>NC_064639.1:347301557-347608096 GCF_023864345.2 Schistocerca serialis cubense
TCCTCAAATGTTCGGCTCCATGGAATCACACAATAGCCACACATTCAGATTAAAACTTACTTCCAACACAGAAGAAACATTCAGCAGGTACGCACGAGGAATCTCATTACACAATCTCCTCCCGCAATTCAGATGCTACACACAGACGTAGATGATGAACATGTCCCATGTTCCCACAATTTATTAAATAAAATTTGACTGGCTTGAAAGTCAATTTATTCAGTCAATTTTACACTTCTCCCCGTGTTAAGGCATAAAACATAAGGAGACGAAGGATTCAGAGTGCTCGCTAATGACCATATCTCACTAGAGATGTCTCATTATTTCGTTGTATTTCCCATTATTCCTCTGATTATATTTGACATTATTTCAAATTAAGCCATAATGTTACAGTTACATAATTATTTGAAACATTATCTCATTAATTCCGTTTCAGTTACAACACATTTTTAAGACAATATAGACAACTACACGAATCTGTGATAGCAGCACTTACGAGAAAGCATATTCAGCATACATACTCGAATCTTAAGCTCCTCGATGAAAGGATAGTAAGTATCTAGAGTAAACTTGGATGTGAAACTACCACGGACCCCTCATATAAGTGATAGTAAGACCTATGATAATGTATTGTGTAATGAAGAGAAAGTGCCAGCTGAGGAATTTGGCAAGGCGCAGAACTGGTCCGCTCAGACGTAACAGGCGAATAAGCAACACACCCATTGCTGGGATGGAGACCATGCTAAGACGTCCCCGTTACACCTTTGGACTACAATGCAGCAAGGCATAGAGAGTAAATACTGTAAATAACTGGATGCCTTCAATATATCCAGAAACGCACACCATTGTAGTGAGTATGGTAAATACAGGAATGGTCTTAAATTCCGGCTAATAACACAACTTTCAGCGGCCTCAGTAAGCCTTTCGGTGCAGATACGAAGAAGGGACATGTAACAGAATGAACCACGATATCATGAAAGGTGGCAAGCCCTTCTGCACATCTCTTTACAGTTATTTGCCTTTCATAACGCTACTAGGTGACCGCTGAATTAGTTCACCGGGAGTCATAGGAGCACAGTGATTGAATGAGCTGTTTCATTCACCTCTTCTTATTCTTCTGTAATCTAACGTGGTACTGGTTGCGTCAGCGAAAAGTGTTGTGAATATGCGACATCCGACTTCTTGTAAGGCCCAGCACAACGAGCCATGAGGAGGCATGGCCCACCGCCTTCAACAGAACTATAGGGAGGAGTGATACAGATATAGCTGCCTCGAAGTGAGGGGTGAAAATCGCTTTGTTGAATAGTGAGTGTGCAGTTCATAGCATGGTCTGCGGGACGGCTGAGATGAAAGCTTACGTTCCAGAGAACGGAACTCTGTCAATGGTAGGTGCTAGGAGCACTTTAAATAAATACATGAGCAGATAAACACCATCTGGCTTTGCTAAAATCTTGAAAAAATTATCAACTCTGACATACTTGAGGTTCAGAAATTGCAGCAGGTTCGCAATAGTCCATACTGCACATATTTCATAGAAGATTATGCTACGTGTTTCTCAAAGCTCTGGCTTATTAATATATGTTAAAGATTGTAGCTCAAATTTGTGATAGTTTCACTGTCTCATATTCATCAGTGCATCCTCTGATCTCTGGGATTCTCAGGTTCTTCTTGCAGGCAAACGGTTGCTGTTCAAATGTTCAAATGTGTGTGAATTTCTAAGGGACCAAACTGCTGAGGTAATAGGTCCCTAGAGTTACACACTACTTACACTGACCTACGCTAACTTCAACACACACACCCCTGCCCGAGGGAGCACTCCAACCTCCGGCAGGAAGGCCGCGCAATTCATGACATGGCGCCTCTAACTACGCAGCCACTTCGCGCGGCTCAACTGTTACTGTGATAGCCGTATAGTCAGGTTACAATACATTTCATAGCGCCAGATAGATCTTCTGAACAACTCCACCTCATTCAGTAACTCTGTCAACCCACAGTTTTAGTTTTGCTATCTTCATCGGAAAGTATGTCATTGTAACAGTGATATTTACATAATTGTTTTCAGTTCTTTAATTTCCCAAATGTCTTGAAATTGAGTTTAATGTCATATCCATTCCCTTTCAGAATTAAGTATTGCGTCAGTAGCCTACCTTCAGATTCACCGCTAGGTGTTAAATAAATTATAGAGGCAATAAAGATTAAATTCAGAAGTGAGTCTCATCGGTCCACCTGATTTATGACTAACTCAGAATGAGTTTGTCACTTACACACCTGAGGTTTTGCAGCTGTTCAGGGGACATAGTCTGGTTTATTGATGGATGGATCACAATGAAGGCGCTGGGGCCAGAGTGTACAGGATAGTGACCTAACTAGAGGAAGGAGTCTCTAACGTAAACTGGCCACAGTATTCCAGACGGTTATATCCGCTATCGGAGAGTACACGGCAGAGAATGGTAGTAACTGCTGAAAGGATCGTAGCATCTACATTTGTTCGGACAGCCAAGCAGCTCTGAATGCTCCAACAGCCCCTGGAAATGAATCAAACATCGTTGCAAAATACTAAAGAATATTGGACTGTGATCCAAAAAAATAAACATGGGGAACTAATGATGCTGTAGTCATATTTGAAGAGAAGTTTTGTAATCCTGGACATGAACAGGAGACAGATTAAACTTATGTGATTTACAAATGGCCATGGGAACTTTCAGAAACACCTACTCACGTTGGGTAAAGAGGAAGAAATCCCTAAGTACGGATTATGTGTTGAGGAACGGGAGAGTGCATCACACCCAGTTTTCCAATGCTAAGCGTTGGAGGGAAAAGGACACATAACAACTGGGACATTAAGTTCTGAAGCTTTCGTATCTAGTAAGGAACAAACAAAGGTTCTCATACTACTCATAAAGGTCTTTCTACGCTAATGAAATCAAATCAGTACGATTCCAGGTTAGTTATTGCTGATTACATGGTATATTCGTAAGTGGAATTAAGATGTGGTAACTTCAGTTGGCACACAAATACCCACAAGACCACGCAGCTATTCGCAAACCATGTTGGCACTTTTGGAGGCGGTAGTGCTAGATTGGTAATAGGTTAAAGTTACTAGGTTTCCACAGTGTTTTGTTGTAAGAAACGATGCTAGACACGTCTCTGGTCCCAGTGAATCCCTTGCAAACAACGACTACATTAGGATACATCCATAACGTAAATGGTGTCCTGTCGGCAAGTGGGATTCATTAACTAGCTTGATTTTCAACGTGTCCAAGTACGGGAACACGCAGAAAACTGGTAGTCTGCTTGATGACTCGTCGCACTGTCCAGAGCCCGCTGGTGCACGCAGAGTATGCTGGTTAACCTGCCAATAAGTGCAGCACTATAAGCACCAGCAGTGTATCACACGGCAGCTGCTCTGCGTTCTACCTCAGTTTTGCAGTTAGTATTCATTGTAAAGATAAGTGGTTAATGACGTCTACCTGGTGGTGGAGCCATACTTCCTGTTGATATTACGGCGTTCAGCTCCGCACCCTGGGAACAGTTGCAGGATGGTGATGAGTAGGAATGACGCAGAGTCAGGAGACTGATGGATTGTGGCTCTGGCAGCTTTCGGGAAGGACGCTTGTGCCTGCTGGCGTGTTGCCGCCGTCTTAGGGTGGCACACGCCAAAGACCTCATCGTGGACGGCGGCATCAGTGCTCTTGCCCATACTGGAAAGTCGAGCAGCAGCAGTCTGCCTGCACAAGGCTATAACAGCTCAGCAGCCAGATGGCACAGAAATGAACTGCGGACACCCTCCTATCAGTAGGCTTCCTGCAGTGGACGGCGGTCACACTTTAGATGGCCCTCTGGCTGTAAAGCATCATGATATCAGTATTCAGATGTAGGCATGGCTGGAAGTCCAACAGAGGAGACAGGGCCTAGCTATGACAGCCTAACGACGCATTGCATTACTGTGATCACCACAGACGGTGACTCATACTGCTTCTCTGAAATAAGAAATATTGATAAAAAGATGAATTATGCTGACACTATAGAATCCAGTCCTCGGGTATCCTGGAAAGCTTATATGAACGTCGGCCGAAGAACCCGACACAGAATCCAATAGGCAGTTTGCAAGCAGTATTTACTCGAACTTTGTCAGTAGTTTTTGAAACGATAATGCTTTCTCTCCCATAAGTACAACAAAACCGAGGTGTGATGTGTGCTCGTTTGACAGTCATGCCATCACTGCCTCGGTGGCCCAGTTTCTGAGCTGTGTCAGCGATATTCTAAGCTGTTCAGGACACCCGAGGACTGGATTCTATAGTGTCAGCATAGTTCATGTTTTTAATCGACATTGCAACACAGCTACGATGATGAATCCCATGACCAATTTAGAACGGGATATCAAGGCAATAGCTATTACAGAACAATACTCAACTGGCCTCTGGTATTGCCGAGCGAAGTGGCCACGCAGTTGGAGGCGTCAAGTTACTGACTGTGTGGCCTCTCCCGCCGGAGGTTCGATTCCTCCCTCGGACAGGGGTGTGTGTGTGTCGTTCTTAGCATAGGTTAGTTTAAGTTAGTTTAAGTAGTGTGTAAGTCTAGGGACCGATGACCTCTGCAGTTTGGTAACTTAAGAACTGAAAACAGAAACAGCCTCTGGTATTGAGGTTTCTTGCATCATTTTGCCGTGATATCTCGTTGTAAATTAGTCATGGGACTATTCGTCGTAGATATGTTGCGCTGTCGATAAAAAGTTGAATATTTCGTTACCTACACTATTATACTGTATATCAGCTTCATGGCGAGCTACCTAACTTTTCGTTAATGGGTATATATAGTCCCGTCACATAAATGTGACCACCGCCGATGCTCGACGTCAGACTGAAACAACCATTCACAGACGGCAGACGGCAGCAACAGCTGTGGAGGATGTATAAAACGTGTCGGGGGAAGGTGAAAATGGAGCGATTTATCTCACGTCCAGAAGGGCACGATCGTTGGATTTCAAGCCAATTGTGGAAGAATTTCCAAAACAGCTAAGTCTGTAAATTTTTCACGTGCTGCTGCTGGGGTTATAATACACCTTGGATGGCAAAACAGCTTTCCAAAATCGGCGCTGAGGCAACGTTGATGCACCACACTCCATAGATGACAGGGGCGAATGAACGCTGCAGAGGTGCGTTCGGGTGAACACACGTGCAACTGTTGAGCTACTGACCGCCCAGATGAACAAAGGGTCTACCAAATGTACCTCATGAACGACTTTTCAGCGAACATAGCTGCGTGTGGGCCTCCGTATGAGGCACATGGTTCATATGTCCATTCTGACTGCTGTTAATTGCCGACAATGAAGTAAGTAGCCCACCAAACGAAATTCAAATACTTTGCACTGAAGAATAAATCGCTTTGTCCACATTAGGTCATTCATTGCTTTGTATTTTAAGTAGCTAAGACAGGAATTTTCATTTTCGTATCTTACGTAGGGCCCTGACTTCCACCCCCATTAATACACGGTAGAAATGAATTATTTGTAATATCCATCACGTTAGACGTTTCATAAAGTGTTCAAGATATTGAAACGCGTATTTCGAAAATTGTGGTACGCAGGTACGAACATATTTGACCATTTGGTTTACATGCGAAAATTTTGCCCATAAACCCAGACGTAACTACAGTTCCTTTCTTTTCGGTGGAATAATATAATTTTTAAGGGCTGATGAAAAGAGGAATTGTGTAGGTTGCAGCAATATACTGACAATGAACTTTCTTAAACCATTGGTTTGTCTTGTTCTCAGTTCTGTTTTTAACAGTAGACTATGATGAGAATTACATCGCAATGGCAACAGAATTAGCATATAAATCTACTTAAATTACGTCAACTGTATATTGTTTTGGTAAAAGAAGCCAAATTTTAATTGACAACAAGAGAAATGAAGGTGTTATGCAGAACTCCCCACTGATGACGTTACTCTGAAAGAATGAAAAAGACCAAAAATTCGGACGAAAATAAATTACCATGTCTTTTGCAATTTTGGTGGCGTCCAGTAACCTAGTGTGTTTTAATGAAGTGATGCCAGAACGGTAACTTCGTAGAGTATTTTCTCTCTGAACGTCAAAGATCTAACGAAAAAAAAATCATGTGAAACAGTTCACAGCAAATAACATGCCGTCTCACCACTGATATCCTCATTCAGAGTGTAGTAATGACAGATATATATATATATATATATATATATATATATATTTATTTATATTGTGTGTGTGTGTGTGTGTGTGTGTGTGTGTGTGTGTGTGTGTCCTTGACTGGGGTAGGCGCTACCGTCTCACAATATAATAAGCAGGTAGTTTTCATAATCTTAATATCCATACAGAATCATGCATCAAACTTTATTTTTCAGGTAGAATATGATCCAGTACAGTAATTCTCGTTGAGACAATATAACTATTTTGTGTATTTAAAACTGAAGACAGTGACAACTTGCAGAACTTAGCTGACGACTCGTCAAGATTAAAATAGATTATCTACGTCTTTGACGAACTAAAAGATATAAGTGGAAAAATTCAGTTCTTCACTCTTCACAGGTATAGCAACAGAAAACTTGTATTCCATTTGCTGGCAATTTTCTTCTTTTTTGATATTTCTCAAACCATTGACGTGAAGAAAGAAAGTCCTTTGGCAAGTTTAAGTTCCAGCTATTCGTTCACAAAAACACACTGTGTTACAGGATTAACTCTGAACTGCAAGTCCAAAAACGGATAAGACGGTCTCAGAGTTACCCTAAAAGCCGGACCTACTGTTTCAGACAGAGGTAGACTCAGCTGATATTTTTAATCGTTTATTAATAATCAGTCAGTTGTTTGTTAGATCTAACACGGATTTCAAACTAAAACAAGTGTAAGTCTTACAATTTACCAACTAATTATCTTCTTACTACGACAACTTTAAGTCAAAATAGACTACAAGTTTTTCATTAAGCAAAATTATCAGTTATTTAATCTTTTAACACCTGAAACCAAACGACATTCAATAACTTTGGCCACTTTAGTTAGAATTACACAGTAATAACAATAATCAGTATTTAAATATTAATGTTGCTTTCTTCAACCCACTTTATCAATAACTTTATTTTTCTTGGAAATCGTTTCATTGAACTCTTGACAGGAAACTTTTAAATTACACAGCAGCAATTTCATCATCGCTGGTTTGCAGTTTATTGCGTTCCTTTGCCCATTGGCCGTTTATGAAATAGGAAACTCTTTCGACGTTGACATTTTAGCCTGGAATTGGAAAGCAATATTCTGCCAGTTTTAATAACACGGATAGGAACGACGCCCGAGCGTGGAGGGGAGGGTTGACATTGGCTGTGCGGCAAATTATTCTTTCCCTCACTCTGTTTCTTGGGTCGTATATGTTAGGCTTCTTTGGCCTACAGAGGGAAACACAGGACACAGACCAAGAACAGCAATTCGCCTTACGCTTACGTCATTAGCATGAAACGGGATTTAATTTGATTTATGCAGGGAGCCATAGCGACAGCGGTCTTATCCCACTGTTTCTCGCACCGAAAGCGGGTTTACTGTGCTGTTTCGCTCCCTGCAATTCTAGTAAAGCCAATCCGTACTCATAAGGAGTAGTAGGCGGCACTTCACTAGTTCCTTATTAGACACGATTTCTTCAGGCTCTTCATATTTTACAATCCAGGGCTCTGCGTTGCGAGATTAGAAGTGGTGTAGATCCATCCACCTGAGAACATAGCCTACATGTAGGGGCTTCTTTTTCTATGCCCATCGTGTGTAAACGTTTCTTGATGCTCCCTTGGCCGGTAATGAGTCCTATGAAGACTTTCATCTGCTTCCTGTTCAACTTCAAGGGTAATAGAACTCTTATGGGGCCAAACTGCTGAGGTCATCCGTCCCTAAGCTTACACTCTACTTAATCTAACTTTAACTTTCGCTAAGGACAAAACACACACCCATGCCCAAGGGAGGACTCGAACCTCCGACGGGGGAAGAACCGCGCGGACTGTGACAAGGCGCCCCAGACCGCTCGGCTACCCCGTGCGGCTCTACTGATATAGCTACGTAGTTTATACGGGGTGTTTCAGAAGTGGTGGTCAGTAATTTGCAAATTGTAAATACAGGCCAAAAGCAGCAAGAAAGCTTCTGTAAACATGGGTCAACCAATGAACTGTTGTCCAGATACAACACATTTTCTGTTCCCGTTCATCTGTGTCTGAGTACATGTAATGTCTAAACCTTAAAGCAGGTGTTCCAAATGATGTCCATGTGTCTGAATGCAACATTAAACTCTTGTCTGAAATGAGTTGCGAATGCTCTCAGGCAACCCTGGAGAATTCTGTAAATGCTGGATGGCTGCTTCAATCCGGAAACACAATTCGTCAAGAGGGTTACCCTCGGTAGCGTAGACTAGGCTTTTGACATGACCCCACACAGAAATCCATGGGATTTAAATCTGGAGACCTTCGAGGCCATGGTACAGGCCCCAATACGTCTGAGTTAGAAGCCGGAGCCGTCGTACATGAAAATGTGCTGGAGCACCCTCATGCATGAACCACATGTTTAGTGGGACACCATGTAAACCGAGCGAGGTGGCGCAGTGGTTGGCACACTGGACTCGCATTCGGGAGGACGACGGTTCAATCCCTTCTCCGGCCATCCTGATTTAGGTTTTCCGTGATTTCCCTAAATCGCTTCAGGCAAATGCCGGGATGGTTCCTTTGAAAGGGCACGTCCGATTTCCTTCCACATCCTTCCCTCACCCGAGCTTGCGCTCCGTCTCTAATGACCTCGTTGTCGACGGGACGTTAAACACTACCCACCACCACCACCACCACCACCACCACACCATGTAAATGGTGAAGAACAGTCCGCAGACACCTCATCTACTACTGTCTGGTTAGTCTCTGTGGGGAGCAGACCTGCCCAGACGTTCAACGAATAACTCTGCTGATGTCGTGATACGTGTGTTGCGTTAGAACTAACATCGACCCAAATATGACAGTTAAAAAATACTGTCAATGGTAAATCTAGCCTCTTCCTTGAACAGAATACTGCTTACAAACAAGGAATTCAGGGTACGGCGTTGTTGCACCCATTTGCAGAAATTCTCTCTAGGAAGTAAGTCTGCATTGTTGATGTCTTGTACTCGCTGGAGATGGTATGGAGAGAGTACTTGCCGACGTAAAATCCGCCACACACTATGACCGAGGACACGCTATTGGGTAGCAACCCTCCTTGTTGAAGTACTCGGACGTTCGTGTACAATGCGGAACACCCTTTTCTCAATATTGGGTGATATGGACCTCGATCAATGGGTACATCCGGGTACATGCTGTGCCAAACTCCCGGTTTCTCTAAGACGTTGATGCAACTAACTAAATGTACGGCTTTCGGGCTGCCTGCAGAGAGGCAAAGCTTCTTCAAACAATCGTGCAGCCTCAAAGGCACTGTCATTCGCTTTGCCATACATGAAGTGCATGACAACGTAATCTTCACTGGTGTAACATTTGTCCATGGTGCCTTCGCATTCTCAACTGTCTGAACGAGCGAGGTGGCGCAGTGGTTAGCATACTGGACTCGCATCTGGGAGGACGACGGTTCAATCCAGCGTCCGGCCATCCTGCTTTAGGTTTTCCGTGACTTCCCTAAATCGCTCCAGGAATATGCCGGGATGGTTCCTTTGAATGGGAACGGCCCACTTCCTTCCCTGTCCTTCAGTAATCCGATGAGACCGAAGTTTGGTCTCTTCCCTCAAACAACCCAATCCCTCTTAACTGTCTGTGAGGCCGATATCGCACAGTGCACGGAGGGGGGAAAGAGAAGAATTTGCACATGCGCAAATACCAAGACGTCTACAATTGGTTCCAAACTCGAATTAATGCGATACCACGGCAACCGTTGATTTACGGACCCACGTTTGTTGGAGCTTTCTGGATATTTTTGCCTGTACTTTCACTATGTGGGCTATTGGCCATAGCTTTGGAAACACCCTGTATTTTACTATGGCTTAGTGATGGCTAGGACAAGTTCCAGTCCAGTAAGTGGAGTCGTCGCGCCTGTCTTGGTCTGTCTATCAGCTTCTTATGGCCACTAATTCCTGAGTGACCAGAGACCCACAACATGTTTACCATGTTGCTTTTCCTTAGCCTTACAAGGGCGCTGTGGCGTTATAGAACGATGTTTGACTCATTGGATGATTTTATGGAGATTTATGAGTTTCTAGGCTGTCTAAAGAAATGTAGGTGCTACGATGCCCGTAGCACATGCGATAATTCTCCTCCGCACACACTCTAGTATAGGATATTTCAGTGTCAAACGAGTTTTATTTGTACGTTCTCTACCTGACGACTAAAAACGTCTAAGAAAAGCCCGACTGGCTGGACTTTAGTATATTTCGCTGGACACGCCCGTAAAAGGCCAGTCATATCCGGCTAAAGCCTGACACCTGGTGACCCTAACTGCAATACGAATGACAACCTACGTTCGCCTGGCTTGAAATTTTTTTTTTTTTTTTTTTTTTTTTGCTCCAGAGAGGTATCAACTGTGGCGAATACTGAGTAACACTTACATTTCTCCTCTTACCTTTTACAATTTTGCTTCTTTTGCCCAAACTTAGTGGAGTTTACACAAATTAACTTCCCTAACATACTAGTACAGTTGCAGTTGCGACAGAATCCTAGATCGTAGTGTGGTATGAAAGAAGCAATCATGGACAAGATAGCTTAAAATATGTCAGTATCATTATGAAAATAAACGCGCAATCTCTTCACTTACCTTGTTTCACACTCACGTAATTGATCCTGTCCATAGTTTTTATGTAACATTATTCCACTGAATAAATCTATTAAAGCAACCTCCAGTGCAACAGTACAAAAGGTTCGCATATTAACCAAAAGCCAAAATACGCTCCTACTTACGTGTTATCATTTGTCAAGTACTGGTTTCCGTTCTCTCAACCTTTTGTGAAATATGATGGATATTATCAATAATTCACAATCGGTATATTGCTCGCGTGTTTGGGCGACAGTGAGTGCACATATAAAATCAACTTTCTGGTTATTGGACATAGATATAGAACTTGCCCCAAGATTAAGGTAAAATTCAAAATGTTAGCTACATTTTATATGCACCTTTGTACGATCTAACATTTAGTAAACGTAAATTGATAGCAACTTTTCTTTTCCACTGCGAACTATTCCGGTTGTGTGTGGGGGGGAACGTAATTCCCAAATATCACAATTACTTCGACCATCACGAAACGATAGGCAGTTCAACATGAAGCCAACATATGAGGATATAAGTAACGAAGAATCAGAAGTTTTCGCCGAACAGTTTGTGAAAAGTCACTAGAGAAACTGCAGAGCAGTAGAAGTGCGTGTACTGCAGTTCTGCAAGCGCAGTCTTTCGGCCATCTGCCGTGCTGAATCGGGCAAACAACGCTTCTTTCATTCCGACTAGGCATACGGCTCGAGTCCATAGTCGTCGGTGTTGCGTGCTGATGCCAGAATGTCACTGTGTACTGTCCCATTACTCAACCCGCAGATATTCTTTGGCCTGCTTCAAGCCGCCTCACGTCAGGCTCTGATGCGTGGGTAAACTGCAATCTTTGTGTGTATAGCCTTCCGCAAGCAGAAGTGTGCACATCAAAGCGACATTTACCAGTAGCTAGTACCAATGCTAATCTTTGTGATGTCTCCTGTAAGACGAAAAGTGGTAAACGTAGGGAAACAGCGAATTCTACGACACTGCCACCAAAACTTGCATTTGATTCATTTCTATCTTATTAACGAGAAAGTGACAGATGACAATCCTCAGACTTCTTACCCACTCGTGGTTATTTGTTTATTGAAATAAGATGCTCTAATGAAGTTTTTATTTAAACAATCATTTTCGATTCAGTGGCAAATCGTTCTCAACTGTGTGATAATGATGTTTTACAAGAAGCTATAGTTTAATCAGAACATGATCTCATTGTCTCAGAATGGATTAACAGAAATTCTCAACACATGTTGCTACAACACAAACAGCATATACACTACTGGCCATTAAAATTGCTATACCAAGAAAAAATGCAGATGATAAACGGGTACTCACTGGCCAAGTATATTATACTAGAACTGACATGTGATCGCATTTTCAAGCAATTTTGGTGCATAGATCCTGAGAAATCAGTACCCAGAACCACCACCTCTGGCCGTAATAAAGGCCTTGATACGCCTGGGAATTCAGCCCATGCAGCTTCAACACGATACCACAATTCATCAAGAGTAGTGAGTGGCGTATTGTGACGAGCGAGTTGCTCGGCCACCATTGACCAGACGTTTTCAGTTGGTGAAAGATCTGGAGAATGTGCTGGCCAGGGCAGCAGTCGAACATTTTCTGTATCCAGAAAGGCCCGTACAGGACCTGCAACATGCGATCGTGCATTATCCTGCTGAAATGTAGGGTTTCGGAGGGATCGAATGAAGGGTAGAGCCACGGGTCTTAACACATCTGAAATGTAGCGTCCACTGTTCAAAGTGCCGTCAATGCGAACAACAGGTGACCGAGACGTGTAACCAATGGCACCCCATACCATCACGCCGGGTGATACGCCAGTATGGCGATGACGAATACACGCTTCCAATGTGCGTTCACCGCGATGTCGCCAAACACGGATGCGACCATCATGATGCTGTAAAAAGAACCCGGATTCACCCGAAAAAATGACGTTTTGCCAATCGTGCACCCAGGTTCGTCGTCGAGTACACCATCGCATGCCCTCCTGTCTGTGATGCAGCGCAAGGGTAACCGCAGCCATGGTCTCCGAGCTGATAGTCCATGCTGCTGCAAACGTCGTCGAACTGTTCGTGCAGATGGTTGTTGTCTAGCAAGCATCCCAATCTGTTGACTCAGGGATCGAGACGTGGCTGCACGATCCGTTACAGCCATGCGGATAAGATGCCTGTCATCACGACTGCTAGTGATAAGAGGCCATTGGGATTCAGCACGGCGTTCCGTATTTTCCTCCTGAACCCACTGATTCCATATCCTGCTAACAGTCATTGGATCGCGACCAGCGCGATCAGCAATGTCGGGATAGGCTACATTCCGACCTTTATCAAAGTCGGAAACGTGATTTCTTCTCCTTACACGAGGCGTCACAACAATGTTTCACCAGGCAACACCGGTCCCACTGCTGTTTGTGTATGAGAGATGGCCATGGTGAGCTCGACGTTACACGGGCGATAATGTGTTAGTGATGGCTGGTTAGAGAGATTTGAAAGACATGGAGTCAAGATTAACACGGAAAAGTCAGAGAAGAGGTAGAATTCTTGGGGTACGTCACATCTGCAGATAGCATCCAGCCTGATCCAAAGAAATTACAAGCAATTTGAAGATATTCTGTACCGATAATTTAACATTAAGTACATGCTTACTTTGACTTACAAATTCTTATAAGCAGTTCATAAAGGAAACAATAGTTACATCCAAACTGTGCAGCCCGACACAGGAAGAACACAAGTTGGGAATGGACAGAACTTCAGGGAGAGGAATTGGGGAATTTGAAAGAAGCGTTGATGAACTTACCGATATCGTTTCATTTGGACTTGAGGAAAGACTTATGCATATGTACTGATGTGCCTAAATGAGACCTTTCTTTACGCCTATGACAACAAGAACAATATGGAGAAACACATACAATTGCATTTGGTAGCCGTGTCCCTAGTAAGGCTTACTGTCTGAGCTGGAAGTGCTGTCCTCTCTGGACGTCTAGCAAATTCAGATATTTTTTGACAGGGAGAATAACAAAAATGTATTCATATCACAAGATGTTAGAGTTCTTAACGAATGCGGAATTGACACACGAAAGACTCTTATGTTGGGTAACTTACTTACTGGAATATCGTTTTCACGTGGTACAGATCTCTGGGAAGGAGAGTGGAGTAGCAGATGTGCTGTCAAGAGCACTCACAGATTTGCCATCAAAAATGACGGTGTGGTCAAGGAAGCTAATTTTAACTTGTATATGAAAATGGCAGCCTTTGACAATTGCATCAGAAAAATACTTGGAAACATTGATAAATAACAAGAGGAGGACCCAGGCGCGTGTGAAGTCTAGGATAACGGTCGAGATCATTCAGCTGCTAACCTTACACAGTTTTACATAGTTGAGAACGGTGTTTTGTTCAGATGCAAAGATCCAGCAGAAAACAACTGGTTAGTCTGCATATTGGAAGGAGCAACAAATAAATTCATATCGTACATACACCTGAGCCCTGCACATTTTGTACCGTAAGCAGGCAAAAATGAGACAATCACCTCATTTAACGAACGGGTGAATTAGCAGCCGCTGTCACCAGGCTAAACCAAAAACTGTAACCCATCGAGCCCCCATGCTTCTGATAGAACCCAAGGTATTATGACACATGTTTTCAGACTTTTTCCAACCTCGAACAGAGGCTACCGCTACATCCATCTGACAATAGAACTGACAAAGTTTCTGGTGTTCACTCCACTGAGAAAATTCATTTGAACGATGGTAACTAGCGCATTCAGCAACTACTTCCCCCATAAGACGGGAAAACAAAGAGTCCTGTCAGATAGTGGAGCACAGATCAGGTCAAAAGATTGGAAGAATTTTATGCAGCAGAGTGGGGTTCAGAATTATGTACATATCGCGTTACCATTCCGCCTTGAGCTCTGCGGCAAGGATTATGAGGGGTATAAATAAAATGTGCAGGTTCTATTGCAAGAAACAGCATCAAACATAGGACATGCACCTGAAGGATGTCAAGAGTCTACTGAATGATTTCTTACATCAAACGACTGGATTTGCAATCGGCACAGATAGAGAAATTGTGAACTTCCCTCTGACTCAATGTAAATGTCATCAGTAATAAAAGTCGCACTGAATTGGGCCATTATAAAACTAGAGGAAAGAAGAAAAGATCAAAAGGGACCAGCAAGAAAACAAACTAAATACAGGAGACAAAGTTTTGGTGAGACGCAGGAGAAGAATGAAGAAGAGTCACTATCTGAATAAGAAGTTTTTCTACACATTCTGGGACCATGTAATGTTGTAGAGTTGGAAACCTTGAAAATGTTTTAATCGACAGGGGATCATCACATTTCACACGTAAAATATTTACAAAATAAAAGGGCATTAATGGAAAGGTGGCATCAAGTCAGTATTCTCTCATCAAACAAGAAGAATTTGTAGCAATGTGAAGTGATTCAAGGGAGACATCTAACTGAAATTGCAGGAATAAACTAACTTGTCAGAAGAAGTCAAGGAGATAGGAACGGAGATGTGAAAAAGAAACGCATTGGATGATTGTTGACTGTAAATGCACAACAAGAGAAATATGTATTGTAGATTATTGTTATGTGAAATGGTGTTTTACGAAGTGTAGCACACGCAAAGGACGCTGACGAGTTGTGAGAAGTGCTGTTTAGAGATGGATGATGTTTAATGACTATTAACAAGCACAAAAAATGAAACTATTCACATACGAGTTTGTGGAAAAGATGTTTAGGCAGTACGCTGATTTAAATGACTATTTTATGTGCTAATGAGAATACGATGTCTGGCTTACATATCCCCAGGTACAGTTATGTGAAATGTATGAGACAATTATCCACGTAATGGAACAAAAACCAGAATAAAGATTAAAAGGAGGAGGAGTTACATGGATGAAATCTTGGGTCGATGAGTACATGTGAAGACCGACAATGAATGAATGAATGAATGAATTTAGAGTACGGTGAAAGGTAAAACAAGGAATTAAAAGAGGTAAAGCAAAAGAAACAGGTAAATTTAGGGTAAGAGTAGAAAAAACAGGAACTGTAGGTGGTCATTGTAGACCACAGATACGGAAATTGCATCTAGCATGGATAATTGAGAGAGAACCATTCAATATCTTTGGGTTTCTTTTGTCTAATGTAGTACATGCTGATTAAAACATAAACGAACACACACATCAGTTTTCATACCAACTGCATCCCGTATGATGTCTAAAGGAGCTGAATACAAGATTTACGTAAAATGAGAAATGAAAATATACATCTAATCTTTAAATATAAGTAATTAACTTCATTTTTGTGCTCATGATTTTGAATTTGTGAGATATAAGCCGATTCATTTTTATTACATAAATAATTTTGAAGCAAGAAGCGTAGATTTCATTCATAAACTTTTGTAAATATAAATGATTTCATTTTTGTTATTAACTTTGAGGAAGAAGTAGGGATTTTGCTAATGTAATCATTAACTTTTGTAACGAATTTTGAATACAAACAGTATGCGAGTTGCGTATATACTTATGATAGTCTTTAATGTAATAATGGTAAGAATTTGTATTTGTCTTACGCAGAGAGTGTAACTGATTACTGCTTGTAGCTTGTTCTGAAGTTGCACAAGCCATACGAGATTCAGAAATATGAGGTTATTTGCAGGCGGATTAACACAGACTACTGGATGGACCTTGAACCATTAGGAAGTAAAAGTCGCACACGCTTCTGAAGGTGGTCAGACTGTCAAATGGCATGTGACTGCAGTATTTTATCCCAATGCGATTCATGTGACGTGCTTTGCTCACCGAGTACATCGCCTTGCTGAAGAAGTACGTTCCACGTTTTTGAATGTAAAGAAACTGATTTCATCCACAAAGAAATTGTTTCTAAAGGGTCCTGCTCGCATCACGAGCTACAAAGGAAAACTGCCGAATGCGCCTCTACCTCCCGAACCAGTGGTAACTCGTTGGGGTACATGGGTCGAAGCTGTGTTTTACAATGAACATTTTGAGGCCATTAGAGGGGTTGTAAACCAATAGTGTAGAACTTCTGGCAGTTTGCCAGCGCAAGGAGGCTTTTAGTGATTCCGGTATTAGAAAAGTTTGAAACACAAAGTTTGGCGTTGAATTAGTATATTCAGTTAATGAATAAAATCATTCTAGCCCAGGATGTGAACCACTGTGCGGAATTCATAGTTTTATCAATGGGACGGGTGAACTTTCACCATAAACAGTAAGTGTCAACATAGCACCCAAATTCAAAAACTGCCCATTTATCTTAGTTGATGTAGAACGGTCTTTTTCTGCTTATAAAAATGTTTTGAATGATGTAAGAGAATCTTACTACCGAACATTTGGAACAAGTCTTTTATGTTTACAACAGTAGAAAAATGTACATTAAATTGTAAGTGATGCTTTAGTCCAATAGTATTAATTAAAAGTTAATGCTATTAAAAAATTCATGATACTATATCGCAACATACTTGTTACCGACAACAATAGCAAACAAGAATCAGTTCTTGAAATACTGTATGCATTCCCCAATTTGCATATTTTTAGAAAATAATCCCAGAAAGCCCCCTTCCTAACCGCTACCAGAGAGTTTTCAGAAAATATCAGCGTTCTAAATGTATCGATTTTTCGAGTGGCCGGCGCTCTTCCTCGTAACTTATATGCACATGTTCGACTTTGAGGTATAATGCACGCAGTAACTACCACGTTTTTTAAATTTGAACTTTCATATTTCGACACTTCTCATGCATTTTTAAGGATTTTTCATGCATATTTTAAAGTTTTTATGACGCATATGACCCGGTCGCTACTAAGCAGTTGATCGATTTTTCTCAGTTCACCCCTGATCCTCGTGTTGGATACTTCAAATTTGTGTTCCGACAGGTTGGTACTATTGAATGTAATTAAGAAGTTGCAACATGTTGCCATTACTGTGTTTCAAAGTAGCAGTTACCAATAAGAGTGTTTGAATATCGTTTTACACTAATTGTCAATTCTTTTGATATGGAAATAAATCCAAGAAATAAGAATGCGTGTATCACTTAACATTTTATTGTCTCCTTCCAACCAAGTTGTATTGCAAGTGTTGAGGACGTACCAGAGTATGTTCGTTTAAAACTTGACAGTTCAAACAAAAAAACTGAATCTGATATTGAATCACTAACACAATTGTACCTAAAGCTCTAGACCCTTGTAGATCACAGGTATGATCGACAGTGTAGTTTTAGCCGCGTTGTTTAACAACAGTTCTAAGATGAGTTAATAAATGTGAGAAGATTAGCAGTAGATTACTGGACATTCACGAATACGATAGTTTCAGGGAGCACAGGAAGGAGTAACTCTAGGCGAAGGCTAACTTCAAAATGTAATAGTAGGATAAGTAGGTTCTGTTTTGTACGAAAATTATAAATTAAACTAAGAAATCGAAAGTTAGAGTAGAATGTACTAACCAGTAGTGTGTAATCTGGAGCCTGAGCTTAAAGACGGAGGACATGAATTTGAAACTGTGGAATGTAATGTAGGCGAAGACCTTTGTACTTGTAGACCAAATAACAGGAATTGCCTAACGAATAATTTATCTAAAGTCACTGTCAATATTTTTAAATCTTCTGAGGAAATAGAAACTAGCAGCGAACACCAATATTAAAATAAGTTTAAAGGTGGGATATTCTTTTACTGGTAATAATCAGTTTAAAAAAGATAAGCCACTGGCTTAATCGCAAGCTAGGACGGAATACAAGCAAACGACTGAGAAAGTACAGTACATGGGATATACTGGACTAAAATGATCTACGTTGTAAGGTATGTTACTGTCAAGCTATTTAAAGTGAGAAACATGTCCAGTAGGTCTGTGTTCCAGAATTAACTTTATTCGGACTGCAGCTTTGCGTTAAAGAGCCAGTGTCTTGGTCTCCAGTGCGAAGATTTTTCGTTTAGTTTTAGTTCAGTAAAAGTGAAGGTACTTGAGCAGCGTTACAATTACATTAAGAAATGCGACACATTCTTTCTCATACTTCATGAGACAAAGAAGATTTTCGAGCAATCCCAAAGAACAGCAGTAAGTTCCGAAAGTACACGAAGAAGGGAAACTAAAAGGTTTTCCAATGTTAGTCGTTATAGGGATTATAGTGTCCAGTGAAAATGAAAGCATGGAAGACGCAGAGTCACAAAAGAGTATACCGTGTCTTTCAAGTGAGAAAGGAAGCCTGCAAGATATGGATCTACATCAGAAAATATAAGTATAATGACAGACATTTTTTATGTTTTGTAGGTCCTTCACCGACTCTAGAAATAAATGGGAAAAGATTTTGGTTAAGAAAATCATTTTTAATATATTATTCCAGATATGTTCTGTTATTATGCACAAGTTCATGTCCAATGAAGAATAGTTAAATGCTGAAATCCGAGCAATTATGTCAGTGGTCATTTTAAGCGCGGGACAAACAATTATCTTGCACGCAGATTGAGGGACCCACCAGACGAGAGAAATGTGTCGTGAACGAAAGATGAAATATATGAGAATTTATTGATCAAGCGCCTTCTGTATGTCCATACCTCAAGCTATGCCAGCCTCCTGGAAATCCGGAGGACTTAATGACTGGGTGCCTGTTCACCTACCACAAGAGAAGTTTATTGCTCAGGCTATGCTTACCTTTGTCTTAGGATAGACACACCTACGTGCGTTCTGTCCACTTGGTTGATGCAGAACAGGCGTTGGTGGTATGCGTGATTACCTCTCTGACGGTGCCATGGTGGGAGTGCGCTAAAAATAGTATTTACACCTACAAGAACTGATGCTTTCGGCTAATCCACTGTGATGATATGAATGGCTCATGTTTCACAGAAAGAATATGTTTTCATCATATACGATATAACGATGATGGGTTTCTTCTTTCGGTCTTCCAGGTCGATCATTATCGGTTTCTGCTTAATAAATTTAATTTTTTAAAATTTTATATTTCACTTTTTATTTTACTCTGTTTTTATATTTTATTTTACTTTATATCTAGCAACAGCGTGTTCTTGATAGATCTGTGTATCAGCCCTGACAAATCTGCTCGGAATGTAGCACAAAAACCTTCGCACGAAACACCAAGACTCTGACTCTTAGATGCCTAACTTGTGTCCGAATAAATCTAATTCTGGAACACAGAGCTACTGGACTCTTGTCTCACTTCAGATACCGTGACAGTAACATAGCTTACAACACCGATTATGGTATCGGTCACAAACCAAGAAACAGTCTATATGTAAAGGAATCCAAAGTAAATTTTTAACGTAAAATGAAGAAAGGGGGCCATGAATGCCATTTTAGATAAAAAGAAAAATCTTAGGAAGTGAGATGCCCGAGATCTATGAAAGTCTTCCCACGGCTAGACAGAATTAAAAATGACTGTGTCAAATTGATTCTTTGACTACATACATACAGAAATTAATACATACATGCTTACACACATACGAACTCTGCATACCATTGTCAAGTGGCTCGTAGATAAAATTATAGATAACAAAGAAATGTTACTGTAAAACTGAATGAATGGAAAACAGAAGAATAACAAAAGAAGTTTTGTCGGCTAGAACGAATGGTAGCAGGTACGAAGAACGCCAAAGCAAATAACTGTACCATGTGTGACTTTAACGAATCGCCTACCCCTTGGAAGAACAGCATTTTAATAATTTCTGGGACCTAGAGGGTCTATCACGCTGTACATACGTGGCTGATCACCCTTCACACACTCGTTGACTGCCCGGCACATCAAACTGGCGAGTCTGTGCTCTATGATCCGCCACTGGTGCCTGCTTGATGTGAGTACAGTGTCCCAGCTGCAACTAAATGCAACACTGACCACGGACACCAAGCAAAATCTTCTACCATATGACTTTGCTCTAAACAAAATTAAATGAAAAGTATTGGCTGTGTTGTCAAAAATATCATTGCATCAGAATGTAAGAGTCCATTTTCCGTTAATTTGTCCTTTTCTTATGTTGCGAGAATTGTCTATCGATCCTAACATACTGAATAGTCATTACCCCTTGAATCAGTATAATTATCTCCTTGTCTGAAGCGCCTATTACTTTCCCACTGTCGTATAGTGCATACAATATGCAGGGATGTGAAACTGTGGACAACAGTGAGAAAATGAAATTTTCGTAAGTATCTTAGTACTCGTATAAAATTCACTGTTGTGTTATTCTGAAACACCCACTCCAGGATAAGAGAGGGTTTTGACAACTACGCCACTTCCTCACTGGTTCAGATGCAAAAGAGTTTTGCGACGGACTGTCCCTCCGTAACAACCTGCAAGCGTATTGGAGCAATTTCATTTTTGCTGCTCGTTCGAGACTACATCGTTATTACTTACTGCCTTTAGTGTTGCGCTAGAAATTCGCCGCGTACGGTACGCCCCTGCGGTGTTCCACAGTGTGATCGGCTACCGGTACTTCCCCCCCAGGGAGGCAGCTTTCCGCTTATCTCCCGCTGAGCAGAAACGTCGGGTCCCCGTTCGCGGGCGTGACTGGAGGCAAGGGAGAGATTCAACAGCGCCGCAGGGAACGCCGGGGAGCGAGGTAAGCGGCTAACCGATGCATAATGCAGCAACCGATAAAACTACTCACGTAATGGATCACTCAAGGTTTCTTCCAAAAACCGATAAATACGGGTACGACTCGCATTGTTAGGAATCCGTACAAACTTAATTACTTACACTGGGTGTCACTTCCAACAGTCGTCAGGTGCATTTTCTGTGATGTTTCGGCAAATACTTGCAATTTCGTTTTTGTATTCTGTAGCTTGAATCAGGGCAAACAGTTGTTGCTCGTGAAGTCTTTCAGGCGACGCACAGAGTCAACAGAAAACGTCCGTTTGTTTCCCAGCAAAATTATTTTTCAATTGGAATTTTATTCCCCATTCAATAGCGCGTTCCTTTAATAGGTATGTACTAACGGTCACAGTAAAAGAGAAACAATAAAACAGTAATCCACTTTCGACTCAGATGTTCGAATGTTCAAATGTGTGAATTCCTAAGGGACCAAACTGCTTACGTCATCGGTCCCTAGACTTGCACACTACTTTAACTTACGCTAAGAACAATACACACACCCATTCCCGAGATAGGACTCAATCCTCCGGCAGGATGAGCCACGAGTTGCGAATCAACAGCGCTGCATGTTTGCATGTTGCATATTTTGGGGTAACCCCACAATCCGAGAAAATGTTTTTAGAGTACAGAAGTGTATAATAAGAGTAATGTGTAGTGTAAATACAAGAACATCATGTCGAATCCTATTCCAAGAATTGAGCATACTAACCACAGCTTCTCAATATATTTATTCTTTAATGAAGTTTGTTGTAAATAAACACCTCTTTTTCCAGCTAACTGCTTAGTACACAGTATCAATACTATGAATAAGAACTATATACATAAACATTTAAAATCACTTGGTCTTGTCCAGAAAGGAGCCCAGTATTCACCAACGCATGTTTCCAATAAGTTACCAGCAAACATTAAGAGTTTAGTTTCAGACAAGGCACAATTTAAACATAATTTAAAAGAATTTTTGGTGGCCAACTCCTATTCTATCCATGAATTTCTCACCAAGTGCGGTCGATCATTTTAATGAAAAGTTATGATACTTTAATTTTTGACAACACGTGCTTGTAATAGCCAAGTGACTACCACTGTGTAAATGATGGCTTTAATGAAAACACATGTAAGTATTAAACCTGTAAATATTAGAATTTTAATTTTAATTCTTGTACTTCATTTTACTGTTTATTGACTGAGGATCATTAAAAGGAATGAAACTCGAGTTGTTCTAATAACATTTTTGTTATGTGTTTATATGACATGTTCCACACCCAGGAGGATCCCCTCTTTTGTGGTTCTATCGAATGAATAATCTAATCTAATATTTGGCGGTAACAGCCAGCGGTGGCCAAGACAGGGCTGTCGCTGCTGGAGTAACAGTAATAATAGTAATTATTGTTCTTGTTGATACATATCAGTAGAACAAATATCGCATTAGACTAATCTAGGACCACTGTATCGAATGGGCTCATAAGATTCCGCTGTGAAGATCATTTTCTTTGTAACGGGAACTAACGGACTATTACCGTCAACAGTGGACGTCGCATGAAAGACGTGATTAGCAGTATTTGTCTAGGCTGATTCCAGCTACACACTGACAAAACGAACTTGCAAGTAACTGCTGAAACACCAGAGATAATATGCCTGATGGCTTAACAGAGGCACCCAATATAGATAATAACTTCACGTGCCTCAGTGATCTGGTATACGTCTTTCTATTACAAGTCGCTTCTGCAATTTGCGTGTCCCTAATTTACCCCAGTTAACCAACTGGGGAATGGAGACCAGCAGTTCCATGTTCCATCTGTTGTTTCTGGCAAATCCTCACGTCGTTTAGTGGTAAGGACTAGATTAAGAAGAATACTGAAAAATCCGTGGTTCGATCGCGTCGCTGGTTTCCAGGCACACACTTTACTGGTAGATCACCTGGACCGACATATAAAGGGCGTATCTGAAATGAATGTAGAAAATGAGTGGGCTGGTGGAATGGGTCATAACAAGCATGCTACACACAGCAACTCTTGTCCGCATTCCCTCATCGTACGACGCAAGGCGTCGTTCCACAGCGCCACGCGCCACCAACAGGGTAGGCACACAGCATGCCATCCGAGCTGTCATGGTAGCAGGGCCACAGGGCAACGATTTATATATACGATGGTTGTCTAGAAAGTAAGTTCCTATCAGTCGATGAATGGAAACCACATTGAAAATCAGATACATTTTATTTGCAAGAGTTGGCTACACTTTCCAGATGCTTCTCTACACAGTCGTAGCTCCGAGATAGACATCTTTCGGAGCGTTATACCAAATTTACAACACCATCGTCATAGAAGGCAGGCGCATATGCTTTCCGATAATTCTCTAAGCTGGTCTATAGCGCGTAGCCTGCGCCCAAGTGTTGTCTTCGTATACAGCATTTCACGTGAACAGAGGTAAAACTCAGGACAAGCCAATTAGGGCTGTGTTGTGGGTGATCGAACACTTCTCATCGGAAAGGCTGCAGGAACCTTTTTTTTTTTTTGTGGTTTTAGGGCGCAAAACTTCTATGGTCATTAGCGCCCAGCCCGTGACGTAGAAAACAGGCAAAAAACGAAATTTAAAATCAGCAGCAATGGGAACGAAGTCATAAAATTTGAGAAACTAAAGGTGGAAGGAATGCTTAAAAATCCACTATAGAAAGGGGTTGGTTGTCCCCAAAATAAAACTTCAAATGACTGACGTCATTTCACTGTCACTAATAAACTGTAGAACGCGGTCAGCTGAGCGCGTGTCATCTGCTAAAATCGACGATAGATCAGGCGATAGCTGTAGACGGGAGCGTAACGGATTAAAATAGGGGCATTCAATTAAAAGGTGTCTGACCGTCCACAGCTGAGAGCAGTGGGGACAGAGTGGGGGAGGATCACCGCTTAAAAGATGTCGATGACTAAAAAGACAGTGCCCTATCCGGAGTCTAGCTAAAATTACCTCCTCCCGACGACGCGTTCAGGAGGAAGAGGTCCAAGCACAAGGAAGGGCTTTCACTTCCCGCAATTTATTATGGGGAAGTGTTGACCAATGCGCATGCCATAAATGAGCAACTTGGCGACATAAACTGCTCTGTAGATCGGTAAACGGAAGAGACTGAATAGCTGGCCGAGGAAGAGAGACTGCAGCCTTGGCCGCTATATCGGCCGCCTCATTCCCACAGATACCAGCGTGTCCCGGGAGCCAGAGGAACGCCACCGAGACGCCCCCCAGGTGGAGCAAGCGCAGACAGTCCTGAATCCGGTGGACCAGAGGGTGCACAGGGTAAAGAGCTTGGAGACTTAGGAGAGAGCTGAGAGAATCTGAGCAGATTACGTACTGTATCCGCTGATGGCGGCGGATGTAGAGGACAGCCTGGAGAACAGCGTAAAGCTCCGCAGTATAAACCGAACACTGGTCGGGAAGCCGAAAGTGATTTGGGGTGTCGCCAACAATATAGGCACTCCCTACACCTAACGATGTTTTCGAGCCGTCGGTGTAAATAAATGTGGCTTCCGTCATTTGTGCACATAGAGCAGCAAATGCCCGACGGTAGACAAGTGTAGGGGTACCATCCTTGGGAAATTGACATAGGTCTCTGAGCAAGTCGATCCGGGGACGGAGCCAAGGCGGTGCTGTACCCCAAGTTGTCAAGAAGGTTTTAGGAAAGCGGAAGGAGAGAGAATGGAGCAGTTGACGGAAGCGGACTCCCGGGGGTAGTAGGGAGGAGGAGCGGCCTGCATACCCGACATCAAAGGAGGTGTCGAAAAAAGGTCATGGGCTGGATTAGCAGGCGTGGAAGACAGATGGCTAGCATAACGACTCAGAAGGACTGCCCGCCGATTGGACAGCGGAGGTTCAGCAGTCTCAGCATAAAGGCTTTCCACAGGGCTGGTGTAAAAAGCTCCAGACACTAAACGTAATCCACGGTGGTGGATAGAGTAGAGACGCCGAAGAATAGACGGTCGAGCAGAGGAGTAGACTATGCTTCCATAATCCAATTTCGAGCGCACTAAAGCGCGATAGAGGCGGAGAAGGACCACTCGGTCCGCTCCCCAGGGGGTACCATTCAGGACACGGAGGGTGTTAAGGGAACACAGACAGCGAGCCGAAAGATAGGAAACGTGGGAGGACCAGCACAGTTTTCTGTCAAACATAAGACCCAAGAATTTAGCGACGTCGGAAAACGGAAGGTTGACAGGACCTAGATGTAAGGAGGGTGGAAGAAACTCCTTACGTCGCCAAAAATTAACACAAACGGTCTTACTGGGTGAGAAACGGAAGCCGGTTTCGATGCTCCACGAGTGGAGGCGATCGAGACATCCTTGAAGACGTCTTTCAAGCAGGCTGGTCCGTTGAGAGCTGTAGAAGATCGCAAAATCGTCCACAAAGAGGGAGCCCGAGACATCAGGAAGGAGACAATCCATAATTGGATTAATGGCGATGGCAAACAGTACAACACTCAGCACGGAGCCCTGGGGTACCCCGTTTTCTTGGGAGAAAGTACGGGAGAGAGTAGTGTTCACCCGCACCCTAAATGTGCGCTCTGCCATAAATTCGCGAAGAAAAAGGGGCAGCCGGCCTCGAAAGCCCCAAGAGAACAGTGTGCGGAAGATGCCTGTCCTCCAACAGGTATCGTATGCTCTCTCCAGATCAAAAAATATTGCTACCGTTTGGCGTTTCCGGAGAAAATTGTTCATGATATAAGTGGAGAAAGCAACAAGATGGTCAACTGCAGAACGATGCTTTCGGAATCCGCATTGGGCTGGTGTTAAAAGACTGCGGGATTCCAGCCACCAAGCTAAACGGTAATTCACCATACGCTCCAAAACCTTACAGACACTACTCGTGAGAGAAATGGGGCGATAGCTGGAGGGGAGATGTTTGTCCTTTCCAGGTTTCGGAACGGGAACGACAGTAGCTTCCCGCCATCGCCTGGGAAAGGTACTGTCGGTCCAAATTCGATTATAAAGGCGAAGGAGGTAACGCAGGCTATGGGTTGATAAATGCAGCAACATTTGGACATGGATACCATCCGGTCCTGGGGCGGAGGAGCGAGAAGAAGAGAGGGCATGTCGGAGTTCCCGCATGGAAAAAACAGTATTGTAGCTTTCGTGATTTTGAGAGGAGAAAGCAAGATGTCGCACTTCCGCTGCACGCTTCTTCGGGAGAAACGCTGGCGGGTAATTTGAAGAGCTCGAAATCTCAGCAAAGTGCTGACCCAATGAGTTAGAAATTGCGACGGGGTCCACTAAGGTATCATGCGCGACAGTGAGCCCAGAGACCGGGGAGAAACTAGGCGCGCCGGAGAACCGTCGAAGCCGACTCCAAACTTCCGAGGAGGGAGTGAAGGTGTTAAATGGGCTAATAAAGAATTTCCAGCTTGCCTTCTTGCTATCGCGGATGACGCGACGGCATCGCGCACGGAGCTGCTTATATCGAATACAGTTGGCCAAAGTTGGATGGTGACGGAAAATGCGAAGAGCACGTCGCCGCTCACGTATTGCGTCACGGCATGCCTCGTTCCACCAAGGAACTGGGGGGCGCCGGGGCAATTCGGAGGTGCGTGGTATTGAACGTTCCGCAGCTGTGAGAATAACGTCGGTAACATGTGTGACCTCATCGTCGACGCTGGGAAAGCGACGGTCATCGAATGTCGCTAGAGACGAAAAAAGTGTCCAATCGGCTTGGGCAAACTTCCAGCGTCGCGAGCGCATATATGGCAGTTGAGGCTGCAGTCTAAGAACACATGGAAAGTGGTCACTCGAGTGTGTATCATCAAGGGCGAACCATTCGAAGCGCCGAGCTAGCGGAACAGTACCGACGGCAAGGTCCAAACGAGATAAATTTGCCGTGGAGGCAGACAAAAATGTGGGGACCCCAGTGTTGAGGCAGATTAGATCCGCTTGGTGGAAGACGTCTAGCAATAGTGAGCCACGTGGACAAGGATGTGGAGATCCCCAAAGCGGGTGGTGGGCATTGAAGTCCCCAACCAGCAAATAGGGGGGTGGAAGCTGATCAAGAAGATGAAGGAGATCAGCTCGTGCCATTGGTGTGGATGATGGAATGTATACCGTACAAAGAGAGAACGTGTATCCAGAAAGGGAAAGACGGACGGCGACAGCTTGGAAGGAACTGTTTAAGGGGATTGGGTGATAATGGAGAGTATCATGGAGCAGAATCATGAGTCCTCCATGGGCTGGAGTGCCTTCAACAGAGGGGAGGTCATATCGGACAGACTGAAAATGAGGGAGAACAAAGCGGTCATGGGGATGCAGCTTTGTTTCCTGAAGACAGAAGATGACCGGCGAGTAGGATCGTAAGAGGATCGACAATTCATCCCGATTGGCGCGAATGCCGCGGATATTCCAGTGGATAATGGACATAGGGTGAACAGAAAATGGAGGAACGTGACCAAGGGTGCTGTCAACTCAACGACTGCTCAGAGCTTGCGACCGGCAGCATGGAATGGCATTCAGTCGAAGGCAGAAGATCCTGATCCATAGGTTGGTCAGGAGCAGCTCCTGCCACCAACGATTGGCCAGTTGACCGGCCACCAGCAGTGCGCCTCGGCGACACAGAAGATGGCCGAGGGCGATTTCCGCCAGGTGGTGCTGTAGATGGGACACGCCTTGGCGGAGAAGGAGAGGAACTGTGTTTTTTCGTAGCCTTCTTGGAAGTATGATGTTTAGATAAAGGAGGAACCGATGGTTGTGAAGTTGCAGTACGTAAAAACTCTTCACGAGAATGCTCTTTTTTCGAAGACTTGGCGTCTGACTTTTGGGCTCGAGATTTAGCAGAACCCGACGAAGGGTGAGCCAGAGAGTGGGCATGTGAAAGTGGTGAGGTTGAACGGGCGATCTTTGCGCTGGCCGATCTGACGACCGTGGTACTAAATGTGAGGTCGCAAGTCTGCGTGGCCGCCTCCTTTGTTGGCCGAGGAGAAGCAAGGACAGTGCTGTATTTTCCTTTCTGAGGCACGGTGGGATGTCAACTGGCGAGTAACTTTCGAGCAGCAAAGGTCGACACCTTTTCCTTCACTCTTATTTCCTGGATGAGCTTTTCGTCCTTAAAAACGGGGCAATCTCGAGAGGAAGCAGCGTGGTCACCCATACAGTTGATGCAGCGAGGGGATGGAGGTGGACAAGCACCCTCATGGGCATCCTTGCCACACGTAACACATTTGGCCGGATTGGAACAGGACTGGCTGGTGTGATTGAACCGCTGACATCGATAGCAACGCGTAGGGTTTGGGACATAAGGGCGAACGGAAATTATCTCATAGCCTGCTTTGATTTTTGATGGGAGTTGAACTTTGTCAAATGTCAAGAAGACAGTGCGGGTTGGAATGATGTTCGAATCAACCCTTTTCATAACCCGATGAACAGCCGTGACGCCCTGGTCAGACAGGTAGTGCTGAATTTCTTCGTCAGACAATCCATCGAGGGAGCGTGTATAAACGACTCCACGCGAGGAATTTAAGGTACGGTGCAGTTCCACCCGGACAGGGAAGGTGTGGAGCAGAGAAGCACGCAGCAATTTTTGAGCCTGGAGGGCACTGTGTGTTTCTAACAACAGGGTGCCATTCCGTAATCTGGAACAAGACTTTACAGGACCCGCAATTGCGTCGACACCTTTCTGAATAATGAAAGGGTTGACCGTGGAAAAGTCGTGACCTTCGTCAGACCGAGAAACAACAAGGAACTGTGGCAACGATGGAAGAACCGTCTGTGGCTGAGACTCAGTGAACTTACGTTTGTGAGCAGACATAGTGGAAGGTGAGGAAACCATTGCGGAAGAATCCCCCATGATTACCAGCGTCTCCGATGGCGCGCTCCTCCCTTGTGGGGGCCCTCACCGAGGGCACACCCGCCTTAGGTGATTGTTCACACCTCAGGTCACACCTCCCGACGAACGGACGGAGGGACCAATCGGCACTTTCGGAAGGTATCAGCTCGGGTAATCACCCCTCCCTGGGCCTGGCCTTTACCAGGGGGTACGTACGTGTCCTACCTGTCTACCCGGGGCGGGGAATTACGCGTTACCCCGTCACCGGCTACGCATGGAAGTGCGTGGGTCGGCCTTCAGACACGCACAGGGAGGAAAAAAGAGAAAGGGAAAGGAAAGAAGAGGGGGTCTCAAACGCCGAAGCGGAGAAAAGGGCAAGGAGAAGAGGGGAGGAAAAGAGAAGGACAGAGGAAGGACGAGGACTTGCAAGTCTAAAAAGCAAGGAATTTGGAACAGGTTCGAGCGTCCGTCTCCGGACGTAGGCACAAACCATACTCCCAGAGGGGGAGAAGGGGAAGGAAAGAGCCAGAGGTATGGGGGGGGGGAAGAAGATGGGGGACGGGGAGGGATGCGGAAAGGGAAGGGAAGGTATGCAGCCCGGAAAGGAAGGAGGGCCACATTAGCTCGGGGTCCCGTGCTCGCTACGCACGTGTCCACAAAAGAGTTGTGGACCCCCTTGGGGGGGGGCTGCAGGAACGTTTTCACTGTCCCTGCAGAGTGCGTGGCGGTTGTGTTAGGTGGGCTACATTCGTTAAGGCGAAGCCTCTCAGCGGGCCCTTCTACTTGGCAGGAGACATCGTTGTTCTAGGCACCTTTGCTCGCTCACAGTGCGCTCACAACTGAAAAGAGTGTTTTGATGCGATCGACGGTCATACTGTGCAAAGCTTCATCGGGTTTTCACTGTGGTGCCCACGTCGCGAGCGATCGGAACTTACTTTCTGGAAAAACCTTGTATATGTGACGTCAAGGCTGATGATTTATGTCCTTTATTTGCGAAAGTTGTAGTCAACATAATTATCGACATTGCTTGGGTTTTCCGCCTCTTACTGCCACGCGAACTGTCTGATTTTCGCTGTGCAAATGTCTGATAGGTGATGCGTAGAGGGCAGCACTTGTGGACTGCGTGAGTTTGTCATCAAACGGGGACACTATTGTGTTTGTTACTGTGGGGAACGGACAGGAAATGAAGTGTTATTCTTGGAAGGAGACATGCACTGCGCTTACAGGGTGGCGGATGGAAATGTTCACGCTGCTCAACGTTTGTTCCTTCGGCGGTTTCTGAATCGTCGAGTGCCAATTTGACGCAAATTTACTGCCATTCGCAGGTCCCTAGGAAAGACAGGTTCATTTGAGTTACGTTTATCCACCGGCGCGTTCTCGTAATGACATGTGCATTTAGAGCGTACTACGAAACGCTGTTTCTTCATTTTGTGTCACAGGAGCGAAGGCCTGAGGGATGTGGTCGGCAACGCGCAGTACGTACACCAGGGCTTGAAGAGGAGGCGTTAGCACTGCTGGAAAACGCACCCTCGACAAGCGCACGGTGTGTTGCATGGAAAATGGGTGAAAGTCTTTTCACAATTTTGCGTGTGTGGCATGAAGATGATTTGCACTCTTATCGCCTTCGGAAGGTTCACGCCCTTAACCGAGACGATTTTTCACGTCGAACTGAATTCTATCAGTGGTTTTTGCAAAGGTGTTCCGTTCAACTGGAATTTCCGAACAGTGTAGTTTTTGCGGATGAGAGATCCTGCACACTAGACAACAGTCTCAATCAACACCTGTGGTCACGGGAAAATGCATACGCTACCTTTGTTCTTGGTCACCAAGATCGCTTCGCTGTCAACATTCGGACCGGCGTCGTAGGCGATAACCTGGTCGGTCCATAAAAGTTACTCCGGCGACAAAACAAAACAGGTACTTAATCTTTTTATGAGTTGTTGGAACATGTTCCACTCAACGCGTGACAGAGAATTTGGTACCAACACGATGGTGCAGCTGCGCACTTCGCACCTGCAGTGCGAACGCATTTGGATGGAACCTTCGGTGAGAATTAGACGGAGCGCGTTCCACAGACTTGACGCCCATTAATTTTTTTTTCTTCTTGGGAAACCTGAAATCTGTTGTCTGAAATACCCATTGGGACTGATTGAGAGGTGAAAACGCGCATTACAGCAGCCTCCGACGCAATTTTTCACTTTGCCAGAGTGCGACAGTCACTCCAGCGTCGTTACGTGGCATGCTTTCAAGCAGGAGGGTGTAGCTTTGAGCACTTCTTGTATCTTTTTTCACCTCGACTTCACATTTGCTATGATACAACAAATACATTGAAAACGTTACCCTGCAGACTTGCTGCCACGACGGCTCGAGTGGCATTTTGTATGCCTACCTATTGAAATACGCTTATTATAATCCACTCTACCAGCCGTCTCACTGTCTACATTCATTTGATTGTTGTATCTGTCTTTCCACGAACACGTCATGTTATTTGCTACTTGATGTTGTCTGCATGGTCGTAACTCCACTTCTAAATAAATTACGCCTGTCAGTATAAGCTAACCATTTTGGGTCCACGCTTCAATGCCTGACCTGCTGCCCACAGGATAATAAGCATTAATAAATGGCCAAATTTACTCGTATTACTAAGCAAGCTAAAAACATATGACTTGTAATAGCTGAAATTATTAGTCTACAAATTACTGAAATAATATTGCTCAGTTCATCTACACGTTCTGAATGATTGAGTTTGCAACTATCAAAATATGACATATATGACCGTAAAAATAGATAAAATAGATAAAATAGGACAAATAAAGCCCACTCGCATCTCCGGGAGGGAACTACTCAGGAGGACGTCGTTATCAGGAGCAACAGAAGTGGCATTCTACTAGTCGAAGCGTGCAATGCGAGATCAATCAGTAAGTTAGAAAACTTAAAAAGAGAAATGGACAGGTTAAAGGTAGATATAGTGGGAATTAGTGAATTTCGGTGGCAGGAAGAACATGGTTTCTGGTCTAGTGAATATAGGATTATAAATACGAAATCGAATAGGGATAATGCAGAAGTAGGTTTAATAATTAACAAAAAAGTAGAAATGCGGATAAGCTACTACCATCAGCATAGTGAACGCATTATTGCAGTCAAGATAGACACGAAGCTCACGCCCACCACAGTTTTTCAAATCTGTGTGTCAGTTAGCTCAGCAGGATATGAAGAGATTGAAGAAATGTATGATGAGATAAAAGAAATTATTCACATTGTTAAGGGAGATGAAAATTTAATAGTCATGGGGAACTGAAATTTGATAGTAGGAAAAGGATGAGAAGGAAAAGTAATTGGTGAATACGGACTGAGGGTACATCTACATCTACATGATTACTCCAATTCACATTTAAGTGCTTGGCAGAGGGTTCATCGAACCACAATCATACTATCTCTCTACCATTCCACTCCCGAACAGCGCGCGGGAAAAACGAACACCTAAACCTTTCTGTTCGAGCTCTGATCTCTCTTATTTTGATGATCATTCCTACCTATGTAGGTTGGGCTCAACAAAATATTTTCGCATTCGGAAGAGAAAGTAGGTGACTTAAATTTCGTAAATAGATCTCGCCGCGACGAAAAACGTCTTTGCTTTAATGACTTCCATCCCAACACGTGTATCATCTGCCACACACTCTCCCCTATTACGTGATAATACAAAACGAGCTGCCCTTTTTTGCACCCTTTCGATGTCCTCCGTCAATCCCACCTGGTAAGGATCCCACACTGCGCAGCAATATTCTAACAGAGGACGAACGAGTGTAGTGTAAGCCGTCTCTTTAGTGGACTTGCATCTTCTAAGTGTCCTGCCAATGAAACGCAACCTTTGGCTCGCCTTCCCCACAATATTATGTATGTGGTCTTTCCAACTGAAGTTGTTCGTAATTTTAACACCCAGGTACTTAGTTGAATTGACAGCCTTGAGAATTGTACTATTTATCGAGTAATCGAATTCCAACGGATTTCTTTTGGAACTCATGTGGATAACCTCACACACTTCGTTATTTAGCGTCAACTGCCACCTGCCACACCATACAGCAATCTTTTCTAAATCGCTTTGCAACTGATACTGGTCTTCGGATGACCTTACTAGACGATAAATTACAGCATCATTTGCGAACTACCTAAGAGAACTGCTCAGATTGTCACCCAGGTCATTTATATAGGTCAGGAACAGCAGAGGTCCCAGGACGCTTCCCTTGGGAAGGAATGAAAGAGGAAACCGGATGGTAGAATTTCCACAGAGCATAACAATCATAGCTAACACTTGCTTTAAGAGTCATGAAAGAAGGCTGTACATGTGGAAGAGACTTGGAGACACTGGAAGCTTTCAGATTGACTATATAATGGTAAGACAGACTTAGGAATCAGGCTTTAAATTGTGAGACATTTTCAGGGGCAGATGGGGACTGACCACAATTTAATCGTTATCAACTGCAGATTAAAACTGAAGAAGGTAGAAATTTAAGGATATGGGATCTGGATATAACTGAAAGAACTAGATGTTGCAGAGTGTTTCATAGGGAGCGTTAGGAAATAATTGACAAGAACAGGGGAAAGGAACACAGTAAAATAAGAACGGGTAACTCAGAGATGAAATATTGAAAGCAGCAGATGATAAAATAGGTGAAAAGACGAGGGCTAGTAGAAATATTTGGGTACCACAAGCGATATTGAAATTAACTAATGAAAGAAGAGAATATAAAAATACAGTAAATGTAGCAGGCAAAAAGGAATACCAACGTCTCAAAAATGAGTGACAGGAAGTGCAAAATGGCTAGGGGACAAATGTAAGGATGTAGAAACATACCACTAGAGGTAAGATAGATGCCACCAACAGAAAAATTAAAGAGACCTTTTGAGAAAAGCGAACCACCTGTATGAGTATGAAGAGTTCAGAGAGAAAACCAGTTATAAGCAAAGAAGGAAACACAGAAAGGTGGAAGGACTATCTTGAGGGTCTATACAAGGGCGATGTTCTTGAGCAAGGTGTTTTGGAAATGAAAGAAGATGTAGATGAAGATGACAGGGGAGATATGATACTGCGTGATGAATTTGAGAGAGAACCGAAAGTCTTAAGTCGAAACAAGCCTTGGGAGAGCCAGCCATGACAAAACTCTTTCATCTGATGAGCAAGATGTATGAGACAGGCGAAACGCCCTCAGACTTTAAGAAGAATGTAGGCTAATGATTCCAGTTCCAAAGAAAGCAGGTGCTGACAGCTGTGAGAATTATCGAACTATCAGTTTAATAAGTCACAGCTGCAAAATATTAACACTAATTTTGTACAGACGAATCGAAAAACGGAGAAGCCAACCTCAGAGAAGATCAGTTTGGATTCCGTAGAAATGTTGGAACACACGAGGCAATAATGACCCTACAACTTATCTTAGAAGAGAGGTTAAGGAAAGACCAATCTACGTTCAAAGAATTTGCAGGCTTAGAGAAAGCGTTTGATAATGTTGACTGGAATATTCTCTTCCATGTTCTGAAGTAGGCGGAGATAAAATACAGAGAGAGAAGGGCTATCTATAATTAGTACAGAAACCAGATAGCAGTTATGAAAGTCGAAGGGCACGAAAGGGAAGCAGTGGCTGGGAAGGGAGTGGGACAGGTTTGTAGCCTTTCCAAGATGTTATTCGATCTGTATTTTGAGCAAGCAATAAAAGAAACAAAAGAAAAATCTGGAGTAATAATTAAAATCCAGGGAGAAGAAATAAAACCCGTGAGGTCTGCCGATGATATTGTAATCTGTCAGAGACACGAAAGGACGTGGAAGAGCAGTAGAACTGAATGGCTAGTGTCTTGGAAGGAGGATTTAAGATGAAAATCAGCAAAAACCGAACAAGGATAAGGGAATGTAGTCAGATTAAATCGGGTGACGCTGACGAAACTAAAACGAGAAACTTGAAGTATAGATAAGTTTTGCTATATGTTCTGAAAAATAACAGATGATGGTCGAGAAATAAAATGTAGACCGGCGATGGTAAGAACAGCTTTTCTGAAGAAAACAAATTTGTTAAGATCGAGTATAGATTTAAGTGTCAGGAAGTCTTTCATGAAAGTCTTTGTATGGGGTGTGACCATGTATGGAAGTGAAACATGACGATAAACAGACAAGAAGAAAATGAAGCTTTTGAAATGGGGTGCTACAGAAGAATGCTGAAGATTAAATGGATAGGTCACCTAACTAACGATGAGGTACAGAATATTACAGGGGAGAAGAGAAAATTGAGGCAGAACTTGACAAGATGAAGGGATCGATTGATAGGGCATGTTGTGAGGCGTCAAGGGATCACCAATTTAGTATCGTAGAGCGAGACCAAGAGATGAATCCTCAAAGCAGATTCAGAAGGATGTATGTTGCAGTAGTTACTCGGAGATGAGGTTTGAACAGGATAGAGTAGTATGGTGAGCTGCACCAAGCCAGTCTCTGAACTGAAGGCAACAACAACAACTTGCCGTATCTGTTGACTGTATTTAGATAGAAATTTGCCGCGCGGGGTAGCCACGGTTCGCGCGATTCACCCCCCCTCCCCCGTCGGAGGTTCGAGTACTCCCAAGGGCGTGTGCGTGTGCGTGTTGTGATATTCGCTATTTTTGACTACATTAAAACAGCAAATACGAGTAGTTAATACTTTCAGCCAGAAATAATGATTAATGTATAATGAGGCGTCGCATGGCGACGGTGGAATTTTCTAAGTAATGTAATTCGACGTCTTTGGGCGGCAAACAGAAAAATACGGATCGATATGCGATCCTTCACTATTTTGTTCGCTGGAGAACAAATGAAGCCTTGAGCCCTAAAATGACTTGTACTGTTTTTCTGAAGTAAGACAGACGCAGATTTGTGGCAGTCTGATCTAACTTTTACTAAATGTATAAAAACGTGTTATGTTTAAGTTTGAGTGAAGTGTAAAGAACTGCTATAACTTACCGTGACGACGCACGAGCGACTCAAAGAAGACAATGGCTATATAAAAGAGCGCTCAGTGGACATGATACGGACATAAAAATCTACCGTCATTGTAGTACTAAGCTTAAGGTACGATATATGTTTTAGTTTATAATAAATATTTGTTCTGGGAATATTGAATCATTTAGCAGTGCTCATTCCTATCATCTCCTCAGTATTATTTTCATTTTAATTATGCATTTTGATAAGATTACAGACACGGAGATCAGCAGTCCAATGTGCGTGTTACATTGATAAAAAGAAAACTGTTTTATCGTCTTCTTGCATCAGCTTTAATACTGAATTTCCCTTTTGTGTGATGTTACAGTTGTTTTTGCGCCCTTAAGAACTTTCTGGTCCCTTACGCCGCTTTCACACTATACGGTTTTGACCGTACGGCAAAAAGCCGTACGAGTTTTAGCCGTGCCTGTGTTGCTTTCACATTACACGGCTTTTTGACGTGACCAGTTGTTGGTGTCTATTCAGTTTGCTTAATGTGTGTATCAAGATGAACCGTAAACGAGTTGTTGCTTTGTGGTTGCTTCATCGTCGCCGCAAAAGAAAAGGTCGTCTTTTGTGGGTACACCCCATTAACCAGAGAAGAGACGAAGTGGGTTTATTTTATACACTCTTTGAAGATTTGAGGAACGACGGAAATAAATTCTTTAACTATTTCCGAATGTCTATTACCTCGTTTGACGAATTACATAGAAAACTAAAGGATGTGTTACAACGACAAAACACACAATTCCGCAATTGCATCCAACCTGTTCAAATGCTGGCTATCACGTTAAGGTAATTTAATACATAAAAACTAGTTCTGTTTATTTACTTATTTATTTGTGTTTTACATTTTTATTACGCTCAGATTATGAAGTAGAAAAGTCAATATCAATATCAGCAGTTGAAACCAAAGAGTTTGTAGCAGGACTGACTGTACTGTCACTTTGTGGCGACAGGCTCTCTGCAAAAACGTTGTAGAACTGCGTTGTTGATGGTGGGCCTTCATGGCTACTTGTGGAAGGCGAAGGGTATGGTGGTGGCACTTTATTAATTCGTTGATAAGAACTGCGACCTTGAGAAGTCTGTAATGGTTGTTCGAGAAAAGTAGTTGGGTTTGGTGCAGCTGGAGGAGGACGAATCTGATGCGTATGGTAAGAGGATATTGGAGCAGCATTTTCCATAGGTGAATAAGAATAAGCTTGAAATCTATTATTATAGGGCATGGGAGGTGTGTAATGGGTAAATGGAGGAGGTTGAGCTGTCAATATATTTCTCCTTTCATATATATTTTCTATAACTTTGAGGACTCCCATCTGAAACTGAAGATAATCCTGTTCATCAAATTTTTCCAGATGAGGCTTCAGACTAAGTAAAAATGACATTTTGCTGCAAGGTTTGTCTTCTTCCAGAGCTCGTAATATTTTCATTTCGATTGCATCAGGTTTTCTATGTTTTCTGTTTGTATGGCACTCGCTTTTGGATGTTTGTTGTGTGGGTGCTGTATCAAATGGCCCAGAAACATTCTCAGTATTTTCGACGGAGCCCTGCGTTTCTATATCTTCTTCCAGTCTGGCGGTGCGTTCCGATTGAAAACTGTCCTCCGTCTCTCGAGCATCATACAGCTTTTTTAGAAACTGCAGCTGATCAGAATATACATACTTTTTCATTTTCTTTGCTGCTGAGCCACTTTTTTTCGCAGCTTGAATTTTTATGTTTGACTTCACAAAGGAGTCTCGTAGATTGGTCCACCTCCGTATTACTTCTATACCTACATCAAAAGAAAACAAAACTGTATGAAAACATTTTAATTTTGTATAGAAAAAAGCAAAACTGTAACAAAAAATGTCCACTGCAAACTAAATGTCACTGATTTTTTTTCGTTTTGTTCAGGTATCTGGCAAGCGGTTGTTCCTTCACTGACTTACATTTCCAGTACAGAATTGGGATTTCTACAGCAAGTAAAGTGGTTAATGATGTATGCACAGCAATTTGGTCATCACTGCGGGAAGAATGTATACAAAGACCGACCAAAGAGGTATGGGAATCAATAGCGGCTGGATTTGAACGTACTGCTAATTTCCCCCACTGCTTAGGAGCGGTGGATGGAAAACATATCCGTCTTACTGCCCCATTTAATAGCGGATCAATGTACTTCAATTACAAAGAATACTTTTCTGTGGTTCTGATGGCTGTAGCGGATTCCAACTACAGGTTCATTTATGTCGACGTAGGAAGTTATGGCAAAGACTGTGACTCTTCAGTGTTCAGACGGTCCAGTTTATGGAAGTCAATAGAAAGTAATTCCCTGGAATTTCCAGACGTCCAATGTCTGCCTGGTACGGAAGGTCCAAAAGTACCCTACTTCTTCGTGGGAGACGCAGCATTTGGCCTACACACGCATTTGCTCCGGCCTTTTGGGGGAACAAACTTGACAGTTGAGAAACGTGTATTTAATTACCGTTTGTGCAGAGCAAGGAGGTATGTGGAATGTGCTTTTGGCATCCTCACCAATAAGTGGCGGTTGTTTCACCGACCTTTAAATGTTCATCCAGATTTTGCAGTAAAAATGGTTAAAGCTTGCATTGTTTTACACAATTTTGTACGTCAGAGAGATGGATTTATAATTGAAGACACCACATCCTTCACTGGTTTGGAAGACTTAGCCCAAGATGCCAACATAAGAGGAGGACTGACAGCCAACGCCATAAGGAACACTCTTTGTAAATATTTTATGACAAATGCTGGAAGCGTGTCATGGCAGATGTCAAAGATATAAATTAACAAGCCTTTTCCTTTTTGTAGATTGTTTGTGAAAGCCTGCGACTGTATAGTAAATAGTTTTCTTTATAAATAAATTACTGCTACCACTCACGTTTTTAATCGTTTTGTTTATATTTTGTACGACGCGTTTCGGGAAATAATTCCGATCTTCAAGTGCGTTTTTTTCTCTAAGTTTTCATTATGTGTAGTGTTTTTTTATTTGTGAGGTCTTGTGCGTGTTTCTCTTATAAATTACAGTAAAGAAAACAGAATGCAAGACCTGACACATAAAAAGACACCACACATGATGAAAACTTAGAGAAAAACGCACTTAAGGATGGGAATTATTTCCCGAAACGCGTCGTGCAAAATATAAACAAAACAAAAAAAACGTGACTGGTAGCAGTAATTTACTTATAAACAAACGATTTACTTTTAGAATAAAATTTATAACGTTAAATAAAAACTGTTTAAAACGTATTAAATGTAATATTAATATATTAAATAAATACTTACCAAACGCATTTTTATCTTTGTCTTCCATCTCATCAAAATCTTGCTTCAGTGCTACGCAAACTTCCCGCCAAGCATTCTTTGTAGCAATACGATCTCTATACGCATCTAGAGTTTTGTCCCACAGAACAGGTCTTACTTCCACCAAGGTTATCAAAAGTTCAGTATCAATTTCATCCATTCTTCTACACTTTTCAGTAAACAAGAATAAACACAAATGAATAAAACGACACTACAACGAACTAGTCGACGCCGTACGGCTCAAAACCGTCCAGTGTGAAAGCATGCACTTAGTCACGTAGGCCACTGTTGTCGAACTTGCCGTACGGCGACCGTCTGTTGTAGTGGCAAGACACGGCTGCAGCACGGCACGGCAGCGGCATTTTGCCGTCGCCGTATAATGTGAAAGGCGCCATACATTTCTTCACACCTACAGCCGTACGGCTTTTTGCCGTACGGTCAAAACCGTATAGTGTGAAAGCGGCGTTAGGAAATTGTTTTGTCATAACAATAACTTCACAACCGGGTATGATCGTATCTACGATCATGAAGTAATTAGAAAGACGATAATGCGATTTCTTAATCAATAGCACGCTAGTTGTGACTGCCTCAAGCCACGCAAAACTGCAAGTAAAAAACTATTCACATCTCATAATGCAATATTTTATAACAATGGTCAATCCATGATTCTTACGCCAATTGTGATTGATAAAACAGTAAGCTAAATCTCAATTTCCAATTTTCCATTGAATAACAACATCACTTCTATTTTGTAACATCACACTTGGCGCCCGAACAGGGACTTGACCAAAAATTAGTTCAAATTCTTGGAAAATTTTCTATGTGCTTGTGTTAATATATGTTCTGTCGTTTCATGTACACATCATCTCTCTGTGAGAATGACAGAAAATACGCTGGTCGATAACGCGGTTTAATTATCGAGAGAAAGGAAAAGAAAAGAGACGCGAATTTGCTGAGACAACCTAGTGCAGACCAAGCCATCAAAAAGTATGTCAGAATTTTGCATACGCAGTGTAGTGCTTCAGTAGCAACGTTGCTTTTCCAAGTCGATCCACATCCTTTCTATCTCCTTCCCGCTATAGAAAATCTGCTTTATTTTATCTTTCAAAGTAATATTATTCGTAGTCTGATAATAGAAATTATTTCTCCCCATTGTTAGTATAGCTGTATTACATTTTCAACATGGAGGATAGTGTGTGCAATTTGCAGTGAAGAGCATCTTCATTCATTTGTCTGAAACGTTTAGGTTCCATCTTGTCTTCTCGCCAGGTAGAATTTCATTTGTTGCTCACGCGAGAGCGGTGCTCTTAGCGGACTCACCACGTCACTGACAAACGACGAAAGCCTTACGTAGCACGTGATTTACTGACGAAAATGGCAGATAGTAAACAGAGACAGGTGACAACAGGAGACGGGAGTGAAGACGTTAATAGTATTCCATACCCTTTACGATCGCGAACGGTAGGTTCCCGTGTGGAAACTGAACTAACCATGCCTGTAACAGGGGAAAGTGACCCTAAAGTCCAAATTCTTCCCTCTGCAGCTACAAATGACCTCGGTGCGTTAATGGAAATGCTGAAACAACAGTTTGACGCAGTAAATGAGACTATAAAAACACAAAATGAGACTTAACGTCCGATTAGATGCAGTAAAAACACAAAATGAGACTTAACGTCCGATTAGATGCAGTAAAAACACAAAATGAGACTTAACGTCCGATTAGATGCTGTAAGCGAATCATTAAAAACACAGCTAGGCACAATCAAAACAGATCTGCATAAAGAAATTACGGCTGAATTAAATACCCATTTGGGTGAGGTGCAAACTAAGATCAGTGATCAAATTCAGAAAATGCAGAAACAGGTGAAAAGTGAAAGTATCTGGAACATTAAACACAAAAATTCAGGCAGCTACCAAAGAAATAAACTCAGAAATGCAGTATCTGACATTGAAGGTGTAGTGGAGGATCTGTCGAGGCAGATAGACTCAATCAATATTGAAGAACAGGTTAAGAGCACCGTGAAAGCACACGCGGAGGCATTGTCGGAACACTACGGTGAATGGATAAAGGGTAAAGATATTTTTATCGAAAAGAAGGTCAGGGAGGGGCTTAGGGAGACTGTCAAGGATGTAACTTATGAAATCCTAGCTGCTCCTGGGAAGTCTGGAGACACAGTGGTTTCTGAATTGGGACAGATTCGGAGGACACTTACACGGGATCTTCCCGTGTGGAAGCAGCAAGTAGTGGACGAAGTCAGAATGCTGAGAAACTGGGTAGAAAATCCGCACACGCATACGCAAACTATAGGGAACAACTCTTTAGACGGTGACGAATGTCAGTCAACTCCTTATCGTTCACCGCCTGATTACATGCAAAACAACAGTCCTGTTGAGTCCCGAGTAGGGAAAATAAATGATCCGCCCACAATCGTGAGTTTAATGCAAGAGGAAAGTGTGATTAAGCATCGCACTTTTCCTGTTTTTCATCCGCAGAAGCGAGAAATACACCCCATCGTGTTTCTAAAGAATTTTTCCGGCATATTTCCCAGGAGCTGGACAGACAGACAGCGTATTCAGTTCGTCACTTGCTTTATTTCTGGTGATGCAGCATTATGGGGAACGGAAATGGTAGACACGTGTAGGAATTATGAAGAGTTTGAGAAAATGTTCTTGGCAAAATTTTGGAGTAATGGGGTACAGCAAAGATTAAGGAAGGAGGTGTATGGTGCGGAAATTTTCAATGAGAAGCATGGAAGTCTCCGGCGATACTTCGAGAAGTATCCAGCAAAAATTAAATTCTGGGATTCTCCGATTTCTTCCAAGGACGTAATTATGATTCTCAAAAGCAAACTCCCTGTGTCTATTAGAGAGAAACTAGTAAATGTGTCCGAAGAAGACACCGATGCATTCCTTTCTGTGCTGGATTCCTTAGATTTAATTAGCGAGGATGTGCGCTCCAAGGTTGGCAGCGGCAAATTCTTCCCTGGCAGCCAGCAGAATGCATCGCACGCGGACAACAATGCGCCGAAGGAGAGAGCGAGCTACTGCGACCGCTGTTGCCAACCTGCCAGCCGTTATGAAAACGCAAATGGCAATAACTTTAAATGGAAGCAGAAAACCAATTACAGTAATCAGCAGAGATACCACCCAATTTACAACCACCAGGTACAACATCAGTACGGAAACCCACCCTTTAATTCCGCGCCGGAGCAGTATGGAAATTCTCCACAAACGATTGGTAGTTTTTCAAATCGGCCAGTGTACAATCAAAGTTATAGGTCGAAAAATAGCAAGTGGCATGGGCAAGGCGGAGGCCACCCAGCACATCAGAACAACTTTTCACAGAATAGAGGACCGCGGAACAATTTTCAAACGGTACCAAATGCGAACTTTCCTTCACAAGGAAATGGTTCTGCCGGCAACCAAAAGATCGGGCGACAGCAGCCGTCTCAAGTATTTTATTCACAAGTGAATGCACCCAGTGGATTTTACCCCTCTACACCGGCATTTGTACCACATAACCAGCACCAATATGAAACGGAACAAACACTTAAGGCCATGAATGACAAACAGGTTAAACATCCTGCGGAAAATTAGAGGCAGCACCTTTCAGCCTCCTAGAGGTCGCTGCCGGTTCCAGTGGGGGTACTAACGAATACTCTGATTCTGAGTATGTTAATGCGATACGGTACGACCATGAGACCGACTTACGAGATGACCTAGCACCTGACCTAGAAGCTCAAGACATTAATGACATTTATGTTGAACAGGTCCAGGCTTCGATTAACATTTCTATTGCCAACATTCCTGTCACAGCCATTGTTGATACAGGAGCAAACATCAATGTGATGTCATCATGTCTCTTCAGACAGGTGTCTTCTGTTTCAAAAGTTTTATCACTGCCGATTCAGGGCTGCTCCATATCGGGAGCGATTGGTCCATTGAAACAGAGTTAGTTTACAGACACAGCCTCAACTGCAGATAGAATCTATTTCGGTTTCCTGCCTCTTGCTTACTGGAAATTTCCTTGTGTGAACTGTTAATGATAAGCATTGTGTTGAACAGCGCACTGACTACATGGTAACGGCTACTACATGTAAACTTTAAGTATTAAATGCTATGTATGGAAAAATTGTTTATAGTGATGGACATGAACTGATATTTCTTCAACAAGCTGAAGCAGGAAATTGGGGTTGCACCAAGAATTTCAATTTAATTTTAAGTTAGTATTAAGAAAAAGTGCTTGCGAGGCGATTGCCCAGAGCTATATAAATATGTAAAGGTGAGAAATGGAGGAGGATGCGTAAATAAGCACTTCTCTCAAGGTACAAGAAGATTTATAGATTTATTTTTAGTAATGTAAGTACTTGAAGTTCTGTTGTAAAAGCCCAAGTTACCTGCTAAAAAAAGTACATGGTCAAACAGTCCAGATAGTGGACAGGAGTAGAAGAAATAGCTTAAAGTTCAGTTAAAGCGTGCTGTTAAATGGAAAAACAAGTGGTAACCCACATGTGTTCACGCAAGGAGACAATAAGCTGTAGTAAACTAAGTTAGGTGAAATACAGTACAAATAGAGGCAAACCATGAAGCATCAATGTTGCTTAAGTACTCCACGAGGCCATTAATTGCTATGAAAGTAAACTATTTCCCTGTGATCTGAGCCCAATGTAAAGAGTATATGAGGAATGTTAGCTGACGAATTGATTTCAGTAGAATCAAGGTACTAAATAACCACACAGCAAGCACCCTGTATCATAAATAAGTCCAAGTAAAGATCTTCAGAAGATTTGCAGTGTAATCTAGCGGCCATCAATACCCTAATTGAAGGCTAATCAAATGAACAAGCAATGCAGTGAAATTTAAACTTAATACTGACTATAACCAGAGTAAGACGTAGAAGTAGCAAAGCATGCTGTAATGAAAGAGGTTGAAATTTATATATGTGCCTATGTTTATTAAGATAATTTGATTTTCATGCAGATTTTATTGCAAAAATGTCTCCTCTTATGAAATCCATTCCTTGTGCCCGTTCCTTTTGATCCTGGTTCATTAACCCAGACCAAGGGTCGACTTGTAAAAGGCACGTGTGCTTCGAGGCAAAGCAGTGCTTATGAGAAATGAGACACGTAGTGCGATGAACTTCGCTAGCTTTGGTAATGTTTTTCATGGTCAGGTTGCGTAAACCCAGTGAACTGTCGGTAATTCCATTCAAGCGAAAAATAGTAGACACGAGTTAATTTTTTTTAACAGAGAACGATTGCTGAGTACATGAAGCGAAGAGGGAGACCTATTGTTATCCAGTCTGCCCTCAAATATAAAAAAGAATTTGGCAAGCACAAAAGAAAAAAAGATTCAGCGTTAAATGCGTACTCGTTAAGTAGTAGATATGCTGCGTGGCAGTAGAAAATGATCTTGGGTGCACTAAAGAATAAATGCAACGAGTGTTGCGAAACCTGTAGTTTTCATAATGAGGAGATGAGCCCTTAAAAGAAAGTTTGAAAGAACATCTTTAGGTTCACTAGTGAAAGTAAACCTTGAGATATAAAGAGTCCATTCATAAAACAGTTGTTCACTGGACTTAACAAAAGGAGTGACCATTAATTGTAAATATTAGCTCGTAAGCGATCTTTTGTAAATAGTAGAATATAAGTCTTTCTGTACCAATGGAGGAAACCTGCAAAATTGGTTGTTTTGTAAATTAACTCTTTCGGCGAAGGAACTAAGCACGAATGCTGTGTGAAGATGCACACTAAAGTGCGACGTGCATAATAAAAATAACTGTTCACTGTATATTAGTGGTAGTGTTGTACTGCAAGTGTAAAAAGAAGTCAAGGCTACGACAACAGGTGCAACGCAAAGTTCAGTGTTGTTCTAAGTGCAGCGACAGCTAAAACATTCGTCGTCACTTACCTGTGAGCCTCATGGGAGGCAGTTGACAGAAGTATGGAAGCAGCTTCAGTGTCCGGCTCCTCCGATGGAAAACGCGCGCGAGGTGTGTGTATCGATGCACTCGCGTGTTACTAAGTTCACAAAAAAAAGGAGCACTCGACGACCAGCAGCTCTGTTACAGCCCGAGCGCGAACGGATACTGAGTGTTGGAGCTCTCGCAACACTGTGCAGCCGCTGTGAGTGGCTGACGTGTGGGTGACGAAACAATCCAAACTTTAAACTGCTAACCGCCATGACTTCCATCGTACATACTGGAGGAAAGACATTTGTACACTTGTCTGACTACATCTTCATATGTAAATTAAGCGATTTTCTTGAGTTGAAGTTAAGATGAGTGAGAAGTAGATTGTTAGATTACTCAGACCTTAAAGCCATTAATACCGGCACTCCTGAACACTGCTAAAATGAATTATAACCCTGTCTCTTGATGGACAAAGAAAATGAATGTGCACTATAGGAAGACCCTAAACTCCAGACCAGTCCCGATCCTTAACAAATGTACCCAATAGGTTGTAAGTTATACTAATAATTTTCCACTTCTGTTTCATATTGTAAATAAAAACCCGGGAAGCCACTTGAATTCCTGGCACCACAGTGGAAAGGACAGATGTACTGCATGATGAACGCCGTAGACAGCTAACACAGAAAGTGAAAGCATCACGAAGTGTAGTGCTACGTTATTAAACTGTAATAGAACCACAATGAGTCAACAGATGCTCGAACATTGTCCACTCTAGTTTAGCGAAAATAAGCACTCACTGAACTCATGTATTAGTTGTTAAGCTCAAGAGAAAGTAATTTCTGAATTCTATCCCCTGAAGAGTGAAATGAACGTTCACTTATTGTTATAAGCAAATATGGATCAAACTTAAATATGCACATAAATGTTAATCTTGGTATTATGGAATGAAGTGACTAATGAACAAAGAATGAAAAACTTTATTTTGAAAAATGATAAATATCTGATATATGTTTATAAATGTAATTTCAATTTAAGTACATAGTACGCCAGTAACATTATGTAAATGTCACACCAAAAATCACGAATATCTCATGAGGGCATGAGGATCGAGGTAATCCTTCGGCATTCCCTCTCTCCTCATGGAAGGCAATGTGATATTCGCTATTCTTGACTACATTAAAACAGCAAATACGAGTAGTTAATACTTTCAGCCAGAAGGCAGATACTTGTTTGTAAATAATGATTAATGTATGAGGCGTCGCATGGCGACGGTGGAATTTTCTAAATAACGTAATTCGTCGTCTTTGGGCGGCAAACAGAAAAATACGGATCGATATGCGATCCTTCACTATTTTGTTCGCTGGAGAACAAATGAAGCCTTGAGCCCTAAAATGACTTGTACTGTTTTTCTGAAGTAAGACAGACGCAGATTTGTGGCAGTCTGATCTAATTTTTACTAAATGTATAAAAACGTGTTATGTTTAAGTTTGAGTGAAGTGTAAAGAACTGTTATAACTTACCGTGACGACGCACGAGCGACTCAAAGAAGACAATGGCTATATAAAAGAGCGCTCAGTGGACATGATACGGACATAAAAATCTACCGTCATTGTAGTACTAAGCTTAAGGTACGATATATGTTTTAGTTTATAATAAATATTTGTTCTGGGAATACTGAATCATTTAGCAGTGCTCATTCCTATCATCTCCTCAGTATTTTCATTTTAATTATGCATTTTGATAAGATTACAGACACGGAGATCAGCAGTCCAATGTGCGTGTTACATTGATAAAAAGAAAACTGTTTTATCGTCTTCTTGCATCAGCTTTAATACTGAATTTCCCTTTTGTGTGATGTTACAGTTGTTTTTGCGCCCTTAAGAACTTTCTGGTCCCTTAGGAAATTGTTTTGTCATAACAATAACTTCACAACCGGGTATGATCGTATCTACGATCATGAAGTAATTAGAAAGACAATAATGCGATTTCTTAATCAATAGCACGCTAGTTGTGACTGCCTCAAGCCACGCAAAACTGCAAGTAAAAAAACTATTCACATCTCATAATGCAATATTTTATAACAATGGTCAATCCATGATTCTTACGGCAATTGTGATTGATAAAACAGTAAGCTAAATCTCAATTTCCAACTTTCCATTGAATAACAACATCACTTTTATTTTGTAACATCACAGTGTGTGTGTGTGTGTGTGTGTGTGTGTGTGTGTGTGTGTGTGTAGAGTTCTTAGTTTAAATTAGATTAAGTAGTGTGTGAACTTGGGGACCGATGACCTCAGCAGTTTGGTCCCATAACCCATATGATCTTATCACAAATTTCCAAATTACATAGAAATTTCAATCCTTCACACCGCCAACGGGCCGTAAAAGTTAGTATGTGACAAACTTCAGTTTGAAAGATCTACCCGTGCATGAGAAAAAGGGGTTGTAACAATCGGACACACACAACAAAGTGATCCTATTAAGAGTTCACCGACTGAGATACGGAACCCTAAAAATTGCTAAGCATCGTAGTAATTAATAAAACGGCGTGGGACGTTGATAGTATGTACAGAATTTCGCGGCCACCAATTCTGGTACATTTGATGCTTTTTTTACCGATACGTGGTGTGTTTTTTATGGTCCTGGTAAAACGACTTATTAGTAATAATCAGAATTTCCTAGACCCAGGGGTTAGATTTTTAATTAACCGTTAGCAATGAGTGATTTCTGGTACAATGCCAGAAGCATTGTGAAAGAAAACCCAGGAGCGGATAGAAATAGAGGTCACCCTCTTGCCCTCAGGGTAAGGAGTTTCTCCCAAATGCAGAAGTATCAGCAATGATCAACGCCATGAAGATGGAAAATACAGTCGAAAACACTCCATGAAAGACAGACAAGGTTGTATATTCGTAGGAAGTGTGGATTGTAATTGAACAGAGGTTACTGCGGTCTTACCGCCGACGAGAGATTTCGGATTAACCCCTAATTCGGGTTTCCGAGAGGGGGTTGCCATGAATTGAAAAATTACGGAAATAGCTACAATCCACATGTGAAAATCAATGTCAGAGGTCTAAATGTTATGTGGAAGCTATAAACGCGGGAAAGGGAATTTCGAAGGCTTAATCTATATATAGCAAGGATTAGTTAAGTGAAATGAATGATAAAGAATACATGAATATACGTTAATATGAACACCAGCTGCAAATTGTATGACGGGAGGTGGATTCGTTATGTGTAAGAAGGTAGTACATGGATCAAGTTTCTGTGATCTGTTTAGTAATAAGATTGTTTTTGTTAGAACCGAAAACAAATAGAAACCATCAACAAAAGTTCAAAATTCATGCTGACTTCACAAGAAGAATATGAAGAGCTACAGTAGAAATGTACTGGAACCCTTGGAATGGGTCACCAAGTAGGTACAGGGAAATGAAAATCTAGTAATTAGGTGCGACTGAAAGAACTACTGGAGAACATAGGCTCAGTAGTAGGAAAGAGGACTCCTTGAATACTCCACTAAACTTCAGCTAGTAAGAGCTAATACCAGGGCGTGCTGAGAAGTAATTCCTTCAAATTTTTTATGTGAAAGCCCTTGAAGCTTTTCAAATAGAACAAACTTTATTACGAGGTTTGGAACTTTAATAGTGGCAACTATTTATTTACAGCTCGTACAAAATAGATACCTGTTCCTAAGTTTTACTAACCTTGAAAGTAGTCACCAGTTTTGTGTATAACCCGTTGCCAGCGATGTGGAAGTCGTAGGATACTCTAAGCAGTGTCAGTTAACAGTTCGAGCGGCGCGGTCCACTGCCCGACGATTTTGTAGCAGTTCTTAAGCGAATACCGTGAAGTGTTTCCTCCAGTTTAGAAATCGAGTTGAACTTACGAGGGCTTAAGTCAGGGGAGTGCAGTAGGTGGTATGGCTCTTAGCAGCCCCATCAGTCGAACAAATGAGTAACAGCTTGCACTGTACGTGTTTGAGCATTGTCCTGCAAAATGATGCTCAGGTCCTGCAGAAAGTGTCATCACTTCTATCTCTAAGCTGGTCGTAGGTTGTATTCCAAAAATGAACAGCATAGAGACAGAAGTAATGACACTTCCTGCAGGACCTGACCATTTTGCAGGACAATGTTCAAGCACATACGGTGCAAGCTGTAACTGATTTGTTTGACTGATGGGGCTGCGAAGTGCTATACCACCTACTGCACTCCCCTGACTTAAGCCCTCGTAAGTTCAACTCTATTTCTAAACTGAAGGAAACTTCACGGCATTCGCTTCAGAATTGCTACACATTCGTCGGGCAATAGACCGCGCCGCTCGAACAGTCAACACAACTGGCACTGCTAAGATTATCTTACAACTCCCACATCGCTGGCAATGGGTTATACACAATGCTGGTGACTATTTTGAAAGTCAGTAAAACTTTCAAACACATATATTTTGTACGAGCTCTAAATAAATAGTTGCCACTATTGAAGTTCCAACTCTCGTACTTTCCTACAACTATATTCTTCATGGCTACGTATTTGCAGCCCTCTGCAACTATAGGGCTTCGAACTGTAGCGTGTTACGTGGCGACGCGTAGCGTAACTTTGTCGGTGCGTGAGTAATAGCGTGCTTTCATCGAGTTCCAAATTCGAATAGTTTGTGCATACATGAAGAACCCTCTCCTTCGCCATGACACAGATCACACACGAGTGCTGCAACATCTGCAACAGTCTGATGTTTTATTGATAACAGCAGTTCCCGGATACGCGATGCTGTGTCTCAGTCCCGTTAAATAAGAAAAAAAGAAAACAGGAAGCACGCGTTTCTGATATGTATGGGACTGGCTGTGTGTCCAAATCATCTCTCCCTTGTCTCTGGCTACCATCCCCCCCCCCCCCAATTTCTTTTTGCATCTCCTCATTCTTCCCACTCTGTTCATTACCTCCTCCACCTCGGTCCATTTTCTCCTCCCCCTCTCCCCCCCCCCCTGTCTGCCCTTTCTCTCCCCATCTCTTCCTGACTCTCTGCCCATCTCCTCGTTTCCGCTTTCTATGTCCATTTACGTCCACCCCTGTCCATCCTCTCTCACTGACTTGAACCTTCTTTGTTATTGCAAATTTACCCTACGTATATCACATATGTCTAGATATTATGTATATTAAAAATGTTCATCAGAAGAAAATCCACCAGAAACATTCGAAATTTCTGGTGATGACATTTCCTCCTTTATATTTACATATTTATTTATGTATTATATATATTAAAAGTAGGTATACAAAACACGAGCGCCTTCAGATATGCAACATTGCGCGAAAATCTTAAAGCAAATTGTGAAGAGCTTTCGGAGAAAAGATTTTGAACAAACATGTGCATTTTCATTTACATATAATAAATAAAATTTTGAGACGTACGTTCACTCACAGCTTTACTGAGCCCTACCACCACCACCACCACCACCACCACCACCACCACAACAAGAACAATCCACAGCGAAAACTTTAATGAAATACAGGATTGGTGCATGAGTCCTAAGGTTTCTCAATCAGTTTAATAAACACAACACACACGCATAATAAAGACCTCAGCGATCAATAACATTCTCTTTCACTATTTACAACCGTCTCCCAACGCTGCGGTAACTTTTCGATTCTGCGACTGTAAAAATCATGTGGTTTGATGCGAAGAACTCGTAGTGTTTGGAGCGCTTTTCGTCTCAGGGAGCAAGATCAGGTGAATCAGTCTGTTGCGGAATGACTTCCCAGCCAATTCCTATATCTTGTTCTTTGTCAGTATAGCAGAATCCGAGCGGAGTAGCATCACTTTCCCAGCGAAGCTCTTGTATTGAGCAGACTCGCATACAGCAATGAAAGCTGTAACAATGCTTCAGTCGGTTCCTTGTGGTTGTATGCCATAATCTGAGGCAGTAGTGTTTATCATATGTCGCAGGAAAGAACGCGTCTTTCGGAATATCTGATGCTAGAGCTACGTCTAAGAAGCTGCGGAATCCACTTAATTTCTCAAAGGGTATTGCAAGGTAGTTCCTAACATGTCATGTCACTCTTCGCCACCTCTGAAACATTTGAAGTACTTTTGGAGATAAATCAGGTTAATGCCACAAATGTAGGAATGTTGATCTGATCAATATACATTTAAATTGAATATACAGGTTTTAAGGCTTTGTGACATTTATTACATTCAACTTACAATTATAAACAATACATCAAATGAAAATCTCAAACATGTTTGTATAGCTGTGCGCAAAGGGAAGAGTACGAAACGACCAAGAGCGACTGAAGAACATTTTGAATGAATTAAATTCTTTCAAGCGCTGCTCCAAGAAATTAGTTCGGCAGACTAATCGTGAATTTGTAATTCCAGTGACGTGTGCGTGGAGACTTGAGGTCGCGCTTGCTACTACGTCTCATCGTTTGAGATTGCTCTACAGCTTGCAGACTACGTTTAACGTGCCAACATTGCAAAGGAAATGTTGCTGCATGACAATGAAACTTGATCGTGTCGACTTCAAGGACGAATCGACATTTCACCTGAGTGGAAGTAAAAACACACGTAATACGTTCATTTAGGTGACAGCAGACCCACACGAGATGCTACAATTGCAACGAAACTCTAATTAAAGTTTTTTGTGCCATATCCAAGCAGAAAGTGTATGTGCCATTCTTTCTCGCTGAAGCAACTCTAAATGGTGTTTCTTATCTTGATGCGCTAGGAGTGACACTTGCGGCAATCGGAAGAGGTTGAATCAGAACTTTTTAGCAACAAGATGGTGCGCGGCCTCACTAGCATAGCTCAGTACGCTATTGGTTAAACGACATCGCAGCCGAAAGCTGCATTGGTAGCAAGGGGTCGGACAACAGATCTTGTTTTGCATGGCATTCACGATCACACATGATCCGAAGCCATGTGATTTTTACCTTAAGGGGTTCAAAAAAAAGATATGTATATGCCTCCGTAACCAGCTGCCTACCAGTCTTTAGAAATAGCGTTGTTGCAACAGTTGGCTCAGATACACTGAGCAAGGTTTGTAAGGAGTCTCCTATCGACTCTAAGGTGACGAATGGTGCTTAAATTCGACACCTGTAAGAAAAACTGAGTTGCTGTTACATTTGAATTTTTATTTATAATTGTTAGTTGACTGTAATAAATGATATGAAGCCTTAAAACCGGTATATTAAATTTGAAACCCCTCTATTTCGTAATATCAGGCTGGAGTTTAAAAAATTTATTACGTTGTAGATTTTTTGCGTTTAGTTTACAAACAAATAGATACCACTTCACGTTTATGTAAGAAGTGAACTCTCGACTAACAAGCCCACTGACCGTCTAAAATTTCTAAGCATTTTCCCTGTCAGTTCTGTTACATAAGATCCTATATAACAGAGCTGTATAATAATTTCGTATCGCGACCCTAAAAATATTTTCTAAGCTACCTTGTCCGACGATCTGACACTGGTCAACCCTATTGTCACCAGGGCCGAACATAATAAATTCATCCTTCAGGAAACGAGGCGCGATGGATAATATTAGTGGGGGCGCTCACAGACGAAATTAGCGTCCTCGCTTTCAGTAATAATAGCGGCTCTTTCATCAATGGAACAATTTTCAGCAGAAAATGGACTAATTCCTGTTTGCATAATATTCCACTGCGCGTAATCCGCTCTCAGAAAAAAGTAATACATGGAAATCCAATTCCGCAGTGCGGGTAAGCGTATGAGAGTAACAAGGCCATCACAACGCTTCATTATTTTGCTAAATTTTGACCTGACTTGAAAGGTTCAGGGCTAACCAGTCTTCTTCCTCACCGATCCACTGTTGCCTTTATGTCCTACAAGTTACAACGGTGTTTTTCATAGACGTTAGGCGCTGTTTTTGTGAGCACTTTATAATCATAACTACAAAATCATCAGTTCATATGCATTTTCAAACCGGATTTGTATAGTACCTGATACGCTTGTGCTTAACACTTAACGTGTGTTACCATTGTTCTGCTCATTTTAGCAGACTTGGAGTTTCGAAATAGCTACAATCATGTAATCATTTATTCTATCACTTTTTTGTATCTGGTAAGGGGCCATGTGAAGTCTTTTTCTAGGTAACTCTGTAACTGCCCTCTAACTGTAAATTTGCCTTAAGTCTACGTGAAGTTACTATGCGTCAATCGAAGGTGACCTGTTAGCATATTTACGTCACAAGCTTCGAAGATGTTGCAGGTTACAAAGAAACGACGAGATCGTAGATAACTATTTTTGGTTTAACAAGAAATGTAACAAATGTCAAATAACGGAACGCCTGTTTGAATAAGAACATTGGTGCTAGAAGGAACCTAGTGGCCCCTCAAGACCAACCATTCGTAGAGCCAGACAATAAGAAGACCTACCCGCAACTTCCACGAATATGAGTTGTACCTCCCCTTTTTCTACCGTGCTAAGCAAGTAACTCGGGGTACCCTTCGACTGTCAACATGGAAAAATCACTTGCTAGCCATTCGATAAAAAGCTCACACTAGACCAAAAATACTAACCGTACGAATGTGAAGGTTGCACTCTCCACCACACTCCAAACCCACGTCATTAATCCGATGTTGACTGTGTTTTCGAATGTCATTCTTTCCGGCTCACCTCCCCTCCCCCCCCCCCCCCCATCGCTCGAATCTTAACTTATTACTTTCCCCACCTCACTTAACAATGGATTTTCTTAACTTTATCGAGACTCTATACCACCTATCAAACCATTTCATTCTAATTACCAGCCCTCGCAATCTACTACTCTCCCAGAACAGTCACGACATATTCTCCACATGCTATTCCAAAGTATATTCACTTACCTCTCCCTACATTACAGTGAAATCCACCCAGGGTCATCCTTGTGCAACAGGTATTAACTTTCCTGTCTAAGTCAGGACCACTCTTCTTCCCAGTGTTCCCTTTTCTATATAATAGCTAGGTTCTGGGCCCTCATAATTTCAATCCCAGATCCTTTCCAAGTTCCTATAGAAACCATTATCACTTACAGTTCTCGACTTCGACATATTCGAGTTCCCATAAATTCCTACTCCTTGACAGCATCAGACCATATACCATCATCATCATAAACCTTATTAAGTTGCAGACGAACACCTTTGATTTAAGAAGGTATCAAAAAGAACTTCCGAAAATAACAGTTTTATTTCTTAAGATATTTTCAAAGTCCTCAATATTTTATCGTGTAAACCATAGGCATTTTGAGATCCTTACACGTTTTGAGAAGGCGGTAAGACAGCATTATATACCCACCCCAGTATCGTTAGTCTGTAAATTCAGCTAGCTATAAAGAAAGCCAAGAAAGAATTTGGGAACGAAATCAGAGCTAAGGGAGAGGATAAACAAAAAAAAAATTAATAAAAAATACCATCGAGGTTTGCCGACGATAGTGTAAGTCTTTCAGAGACAGAAAAGGACTTCGAAAAACACACTAACGAAACAGACAGCGTTTTGAAAACAAGTGATAAAATGAATATCAACCAAATTGACGATAGAGTAACGGAATGTAGTCGAATAAAGTCAGATGATGCTGAGGAAATTAGATTAGGAAATGAAACACTAAAAATTTAAACGAGTTTTGCTATTTGGTCAGTATAACAACTGCCCAGACTAAGAACAGCGAAAAGAGCATTTCTGAAAAAGAGCATTTCTGAAAACAGGAATCTGTTAACAGCGAATATAAATTTAAATGCTAAGAAGTCTTATCCAAAACGTATTTCTCCAGAGCGTATCCTTGTTTGCAAGTGAAACGCAGACAAACAGTTCAGACAAAAAGAGAATAGCTTTCGGTACGTGGTGCTACTTAAGAACGCTGAAAGTTGTGTCGTATGAAATAATAAGTTATTATATTAGACTCAATAGGAAAACCGTTTATGGAACAACTTGACTAAACAAAGGGATCGTTTGATAGATGGCATCTTTACTCGTCAAGGAATGTTCAGTTTTGGGAGGAACGAAAGTGTGTGGGATAAAAATTGCAAGAGACCAATGCTTGACTTATATGCAAATTTAAACAGATGTAGGTCACACTAATTGTGCATAGATGAAGAGGCTTCCACAGGATAGACTATCATGGAAAACTGCGTCATACCAGTCTTCGGACTGAAGAACAAAACAACACATACGTTTTTACATCAGCCGTATGTAGCTTTTAGCTCTAACTGACAGTAGAAGGAATGTGATATCGTTGATAGTTTACCCATAGTCCACATGGGCGACGGGAATGAAATATCAGAACAGGATAAGAATTTTTAACTCCATAGTCTTTACAAATGAGGGCGGTAGAACATACATGTCAGTAAGTAATGCAATACTTTTTTTCTGAGAGCAGGGTGATTTTATTTCCAATACACCATATTATTCCAGACTGTTTTGGATACAAAGCCCTATTTTTCAACATAATCTCCGTTCAATGCGACGGCCTTGCGCCACCTTACCTGTGTCCACATGGTACCACTCTACTGGCCGACGATGGAAACCGTTTTGCTGAATCAGTAACCTCCACTTCGTCCACGTACTGCTTCCCACCTTGATTCAGCCATATAGAGAGGAACAAAAAGGTGCGCGTTCTGGGCTGTAGGTTGGATGAGGAAGAACAGTCCAATGAGGTTTTGCGAGCTCCTTTCGGGTGTGCAGACGTGTATGAGGTCTTGAGTTGTCATGGAGAAGGAGAAGTTTGCTTGCATTTTTGTAGCGACGAACACGCAGAAGCCATTTCTTCGATTTCCTGAGTGTAGCATTATACATTTCAGAGTTGATCGTGGCATCATGGGGGAGGACATGGAACATTCCGTTCAGAGTCCCAGAAGATTGTCAACAGGCTGATGGTGCGGCTTTAAACTTTTTCCTCGGAGGAGAAATGGCCTGGCGTCGCTCCATTGATTGCCGCTTTGGTTCCGGTTCTAAGTGGGGAACCCTTGTTTCATTGCATGTGACGATGTTGGGCCAAAACTTGTCCCCATCAGCCTCTTAACGCGCAAGCCAATCAGTACAGATGGTCCTTCACTGCTGTTGATGATGTTACATGGGGAGGACCACAGCGGGCATAGACCTTTGTGTAGCCCATCTGGGAGATGAGTATATAAGTACTACAACAGAGATGTCCAGCTGAGCAACGAGGTGTTTGTGATCCGTTGGTCCCCTCAGATGAGAGTGTCCGCACGTTCCAACACTGCAGCAGTCACAGCTGTGTGCGGCCGGCCCGCACGCCAGATATAGGATACACTTGCGCAACCTCGCTGAGGGCAGACGCTTCGGCCAATGATTCACCGCGCTCTTTCTCGCCACCAGGTCTCCGTAGACATTCTGCAAGCCCCTACGAATGTCTGCGAAGCTCTGGTTTTCCGCCAAAATAAACTAAATGATGGCGATCGTCTTGGGTCGCACCTCAGAGAGATCATTTTCAAGGATGCATATAGCACCGCCACCAATGGATCTTCATGAAACTGTACTGGCTAAGGCGAGAATATTCTATCATGTCCCAAATCAAATTCCATAATGTTGCAATCGAAATCGACCGAGAGAATAAACGTATTTCCATCGCCCTCTGTCAAGTGGCACTCTGGAAGACGGTGGCTAAAATCCATATCCGCCCATCCAGATTTAGTTTTCCCGTGGTTTTCTTAAACAGTTTCTAGCGTTAAAAGGTTTTTGCTTTTCGTATTTAACCAAATATAACATTGATGATAATTTATGGCAATGTTTGCCGACAAGATAAAGACTGCACCCTTTAACATTAGATTGCGTACTCACGGCAGTTCTCCTTGGCCGTTTTTTTTTTGGTACGACTTGGAAAGAGAAAAATTAATGAATGATCGACGATGCGTCGGTTCTCGATTGTGTTCAGGAGACGTACAGATTGATTGCGTGAAAATAGTTTCTAAAATGACCTCTTAACCCGGATTGCTTTCACGCAATCAGACTCTTCAATGAAATTACCTAAGGGACCTATCTGAATAATAAAAAAAATGGAAAACAGTGAAATTTTGTAAAAAAAGTTGTCAGATCGGAAACTGAACACAATGGTCTCCCAAACAATTGAGACACCGCGATAAAGAGCGAACCTGTAACAAAGTTCATTTAAACATAAACATTATTTGTGGTTAATTTAAAGAAAAGAATAAGCATAGATTTTCTGTGCAGTGAAGCATCAATATATTCTCAAAGAACAAAGGCGTTAAACTACAAACATTAACAAATTTACAATGAATACAAAACTTACTTTTTTATGTTTTTCTCATACATGGAGCAGTCCAACGATCGCTGCTTTTGTATGTGTGATATTTTGTAAAAATTAAATGTCCTGGCGTGCGCGTAACTATTTTTTATCGTCACAAGGTTTACAAAAGCGTTTTCTTTCTTGATGATAACGTGGTTTTTCACACTAAATGAAATATAACTTGTAGCGGTGCTACCCAACACGTCTTAACAAGTCGGCAACCAAACATCAAAGGTAATGAAGTACATGTTAACATATCGGCGACCAGAAGTACAACTAACTATAAAGACTCTAGAATTTTCCTAACAAATGATAAATTGTTCTTTCTTCTGTTTCGCAGCTTCTTGCTATCAAGCGCTGCGGCAATGATTTTGAATATCTGCGCGCAGCGAGTCATAGTGTTTAAAAGTACCTTTTAAACGCTGGCCGCGCGTCTTGGTATAGGCGCACGTTATAAACAGATTTCGTTTCTTTACTCTCGCGTTGTGATGCTTAGTATCATTACAAACTACAGCTCGATGGCTTCCTTTTCTCATATGCAAAATATCTGAAATCCAATAATATCACAAGTTTTAAGAAAATTCCGTGATGGTTTCTTTGAAAAGCTCAAACCTATCACCTTTCTCATCCCTCACTCGAGTTTATGCTCCATTGCTAAGGACGTCGACGGAACGACAACCCTGATCTTCCTTTATATTTCCTCCTCTTCCATGTCCACCAAATACCCAGAAAAGCTAAACTTTGTTCCAGATACGAATAGTATCATATTTTCTTATCTCTCCAGATGGAAGTTACAACGATTTAATAGACTGAGGAAAGCGGATGTTTCACTAACGAACATGATTTCCCAATAATAAATTTTACCACTTTGGTGAAACAATTTGTAGTTTCCCATTTCATAACACGTTTTCAAGACACCCTAAAAAAGACGTCTTGTCTGGTACACAGAGGATCAAATCGGGTTCACGTTATCGCTTGATTTTCGCCGTTTTGGAGGGAATATCATTTTCACTTTATTAGAAAACCACACAGGATTTAAAATATTGTACCTGTTTCTTTTTCTTTTTCTTCTTTTTCTTACCACAATTTCCCCTCTTATTCGTACCCTAGTTTTTCTCAGTTTCATTTGTCATCATTCAATTTTGGATGAGCGTACCTCGCAAGTGCTAAGCGCCTAAATGAATCATTATTTACAATGCGGGTGCTGTCGGACAAAGGTAAGATAAAAATTGGAAAGACAATATACTTTGCTTATTTTCATTCCATAGACTGAAATGGGATCATGTCTGGGTTAACTTACCAAACCAAGCAAACACTAATCGAGTGCGAAAGTGTGTAATACGAACTATTTGTAGATTCACCAACGTCACGCAGACGCCTGTTGAAGCAACAAGACATTCCGTGTACTGCTTGCCAAGATAGTTACTCCTTATCCCTTTCCAGTCCAACTTTTATTTACTTGTGGGAAAAAATTAAATTTTCGCGTATTTCCCTACATAATGATTGGAATAATATATATTTATAAGAAATTGTTATTTTTTTTTTTGTTTTTGGAGGGAAATTTTGGATGACTCCATATGGCATCATTGGGCAGGATTTGTTTCCTTTAGTCAGGTGGTTGGGATGTCACAGTGCTTCGTAATGGAACTTGAATGAATATTTTAATTACACAATTTGATGCAGTTTATTAAAGAAAAATTAGTACATACAATAATGCAACTTGCATTTCAGGACAATTTTGTTTTTTTAAAGCATGATTGTTACTTGACATGAAAATTTAAGAAACAGTTCCTGTCTTTGGTAAAGTAAAGAGGTTTATTACATTTGATGCATTTCGTTCGAGAATATGTTGTAATGCACAATTTACATCTGTTTGTTTTCTACATGCTGTGGCCAGTGTCCAATGTTGTCATACCTTACATCATCAACTGGGCTGGGAACCAATGGGGCTCGTTTCTTCACAACTGTGGGCGATGGACTGTCATCTGATGGCCGTCCTCGTCTTCTTACCAAAATGTCTCCTGCTTTTAGTAGTCCATGAGCTACATCAGACCGAAAAATCAACAGAGAATGTGTTTGGTAATTCCTATTTGTCTGCAATGTCGGCGGTATAGGAGCCACGCATTCACAACACACATGTCAAGGAGGTGGAATACGATCCTTAGATAAAATCTTCACACCTATATTACTCCTATACAAAGCAACCAGCATGTCGTGCAGATCAACTCCTATCGAACGGTTATATTCTCTAACAATGTCTGGCCTTGGAACATCAATATATTTTCGTTCTCCCACTGACCAACGTTTCACTGGTTCTACTGGACTTACTCCTTTGTATGATGATGCAAGAACGACAGACTTGTTATCATACCACTTTAGCGCCATGATGTTCCTTTCTGTTTCAGTTCGATAATCGCATGATCCTTGTCCCTGCTTTTTCAGCTCACTGTCTGCTTTTAGATTGCAGCCTTGAAGTCTTGTGGGTCTAACAGTTCCAACAGCCAAAATGCCATAGTTTTTCAGGGCAGAAATAAGATTGTAAGAGGTGAACCAATTGTCTGTAAACACTTTAAACTTTTTATATTTTGGCAGTCCTTCCACAAACCTTATCACAATATCACCACTTATATCAAGACCAGTATCATTATGTGCAGTTCCTTGCCCTCGGTATATTTCAAAATCGTACTCAATTCCACTAGAACCAGCATGGGCAAAAACTTTTATACCCCACTTGTGTGGTTTGCTTTTTACGTACTGTTTCAGGGATGAATGACCTTTGAAAGAAATGATTAATTCATAAACTGAATGATATTCCTCAGGTTCAATAATTGAAAAACCTTGTTTGATTTTGTCAACAAATGGTCTCACCTTCAACAGCTTGTCATAATTAGGGTCCTCTCTTCGTATCATTTTAGTGTTGTCATTCACATGTAAATAATTTCTTAGCTTATCAAACCTATTTCTAGGCATTGAGTCCGCTGTTGGAGAAAATCTTGTAGCCTCTGCTCAGTACATTCTGTAACTAGGCATTTTCAAAACACCTGCTAGGATGTTTATCCCTATATACTTTTCTATTTCACGAACATTTGTCTCTGAGGATGCACCTGTTTTCTGTGTGCAGCATAGATTAGATTGCTCGACTAGGTTCTGGATAATGTCATCACTAAACATTGTTCTGAAATACTGCAAAGGTGTCAGTTCATCTCCTGGAGGGTCAGAAAAAACTGCATTACGTGATGTGTCCACTTCTTCAATGTCCTTCATTCTCCACTGAAGATCTATGCGTGTATCACACTGAATTTTCTGAGCTGAATGACTTGGTGCAAGGCTTGGCTCAGCAAGTAATCTTCCAGCTGAGGGAACATCATCATTGGCTTGAGGGTCCAGAATTTCAACCATATCAAGGTCCATTCCTTGAAGAACTGTATATCCAGTGTAGTAGGGTCCTGCAGCCGAGCATTTTCAATCTCTTCCTCCACATCAGACGTATCGAGGTGCAAATCAGATAAATCACCTTCGAGGAGCAGCAATATTTCTTCTTCTGATAATGATTTATGATTGCGAATCGTCTGGTAAACCAGGAATTTTTTACTGAAGCAGCAAAAAAACTGGTAAATTATATCAATAAAAATTTTAACATATTAATATTAGTTAGTATAATAAAGCTTCAAAAGAAACTTGAAAATATTAGAGTTACACATTACGGTAAACTTTAGTCAAGGTAATTGCATGTACTACATTTGGTAACAAATGCCCAATGATGTCGAATGGAATCACACATGTTTGTGACTTCCAAGCAGAAAATTATCGTAACTAGCATTATTTTCAAAGTATTTACTAGTTAATTTACACTTTCAACAATAATTTATTAGTGCAACTTTTATATTAGTTTGCTTCCTTTACCTTGAGATAATATTTTGAAAGTCCAGCTGGGTGCACTGTACCGTAGACACCATGCGACAATAGTTTTGTCAAGTCATTGTAACCTGGTGCTCTCTGTTTTAGCGAATTCACGGTAGCCAACCTAAGAACAATGAACTTTAGAAATCCCTGCGCACTTGTTTATAATCTTTGGACAAACAGTTTGGCCTTGGGAAAAGTTAAATATGATGATGCCATATGGCATCAATGGGCTGGAAAGGGTTAAAAATACTTTCCATTAATAATTTATCTCAGTTCAATTCACTGAATAAATATTAGAAATAAGACTAACGTGGATGAAAGTTTAAAGCTGTTTAATTTGCTCTATTAAGGCGCACATTATTCAGAAACATTATTTAGTAACTTGCCAGCAGCCATAAAAAGTTTAGCTACTAATGTGAATTAGATTTAGAGCATGCTAGAGGAAATTTCTGTTGTCAATTTTTACCTCACTGACGAATTTCAAAGTACTATCAGTTCAAATATATATTATTAATGGCAGCAGATAACTTGAGTGTAAGGTGAAATCTTACACGTACATCTACAGTAAAGTAACGCTGTCGTACTTAAGTGCTGTACACTGCTTTCTGTTTAATGAGGCGTAGCTGCAACTGCTTAATAAATTACTTTCGCACGGCAGTGCATATACATTTACGTTTTAGTTAAAAATTTTGGTATTGCCTCTAAAATGAAACTATGTTGCAGACTTTACGTGTTCGACAGCGGTAAGGACAATTCACATAGTATCTGTGGAAGGAACATTACCATATCTAATTTTTTTTTAAATATGTTTTGACTTTAATCATAGAGGCACCGGAATTAAGTTTATTGTACTTTCGTCTGTCATTCTAGTAAAGCCAGCTATTGAAGAATAGGAGGCGTTCCTTTACTAGGTTACAGTCTCATCAAGAATTAGTGACCCGAACAATTTGTGTCTTTGGCCCCCATTTGAAGATTGCACGTCGCACGATTTTATACCACACGTCACACAGTCTGCACTCAGCGGCTTATATCTCTACATCCAATGCGTTCAGAGGTTTCCTAAAGTTTCCATTCCCAGCCATTACATCTACCATTAGTTTAATCTGCTTCCTGTCCAACACTGCACTTAAATCTCTGAAACCTGGCAAAGCAGCAGGGCTAGACGACCTTAGGAATGAACAGATCCTTAAATTTGGCGAGTACACTAAAAACTGGCTGCTCCTACTTTTCGATACCTGTATCCGGCTAAACAACATCCCGAAAATCTGGAGAAAGGGCAAGGTCATAGCCATTCCAAAACCCGGCAAACCATTGGACGAGCCAAAAAATTTCAGACCGCTAACATTACTTTGCTGTTTGTACAAGGTGTTCGAGCGCATGCTGCTGAATCGACTTGTGCCTAATATTGATCATCAGATAATTCCGGAACAGGCGGGGTTTCGCCCTGGGAAAACTTGCACTGGACTGGACAATTTGTGTCTTTGGCCTCCATTTGAAGATTGCACGTGGCACGATTTTATACCGCACGTCACACAGTCTGCACTCAGCAGACCAGTTCATAGAGCATGGGTACGAGAACCGTCTAATTACTGGAGCTGTACTTGTTGACCTCTCATCCACATTCGACACTGTAAATCACAAACTGCTGCTCACTAAAACATGCGCTATGACTAATTATTTCGGGCTGATACAAATTATATCAACTCTTCTCAGCAACAGACGGTTCATCGTAAACCCAGGAGGGAAGCGAAGCCGATGGCATATCCAGAAAAATGGACAACCCCAAGGCAGTGTCCTCACACCCACTCTTTTCAACATATATGTGAATGATCAACCAGTTGCACTACGGACTAGGAGCTTTGCTTACGCGGACGATCTTGCAATAGCTGTACAGGGTCGGAACTTTGACATAGAAATTAGCCTTACGAATGCCCTCAACGGTCTAACGCTGTACTACGAAGCCAACTGCCTACGCCCGAACGCAGCAAAAACATTATCCTGCCTATTCCATCTTCGAAATCGCGACGCCAAACATACCCTAAAGATCACGTGGAACAACCAACGGATCGCGTTCAGCAGCACTCCTTGTTATTTCGGCGTCACCCTTGATCGCACACTTACAGACATCACGTAGACAAGGTCAGGGGCAAAATATCAACAAGAAACAACCTCCTGAGTAAGCTCACCTCCACAAAATGGGGTGCCGACCCACATACTTTACGTACGTCGGCACTTGCACTCTGCTACTGGGTTGCTGAATACGCTGCCCCAGTTTGGGAAAGATCAGCGCACGCGAAACGAGTGGATCCTTAGCTGAACGATGCCTGTCGCGTAATCACGGGATGCCTAAGACCCACCCCGGATAGCCAACTTTATTTGCGTAGTGGCATAGCTCCACCCAACATCAGATGAGCTATAGCAAACGAAGCAGAGTGCCTCAAGCAGCTGCGCGACCAGCGCCATCCTCTCTTCGGACAAAACGCTCCACACACACGTCTAAAATCAAGACGGAGTTTCCTCACCTTAGTTCAACCGCTCGAAACCTCAAAACAAAAGGCAAGATTGCCAAAATGGCAAGCAACACTGCCTACGGGAGACTAGTAACTGGAAGATATGTTGAAGGAGGTGGAAACTACAGTATGCTCAGCCGGCATAATTGCGAAAATTATGCCAGTTCAGGGTTTTATCCACAACTGATCTCACGATTATGTCCCATAAATGTTCGATGGGTCCCTATAGATCTGGGTGGCCACGTCATTCGCTCGAATTTTCCAGTATGTTCTTCAAACCAATCGAGAAATATTTTGCCCCAGTGACATGGTGCATTGGCATCGATAAAAATTTCGTAGTTGTTTTGGCGCATGAAGTCTATGAATGGCTCCAAATGGCCTCCAAATAGCTAAACATAGCAATTTCTAGTCAATGATCGGTTCAGCTCGACGGGAAGACCTAGTACATTTCACGTAAAGGTAATCCGAACCACTATGGAGCCACCAACTTAGCTACTGGCTTGTTGACAAGTTTGGTTCTTGGCTTCGTGGGGTCTGAGGCACTCGAACCCACCATCAGCTCTCACCATATGAAGTAGGGACTCATTAACAGAGCACAGTTTTCCATTCATGTAGGGTCTAACCGATATGGTCACGAGTCCAGGATGTCGTGCTCATAGCAAAGGCACTCGCCTTGCTCGTCTGCCAAATTTCGACGTTCGTACTAACGGATACGTTCGTCGTAGCTCCCACATTGATTTCTGAGGATATTTCACGCAGTGTTGCTTGTCTGTTAGCACTGACATTTCTGCTGAAATGAAGCTGGCTTCTGTCATTAACTGAAAGCCGTCGCCACTTAGTTGTTCGTGGTGTTAGGTGCTGCCCGAAATTATATGAAATAGGTTATTGTAGTAACTCCCGTTGACCAGTTTCATTTGGTGTAATTGAAAACGTGTCAACTGTCTTGTACACTGGCAATCTGCTCCTATACATTCTCCTCCTGTACGGCATGGCTGTGTGTATCGTGCGGCTGCCTAGACTGGAATGAGCCTGCAGCTGCCTCAGTAGCAGAAGCTCGTACTGATAAGAACTGGGCGCGGCAGGAAGTAGCACCACAATAAACAGCAATGGCGGACCGGATGTAAATTTTTGAGCAACACGCATCTAGTAATACTAGGACATGTGTTGCGCGGCGGCCTCGGCCTGCGGCTAAGTCCCGCTCAAGGTCACCCGCCTTAAACAGCAGCATACGGTGAACACACACAGCTTCCGCTACAGAGGCAGCTGCAGGCTCATTACAGTCGATGCAGCCGCACGATACACACAGCCATGCCGTACAGGAGGAGAATATATATATATCTACACATAAATAGCTAAAAATAGCCATTTCTAGTCAATGATCGGTTCAGCTCGACGGGAAGACCTAGTACATTTCACGTAAAGGCAATCCGAACCACTATGGAGCCACCAACTTAGCTACTGGCTTGTTGACAAGTTTGGTTCTTGGCTTCGTGGTGTGTGTGTGTGTGTGTGTGTGTGTGTGTGTGTGTGTTAATTGCACTGATTCACGTGAAAACGAAGTATTAAGAGAACAATATGAAATGGAGCACATATAAACCTACATCGATACTCTACAATCAACCTTGCGGCACGTGGAAACTCGCAAATAGAACAAGAGAAACGCGACTGTCTTTATGCCTCTGTATGAGCCGTAACTTCTCGTACTAAATATTCCTGGTCCTTACGCGCGTATGTTGGAGGAAGCAGAGTCTAAATTTTCTCGATAATGTTCCTGGAAAAGAAAATCGTCTTCCCTCCAGGAATTCCCATTTGAGTTCCCGAAGCATCTCCATAAAACCTGCGTACTGTTCGAACCTACCAGTTACAAATCTAGCAGCCCGCCTCTGAACTGTTTCGACGCCTTCATCTAACTCGACCTGGTACTGATTCCAAACACTCGAGCACTACTTAAGAACCGGCCGCACTGGCGTCCTATATGCGGTCTCCTTCACAGATGTAAGACCTTTCCCTGAAGTTCTCCCAATAAACCGAAGTAGATCTTTCGCCTTTCCTACTACAATCCTCACATTCTCGTTCCATTTTACATCGCGCAGTGAAATTACATCCATATATTTAAACGACACGACCGTGTCAGGCAGGACCTTGAGGGTTTGTTTTCCTCATCATCAACATTAACTTACATTTTTCCACTTTTAGAGCTAGCTCACACCGACTAGAAACTTAGATGCTTTTACTATCACTGAACGACGACACCTTGCCATACAGGACAGCACCAAGAGCAAATAACTCCAGATTGCCACCCACATTGCCAGTTCATTTTTAGAGATAACAGCAGTCTGGTCACACTTCCCTGTGACACTCCTGATGGTAGCCTTGTCGCGGAATAACACTGGCCATCGAGGACAACATACTGGATACCAGAATTTAAGAAGTCTTCAAACTACTCACATATCTGTGAGACGTCGATATGTTCGAGACGTCGACAAATCGGAAAAAAGTCGATGTCGAAAATGAACATCCAAAAGCATAGTTGCCGAACTCGCGAAAACCACCGAACTCGCGAAAACCACCGAACTCGCGAAAACCACCGAACTCGCGAAAACCACCGAACTCGCGAAAACCACCGAACTCGCGAAAACCACCGAACTCGCGAAAACCACCGAACTCGCGAAAACCACCGAACTCGCGAAAACCACCGAACTCGCGAAAACCACCGAACTCGCGAAAACCACCGAACTCGCGAAAACCACCGAACTCGCGAAAACCACCGAACTCGCGAAAACCACCGAACTCGCGAAAACCACCGAACTCGCGAAAACCACCGAACTCGCGAAAACCACCGAACTCGCGAAAACCACCGAACTCGCGAAAACCACCGAACTCGCGAAAACCACCGAACTCGCGAAAACCACCGAACTCGCGAAAACCACCGAACTCGCGAAAACCACCGAACTCGCGAAAACCACCGAACTCGCGAAAACCACCGAACTCGCGAAAACCACCGAACTCGCGAAAACCACCGAACTCGCGAAAACCACCGGATCGCCCAAAGCAGGAGAGCTTGAAACGTCCCCTTTGAACAATTATACATGACTGTGCTTAAACTGACACACAATATTTTGCTAGCGCAACGCAATCTGACTTTCAAAATTCCCTACAAAAGAATGGCCCTGACTAACATTAAACTATACCTTTCACAAATCACTTACCTCACAAAAATCTTCGCTGCTCAAGCTACTGCAATACAGCGAGCGCCACTACTGCCAGCTAAATAAAAGATTCAAACTATGGAAGGCATAAACTACTGATAGGGATAGTTAGCAAATGAAAGATATTAATAGAGAACAAACAATGTAGTTACCTCAATATTCATAATATATACAGCAGTTCATGACATTTTTCAAAACTCCGCCATCTCTCTCCCCACATCCACCACTGCTGGCGGCTCACCTCCAACTGCGCAACGCTACGCGCTGTTCACAGCCAGCTGCCTAACACTACAATGGCGAGTATTACAACAATGCAAAGCAGCCACAGACTGCACACAGCACAGCCAGTGATTTTCATACCGAGGTGGCGTTACCAAAAAAAAACCTAAACCGTTACCATAAAAAAACCTAAACAGCCTACTTACATAGAGAAAACAAACAGCCTACTTACATAGAGAAAACAAACAGCCTACTTACAAGCTACCTACGATAACAGAGGGATTCATCAGGAAGGAGAGGAGTGGCGTCATTTTTGTTTCTTTTTCCTTTAGAGGATGGGAGGGATATGGCTAAAGAAAACGTAATGGACGTACTTTGGAATGGGCCGGAAAGCATGGAGGTGTGTGGAACGTGAAAAAGGCAAAAATCTGCTTAAAGGTGGATTAACAAACGATGGCACTCTTATTGGTGTTAGATAATTGCACGTGTTTTGTGGAATTGCTGTAATTGCCATATAACGATTAAGAAGCCAGGTACCGCATTACGCAATCTAGAATAAAATGAACACACTAACTCTAGGATTGTATCGCAAACCCTACCTGCTGCTCAGTTAAAGGTGACGTATCGCATATGAGTACAGTGTTGCAGAGTTGTTGATCATATAACATGGGCGCATACGAATCACAAAAAAGCTGGAAATAAATAATATCTCGTCCAAATGCATATAGAGTAAAAGTTCTTATTCAAATTATAAGAAAATATAATAATAAAAATATTTGTTTCAGGCAAAGGCAACTATTTCTTAAACAATCTAACTCTGCCCAAATGACTTTACAAGCAGATTTAAACGAAAGAACTATTATCAGATGTAACTGTAGGAATGGGCTCATAGAATCACGCCGAATAACAGACAAGCAACTGCCACTGGAAGAGCTGCCTGTACTATCAGCGACCTCCACCATCCACTAAACCATTAATAACGTACGACACAACCATACACAGCTAACTACGACATAGACAAAGATACGCAGGACAATACGAACATCTCCCCAAGAGGACTTTGGTCACAACAACAAAATTTAACTCTCCTGCGATACCGTAATCCACCTGACTATTCATAAGAATTCAGCGGTACTTCAACCAGCATCAGTTACCAAAATATTTTCACCCCTCTTAGCACAATTCTAATTTACTCTGGTAACAACTAGTAGCTTCACGCTAATGTGGATAACGAAGACGCAACAATTTGTGCTCTGCACTATTTTACAATAGGTAAATGGAAATAGGAGGAAAATTTGTGTTTTTAAATCCGTCGGCATCCTGGTCATTTGAGATGGGGCACAAGTAAGGAATGTTTAAGGTAGCGGCACCATCCCAGCACTTGCCTGGAGCAACCTAGGGAAACCATGGAAAATCTGTACAGGATGGCCAGACGTTGATTTGAACCGTCGGCCTCCTGAATGCAGTAACTAAGCACTCCACTTTTCCTTGTCTCCTGCAATGAGCTGCCACCATTTTTCAGATTATTTAAGTATACAATGTATGCATATACGAGTAACAGGACAAGACCTGCATTGAACATTGCAAGTTTGTACACCATCCTGCCAAGATCCACAATTTCGTATTTGTTCAGCGCTCAAAGGAAACTTAACCCCTGTTTCCTTTGCTAACTCCCAGCAGCCGTATTAACAATGTTGTCAGCGATCGAGACTTCCCAGCACTGCGGAGCCCTTAGACATTTGCCGGGATTAGACGCGCTCTTTCGGTAAGAGCAGGTGCAGGGGTCGGCCGCCGGGCCGGGCTAACACGGGGCTCGGCTTAGTCGGTAAGGCGATTTTCCGCGTGTAAGTGCAAGTCGGAAGCCACGCGTGTCGCCCCGCCTCTTTCGTTAAGCCCCGTCGGGAGCGAGCCCTACGGGACCGCTGTCAGACGCCCGCGATTGTCGTTGAAATTTGCGTGTGCTTCACCGTGCCTCACTGTAAAGTTTGAGTCGCTGTTGTAGCGTACTTTTATGTCTGTTACACTTTAAACGTTCCTTTCGACCGTGCCTCGTAGTTTCCGCAGCGTCGCGCTGACTCTCACGCACGGCCGCTGCCAGAATACCCGCACTCCTAACATTGTACAGCGCGCGGAGTAAGTTACGCGATGCACAGTGTGCCACAATCCTGAAAACTTAGCCAAAAGTTTAAAATCTGCTCCAATATGGGCATGATTGGGTTTTGAACCTTCTGATAACGATTTTCTATCAAAATTGGGAAATTCAAAATAGCGTATCAAATATGACGAAAATATCTGGAATAAATTAATGGACAGGCCACGTAAGCGCCAAACAGAAAGTGCCAAAACACTAGATGCGAAGTGAAAGCCCGCCGCCTAGCGCGCTTTTCGAAGAGCTGGACAACTACAGCTCAACCTCCCCCCCCCCCCCCCCCCCCGCCCCCAAAGGTGACCACGCGCTGGTAACCGAAAGCCAACTTAACCGGACTTAGCCTGGCTAAGATAGACTCTGTACTCCCTACGAAACTGATTATGCCTAACCAGCAAGTTAATCGGACCCAGAATCCGAAGGATGGTACAAGGGTCCAAAAAGTGGGGAGTAGATTAGCTCACTCTGCCTTCGCCCCTTCCCCCAGCCAGAGAAATTCCTGATATAAACCTGATCGCCTGGCCTACCTTTCTAAGGCCGACGATTGCTATTATATCTCAAAGCTTGTCCACCATGAGCGGCAGCAATATTTCGCCGCGCCCGATTCCAATTCTTCATAATCAGACAAGGCGTTACCCGCTCGGGGATTAGGTCTTGAATCCGCCACAAGTTTGACAAGTGGGAATTGACCGGATGGACGAGCAATAAGGAGCTGGAGAAACTTTCAACGCCTCGTGTACCGCCGTATCGTATTAAATGCGAAGTTGACCCACGGTAAACTGGAATACCATCTACTCGGACTATCCTGATGGTAAATTCTAAGGGTTATTTCAAGTTCCTATTCACCCGCTCTGCGAAAGATCCCTGAGGGTAATATGGGGTAGTGGTTATATGTTTAACACTATTCCCAAAACAAAAGGCCTTAAACTTCGCTGAAATAAAGGCGGCACCATTATCACTGACCAGACTTAGGTGGACCGAAAACAGAAATGTTGGTGAGATGCGAGATGGTGACTTCGGTAGTAACGTTCCGGCTGGGAACCAGTCACGTAAACCGACCAATATATACAGATTGCCCCTCTTGGACCGAGGCAACAGACCCACGTAATACATAAACGATCCATAGCGTTGTTCTCACGCTCGGAGGAGAATAGACGCATGGCACTGTTAGGTTTCGCAGCCCGACGTAAGTGACACTTAGCTACCAGCTGTTCAACATCCCGTTCAAGGTGAGGCCACGTAACATACTGCTTAATCCTTTGAATAGTTTTATACGTGCCCAAATGACCCCCCCCCCCCCCCCAAAGGAACAATGATAATACTGAAACAAGGGTTGAATCAACATTTAGGGCAAGCAGATCCTGGGATGACGATCTCGACCCACTTCTTTACATAAAATTCTTTTCCTAATACTATATCCCCGAACTAACTCGCCCGACTTCACCCGTTGCTTAGTCGGTGCTATTTGGGAATCCTGATCCTGATTCTTGGCAAGATCCCCGAACAGCTGGGGTACCTTGCCCAAGACCATGGTCTGAACTGCTAGTGAGTAATCTTGTCCGACACCCGAACCCACGTGCTGCTGGTCAAACATTCGACTAAGGGCGTCCGCCACCACATTCTCGGTACCCCTGATATGTTTGACCGTGAACTTAAAAGCCGAGATCCTCACGGCCCACCGGGCGATCCGCCCCGTCTTGCGTGGTCTGGCCAGGACCCAACTTAAAGCCTGATTATCAGTCTAGAGCTGGAAAGGCTTATGCTCCAGATAAAAACGAAATTTCTCCAAAGCAAAGAGAACTAACGCCTCGCACTCTTACACTGAGTACTTCGACTCAGCGTCATTTAGCCTGCGAGATGCACAAGCCAAAGGCTGTCTATGGTCCTCCGACTCTTGTGAAAGAATAGCCGAAAGTCCAGCATTCGACGCGTCCGTTTGCACAACAAAGGGTTTTTCAAAGTCGGGAACTCCAAGGACCAGCGGTTGGCAATAGCCGTTTTAATCTGCTAAAAGGCAGCCTGCTGAGTGGGGGCTCCAAACAAAACGAACACTTTTCTTATGGAGTTGATTCAAGGGTGCGGCTAAGGAGGCAAAATCCGGTACGAAATGCCTAAAATAGTTTACCATACCAATGAACTTTGCCACTCCCCGCTTATCCTTATGAGGGGGGCAAGGCGCGCAAGGCTTTCGTGCGATCCTGATCGATCCGGACTGACTGCCCCGAAACAATATGGCCCAAAAAGGAAATTTGTGGTTTCGCCTGCGTAATCTTAGATGGTCTGACTGTTAGACCGGCCGTCTGGAGCCTAGCCAGGACCTGAAGCAAATGTTCTTCAAATGACCTACTACAACTAGATCGTCTAAATAATTGCAGACGCAACATAACTTAAAATGGCCCCACACATTATCTAATAAAAGGGTCAAAACAGCAGCCCCAGTAGCAAGCACGAATGGAACGCGATTGAATTTATACAGTTTCCAATCGGTACAGAAGGCAGTAACATACTTACAGTTTTCCGTCAAAGGAAAATTCAAATCAAGTACAGTAAATCAAATCGCGCCAGCAAACCAAGTGAAGGAGTTCTGGAGGTCGGGAATGTGTACTGATACGCCGGTAGTCTACTACTGGCCTGAAATCCCTCCCCCCCCTCCTTGATTTTTGAGGACCAGAAACATCGGGGAGGCATACGGAGATGCGGAGGAACGAATAACCCCCTGGTCTAACATTTTTACGTACCTTCCCTAGTAGTATTTTCATTTTGGGAGGAGACAACCGGTACGGGGAATGCCTAATAAACGTCATCGGTCAAATGAATGTCATATTCCAGAATGTTGCTCACCCCCAGTTTATCTCTCAGTAAATCCGGAAGCTCTCCTACTAACTCACGCACCTGCCGACCTTGCTAGAGCGAAAGGTGGCTAATATCCCCTTCATCAACAGAAGCTACCGGAAACGCAGGGACCACCGACGACAACGCCTCCCAACATTCACAGAGACCAAACTTCTCCAGAGGAGCAAACTTAAAGATGAAAAGCCCACCAGAATAACCCAACACCAGCTGCGTTTTAGAACTAAAGTCACAGCCAAGTACCAGGTTTACTGGCAAACGCCTCACGAGAGCGAAGGTGATTGGCCAAGAAAACTGCCCTACCGAAACACTAGCCTTAACCCACCCCACCAGAGTCAACACATGACCATTAGCGACACGACATCTCCGAAGCGGGATCTTCTCGGGTTTAAGTTTAGTAAGGTGGCCGAACTCCAAAAACCAAGCCTCACTAAGTAAGGAGTACGTGCTACCAGAAGCCAACAAGCCGCAAATGGGTTCGTGGTTAAGTTGAATACAAATATAGGGAAGACGCGATCTGGACTCTGCTACGACGGCACGCCCACAGCAAGCTGTAAATTTACCAAACAAGGCGCGCCGCTTTCCCTTATGTCATTTGTTACTCCTACTACAACAGGGAACAGGACAATCCCGAACTAAATGACCACCCTCACTACAGCGAAAACATTGTCTTGTCTCCCCGACCGCGCTCCTCGGCCACCACAAGTTCTTTTACGGGCCTAGAAACCCTTGCGCCGTGACCATTCCTCCACGCAAATCCTCCCATGTAACCAGAGGGTATTTGAAAATAAAATGCAATTTATCTTCAGCAGCCATCGCTTCCAAAATCACAGAAACCAACTGGTCCTCAGACATATCGACCAACAGCGCTTGTGAGGCAACTTTCACCTTCTCCACATACTGCTGTAGGCTCTCGCACCCTCCCTGTACCCTCCAAATGTAGTGATACTAAATGCTTCCTAAAGCCCGCAGTAAGACTCACTAATAATGTTCTGCCTAAGCTGAAGCAAGGACATCTGTTCAGCGAGAGCTCTAGAAACAAGATCTCTAAGACCCCCTTTGGCTAAAGGGTAGAGTAAAGCTAGAAGGGTGGAGTGCGCTACCCCAAAGGAGTGGGCGTGCTGTTCAAAGTGAACCAGCAACCGAACTACCACCTCGATCTTACTCAAAGAATCAACAGTTAACTCTCCTATATCCTTCAAAAAAAGTCCAATCGGGTTAGGTAAATTAGCAAAAGGTTCAAAACTACCTTCCATCTTCTGGTTTTGAACACTAGGCAAGATCCCCGCCTGGGCCCGATCCGGCTAGATCTGCCCACTGAATTCCTCAGAACCAAACTCTAAACAAGCTAAGCTTAGCTGCAACGCAGCCACCTTCTGCTGCAACTCCGAAACGATCTTAGGATCAGCGTCACTCGAAACTATTTGCTCTAAGTCAGAAATCCAGTTAGAATTATGCACCAAATGTGCACATAATATAGTAAGTTGTTTCCGGCTAGGCTGATCTACTGAAAACCAACTAAGAGGCTTTTCCAACTCACCCATCGCCTCAACGGCCGCGGCTACGGCGGCCAGCAGACCAATGACTTCCTTAGTAACAACAGGCCGCTGCAAGAAATCTCTTAAACATGCGGCCAGCACTGGAACCGTGCCCTCCTTGTCAATCCCACGAATTTTAATTTCGTACAAAAGCTGCTCGCGCCGGAGCAATCCTAAGCCCGGGCACTCCCTCACCGCCATCACACCCTAGAATATACACTAAGTAAATGTGAACAAACAAAATTAAACAAAATATTAATAAATACTAACTAAAAAACTTCCACCAGCAACTCAAGAGAATCAGGTAGTGAGCGTACAACCACGCTCTGCTACCAGTAATGAACCGTCAATTAGGGCGGTTCACAAACAACAACTAGAGTACACATTTTTTTACAAAACGTTATCGAAGTAGGGGCCAGGAGGTGCTGGTGAAATAACACACACTGCTAAAGATACCTGTTTATTTTAAACTTTCTCAATAATAAAATTTTAAGTCTGGCACTTGTTAAAAAATAATAATTTCAAATAGCTTGGCAGTTTTCATTATGAAAAGGAGATTACCAGGTATGATATTAACAACTTGCCAATGATGAGATTTTAACTTAAAACACACACAAACACACGCAAAACACACACACACACACACACACACACACACACACACACACACACAAACGCGTGCGCGCGCATTATAAAGACAACAGTAAAAACACTTTTTAAAAATAGCTCTATGTAAAGGATATTGCAAGGTTTGACGTTAACAGCAGTAAGAAGATTTTAAAGTTGTTATATGAATAAGGGAACAATTTCAAAAAAACTAAGTAGCTAGCTTGTACTCAGGGCCATAGCAGATCAGCCCCAAAACTTCCATTACAAGCCACCACGTCCTCGAGTTACTCGAAACCAGAAGATGTAGCAAGGGCGGTTCCTGCACAGACTCCGAACTACAGACCCGCGACACCGACCCTACATCACCGAATCGAGGTGTGAATGAAAACAGCGGGACCAAGAAGCAACTACCACATTCCCGCGGACAGGCAAACGAAAACTGCGGTGGGACGACCCCAACCAAACCACTGGTGAAGAAACCCATACACTTCACTAGAACTTGAAAACCTCCTCTTATATATATATATAACTGTTACATAAAATCAGTACTCAACTTCTCACACTCCACCCCCAGCGCCGGGAAAACGTCGCTCGTCAGAGCCAACCGCTGCCGATAAGAAGACATACGGTCCCACGCGCTGATCTCCTGCACCACAGCTTCTACGCTTTATAAGCCACGTACACTCTTTGACATAAAACTCGACCGGCGGCCGGCCGCTTCAGAGGCTAAGTCCGCGCCGATCGCGACATGGGACAATAAAACTGGCCAACTCGCTAATTCTCTAAGTCCGGTCATTTACACAATCTGGCAACGCTGCAGACTGCGGCACTTCCTGGAGGAAAGCTTGTCCCATGATAGAGAAACACTAGGCTGATTACGCCTGTGGTCTAGCGGTAGCGTGCGTTGTTTCTGCTCGTAATGTCAGTGGATTGAGAGCAGCTGGCATAAAATATTTTTATAGCCTCTTCTGTCTGAATGCTGAAGACGTGAATGTAATGGTAGTGCAGATTCAATCTATTTCGCTTTCTGACACACCGATATCAACATTTTATCCAGTAACGATTTTGCGGCAGATTTCCTGCAGACTGTCCTCCTCTGGACGCCGTATGCGGCAAAGCTCCGGGATCCATTTGCTGGCTACCGGCAGCGGCCGTGGCGACAGCAACGGCGCTGCACTCCCCCGTTCTTTATCGAAAGCGCCTGCTCCCGCTCATCGCTTTTGATGATTTAAAACTCTTTATTATTAAATGTTGCTCCACAGAAAATTTCTACGATTTCCATACACGCTCAAAAGCAACGGAGACAGACGCCCTGATTAGTAGGCGGGTATTATATTACATTAATCGGCAAGTGTATTACAGTTCTTGTTTCATTCCTTATGGTAACTCTATGCGATAAACTGTGTGAATACCTTGCAATGCATGCTCTGTAGCAGTGCAGGAACACTGCACATTTGGAGTTCCGTGTATGGGTTCATGAAGTATTTAATGTTGATCGGAAGTGATAGTTAAGGTCATCAGATTTAGACCAGAAAAATTTGTCGTTTTGGAGGTTTCAGAGAACGGAAAGGAATTGCCAGCGCCGGTGTTAGAAAACATCTACAGTTAAATGCTATTGCGAAAATTTAGAAGAGGGGAACTATATTAATCAACATGTGCACTTCATAAACAACCTTCTGACATGTTAGACCTATATGACGAACAAAACTCAAATTTATATCGTTGACAGTCGCTTTGAATCTTTTCAGGATCTATTTTACAGTGAAGCACCTTGGCATTTGCAAATTTACTAAGTCGAATCGGACGAAGATTGATGTTTAAGGGCATTCTTCAGATTTCGTATAAAGAATTTTTACTAGCCGTTTGCAACTCCATTAATTAAAATGGAAAATAAAATGTTGTAGTCAGCGGCTTCCACCGAGATTGGAACTGCTATGTCATACAGTACGACTACCGCAACGCACAAGGGAACCTCTTTTTTTAAGTTTGCTTTGTTTCTTTTACTTTTTTTGACGATTACCCCTTTTTTCTCATTTATTTTAAAGCCCTTTAGGAAAATGGCAATAAAAAAAGAAACTAAGTGCCACCGCCACTTTTCATCCTATAACATAAAAACAAAAAAATATGGTCCACTTCAGGCGTTGGCTCCTGACTAAACCTACCCCAAGAGCTGCCTATATACCAGGGGAAATATGGGAATTCAAGGTTAGGGCTATCATTACAAACAAAACAAAATCTTCCTTTTTCTGAATTTTAACTTTATTTTGATTTTTGTTTTGTTTATTTTTGTTGTGTAATTGATCAGACGCCTTCTGCGCCCCGTTGGTAATATGTTGAGTCACGTCTTCTCGAAATTGGTGTGTACCGTTCAGTAGTTCAGAAATGTTCATTGGTTCAAACTGGAAACCTTCTTCACTCTTGGCTTAACACATTCCATCTGCGAGGCGGGTCGTGGAAAGCACTCTCAAGGAAGTTCGAGAAAAATTGTCTGTATTTTGGGTGGCGGACAACGACGTAATGACGGTCGTTGAGGTATGTCCAAAAATCGAGTACAGAGTCTACAGTTTGTCCAACTAGGTAGTGAATGGCATGTCCGCGAATCCAATTCACAGCTTTGGTCTTTGTCCGAGGAAAATAGTCACGTCCCAGAACTGATAATGAAAGGGGAGTATTCCGATTCAGAATGTCCCGCGTTAGGAAAGCCACAATATGACGAATAACCTCTGAGCTAAGGACACACTGGCGACCACAGACGGACTATAGTCACTGCGATGTTGCCTGAGCCTCAAAACGCAACCTTAAAACACACAAACAGAGGTTACTTATGTGAAGAACGCCGTTCTTGGAGCCCAGAAATTAATTATACTTTCTAAGTGTCTCATCTTACAGTGGATTCTATCGTACGAGTCTTCGATGTGGAAAACGAATGTCAAGTGAATTTAGCGAGGTAACGCCGGCCTACACCCGGAAGTAAATGCACTATCAGAGTGTTGACAAATACTTGCTACGACGCTGCCATTTCTCGGTTCTCTTACGAGGCAGCTCGTCAGCGAAATGCTTGCCGTGATTCTCCGATACGGTCCTTCAGAGTGGAGACGCGCGCGCACGTTTGGTTTTTATGCGGCGTTCTCCCCTGATGGTTTCTGACGTCGCCTTGTGGGCTATGTCTACATTTGAGACATTCAATTATCATTAATCCAGAATGATACAAGTTTCAGCTTCCGGCGTGGAAGAAGGCTGTTGACGCCGACATTATATCATTTCAACGTAGGGAAAGCAAAACGGGTCATTCAATGTTTCTCATTCAACATAAAGCATGTGAGATAATTTTCCGTAACGTTCATAATCATCTAAAAATATAAACGAAGTAAAAATACATCTGAAGCTTATTCGAATTGAATATAATGTAAGATACCAAACGCTTTGCACCTCGATGTCGAATTTGTCCACGTGCAATCTTTTGCAGCATACAAAAAGGATGTCACGATTACCACGAGAATGAAGAAATATGTTGGTACCGATGGAAGCAAGAAGAGACGCAATCAACAAATATTCGATTCCTCATGGCATTCATTTCATTTGAGACGTAAGAAGAGTTAAAGCGGGATATTACTTTCGTTAACACGAAAGATATGCCGCACATATTGATAACGAGGAAGTCTGCGTCTTCATTCGTTTCCTCCTTGAAATCTGTATGCTCTCTTATATACTAAGTAGCCTGATCATTGTTTCAGTAATGTAACCCTCTTGTTTGAGCCCGTTAACGATGAACAGATTCCAAATGCATGTCTCTGCATGAAAGTAGCTGTTCGAACCCTTCCTGGGTTGCTTTTTGTGTTTTATTGCTTGGAATTCCTGAAGCAGACCACTGTGCCTTCTCCCCTTGTGGGTTAGGTCTCAAAACTAAACCGCTTTTTATCCAATGGCATAATTTATTCAGACAGCATCAGCACAAGACTGTCAAACAAAGCCTTCCATTTACAGTTGCAACACTCTAACCAGCACTGACCGAAGTGTAATCCACGGTCATGGTCCGAAATTAGCAGCTGTCTGCTACTGTGGCAAAGTCCGTACTACACTTTCGATTCCGCAGCACCATTTTATCTGGTAACACTGTGTAGTTGCAGGGTTGTGCCAGCATGTCTGTCCTCACACTGTCAACTTTATGTATCTCACTTCTCCTGCAGCGTTGATCACGAGGAGCAGAAGTAAATGAGTGTATTCTGCATGACGTAACATTCAGTATTCCCTTCTTTCATAGCCACTCTTCATGTGCATCGATACCAAATAGGAATGTGAAAACTCTTGCAAGTGAGAGAATGACAATAACAATCGTAACAAGAACAATCAAATAATGAATGATGTTTATTCCAACGCAGAACGAGAATGGCTTTAAATATAAAAATCTATATCTATATCCATATCTATTGATCTTTGAGTTGGCACAATGCAAATACATTCTTAGCGTTTAGTTACTGAATTTAGTTCGGGATGTTTGCAGAGAAAAGGAAAAGTCGGTACTTCTCGCTAGTGTAATATAATGTGAACCAGCAACTACCCTTTCCTTAGAACACGACTCAAGCAGGTCCCCAAGTAGTTACCAAGGCACTGCTGCATTCTGTTCCCTGACATTGCTCTGATGACGGTTAATGCAGATAGTTCCGATTATGAAATACAAAACGTATTGCAGGTTAGTTCCTAGGATAGTAACATTAAATTTGCGTTGTAGACGGCACATGAACGTGACGACTATCCATATTACTCATCAATATAAAAAGACAATATTATGGGAATTTAGCAGGATTACTCAACATGAATTCTTAAATTGGTTGACTGACCGCACAGGTGCTAAACGTCGTCAAGAGTATACGATGTCCTAATCGCATTAGGAATATGAAGATCGTCTTCGACAGCTCGCAACTTTCACATTGCTATCTCCACCCTACTCCAAACAGCCCTCGGTGGAGTTGCACTAAGTTGCCGATGCAATGTAAGGCCTTCAAACCGACAACAGACCACATATTGAAAAATACAAGCGAGTTCTCTTGCAGCGTAAGGTCATTGTAACTAATCTAAAAATTATTGGACAGGAACATTGTCCTATTCAAAAAAAGCTGTCAAGCAGGTCCTCTAATTGCTCCTTGGTACAGTCGTTTGACTATTGAAAATGGTTCCAACAAGTCACCACTAGATAACACTGCTCTGTACCGCAATAACTCAAGATGTAAAGTAATACCACGATACTACAAATATCAGGGAACACCTTATCGCAGATAAGACTGTCCTTAAGGCTTGTAAGCTCACATTTATTACAATAAATGACATACCTGAAATGTTACCACTCTCATTATTACGTCAGATTGGTAATGCACGTAGTGAGTTCGTCGCATTCATGATTTCCTCTTCAAAGTAACATACCGTACTTATTATTTAACACAAAATGACATTAAAAATCTAAGTTATTCACGAGCAGCTAGTTGAGAATATGTATGAACTTCAAATGACACGACGAACCGTCTTGTTCCGCATATGGATTCAAACCCAGCTCATGCAGACTAAGCAAAGATTTCGTTACTGACGGAAACGAACAGTCATTCCTGATTAAGCATACAGAGAGTGATATACCTCGATTTTAGACAGTATCAGTTAGCAAATATCAACTTTAAATTGCATAACGCAAACATGTTTAACAGACGCGAATTCCTACCCATCATCTATTGTCCCTGTTAACGATCTACGAGAGATGTTAAATATTGCTTCTTCACAAGTAACTTACTTGAAATGCCGTGAGGTTAAGCTTTGTGTTGGACACGGATTCGAACCCAGAACCTAATCGGATTGCTATCGAAGAACAGTCAAATGTGACATATCGGATTTTCGCGGCAGTAGCTAGATGTTTTAACTGAAATGACGGGACGAAACATTAATTTTTTCCTTCCGAGGACTCCTACCCGGCACCTATCGCTGTTATATTCTAGAGAAAACGAACGTTAAATATGGGTTTGTTGCGCCAGCAGTGATATGTGAGCATGTTTGAACTAGAAATAATATGACGAAGAGTTCAGCGCTCACTGGGAATAGAGCCCCACATATATCGTTGTTGACTACACACAAAGAGACGTCAGCTACCGAATTTTTCTCCACCAGCTGCTCAGAATAACAAAAAAAAAATGGTTCAAATGGCTCTGAGCACTATGGGACTCAACTGCTGTGGTCATAAGTCCCCTAGAACTTAGAACTACTTAAATCTAACTAACCTAAGGACATCACAAACATCCATGCCCGAGGCAGGATTCGAACCTGCGACCGTAGCGGTCGCGCGGTTCCAGACTGTAGCGCCTTTAACCGCTTGGCCACTCCGGCCGGCCTCAGAATAACATCTTGAACTTACAGCCATCTCGCAAATAGTTCTGTGTCTCACTGGGAGTTAAAAACGACAGATATCGTTAGTGTTGACAACGAATGAAAATACATTAAAAATCAAAATTCTTATCCACCAGCAGATAGGTGTTCTCATGCTAGAGCTTGATAATACATAATTAAATCTTTAGTGCCGGGCCAGGATTCGATCCCATTCACGCGTAATATGTGGAGATGTTGAGGAATCTGCAGTTTTGAACAAACAACAAATTGTAGCCGAGCTGTATTGTCACGAAGGGATCAAATTCCGCGTTAAGGGCGGTCTGAGTTGCATTCCCAGTTCAGAACCAATCTTATCGACATACAGAAGCTCAGATAAAAGATGGAATAAGCGTCCTGTGACCATACATAGCGTTTGTTTCGTCACTTGAAATAAACAACTAGTATAAGAAAGGTTACTGGTGATAGAGTTTCTACATGTCGCCACTCCAGACTTTATTGTGGTTCAACCTACCGTCTACTTGGTAGAGAATGAAATGATCTTCAAGCACTTGTGTTCCAGCAGCGGTATGAATAAAATGATAGTAATAATAACAGTAATAATCGAATTATCCGGCAACTTCACACTTCACAGTGAATTTTCTCAAACTAAGAAATCTGCTGAATTTGTGAAAAATCAAAAAGGGCTTCACATCCAGCCTATGATGCCTAGAAGAGTCTTTACATCCTGCTGACATGAGAATAGCATAATCTCTGCGTCAGAAGCTTGCTTCTACTTAACCATTTAATAGACTCGCATTTTTCCCACCGTGATTAATTTTGTAAGCTAAGCACATCATCCGTTACAGCACACTCCAGGGGCTGGGAAATGTGGCCACAATGGTCTGGTGGAACTAACCATCACAGGTGCAATGCGTGGGTTCAGGCATTTGCTTTTAAGAGGCACAAACAGATTTATTTTACCTCTGGTAACCTCAAGAGAAAGACGTTATAATCCAGAATCAGCATTAAGCATCACGTTCCTTCATTACCAACTGGGCAGAGCCAGTTTACGTTGGGAAATGACATAGAGGAAGTCATTGTAAACAGAAATACAGTCGCCAGTAAGCTTACTTACATTAGAAAATTTTATTTTATTTGATGAACCGATAGCCATTTAAAGGGACAGGGCTCTTAGTTTACTTGTACTTGATTGAACTGGAGACGTTGAAAAATTTGGTGCTGAACTGTGATTCGCATTCGTATCTCCTCTTTCGAGGATCTGAATCTCTCGGAACAGTATAGTTCTATCATTTCGTTCCTTTTCCATGACTGCCGTCTTCTCTAGGTCTCCTCCAAAGGTAAATATTGGGTCCAAATCCTGATCCAGTACAAAAATATTCACAACTTCATTTCCAGCTCTATCAAGTGCACACCCACCTGCTAGTGAAAATTAACGCGCTTGCAAACAATCGCAACAGGTGTCGTTATTTCTGGTCAAACACGCAGACATCTTACTGTTCGTGAGTAAGAAACTGATACTTAAGCTACATTCGTGGATGCACGGTAGGTGTGCAGTTCGATTGTCTTTTACGCACAAAAGTTTGTATCCTTATTTTAGATTCAGACACCTAGCGGCTCGTAAGAAAAACCGATACGTAACATTTGATTTTTCTTAGTTAACAATCCGATTACGTGTTGGGTTTGTATCTCCGTCACAGAACTTCACATCATGCACTTCATTTTTAAATGCATGCACACTTTGTTACTTCAGAATGGAGATATATCAGACATCTTTCGTGGTTAGATAACAGGTACGAAAGGGTCTTGATAGGAGTTACGGTTTATTACAAAACTTGTCGTCTTTTATTTTCAAGTTTAGATTTGGTTACTGGTATTGGCAAAAGTTTCGGTAATTCATGACTCTTTATGGCTAGTCATCAATATGATGTGATTAGATTAGATTACATTACATTAGATTACTTCTTGATCCATAGATCATGAATACGACATTTCGTAATGATGTGGAACGTGTCATTACAATGAAAGATTTCTTTAAATACCATGATTCAATTTCTTTACAACAATTGTTTACACTCTCATTCTTTTTTATCTCTCTCTCTCTCTCTCTCTCTCTCTCTCTCTCTCTCTCACACACACACACACACACACACACACACACACACACACACACACGTAAGCATTCTTTTTTATTTTTGTTTGTTGTGCTCGACTATCGGCGAGGCACGAAAACGCCTGTGAATGAGTTTCTTAGTTTTGAGTACACTTACTAAAGAAATATAAAAACAACAATGAGAGTTACTGATTTATGATGCTTAGTTTGCAGTGAGTTCTGAGTATTATTAGTAACTACGCTCCAGTCCCTAAACCTAGTTACAGTAAGCGAGTCAGACGCATTACGTATTCCAGGCCGTAGCAGCCGCGACTTGGAGACACCAGCTATGGTCACTTCCCAGCCCGCTGTAGGATCATATCGGTTCGTCTTCTTCCTGCTGGTACTGTAAGTGAGATTTGGCAACAAGGCAACGTATGTTTGGCAACTCTGTGATCGACGAGTTACTTCCTGGTGTGCACGGAATTAAGCCTCAAAGCTCACTTGATTTTACCTGTCATTTCCATTGAATAATCTGAGTTATTATCGCTTGAAGGGTAACAAAAGATTGTAAATTTACGGTTTTCAGCCCAGGAAAGTCGTTGCAGGTGGAAATCGCAACTAATCTCGACCTTTAAATAGCGGTTTACGAGTTCTAGGCACTATTGCCGTCTTAAGAGGACGCTCAAACCCATACCTCTTCGCCAGCTCTGTGGTAACGTGCTGACCTGTGGAAAAGCGTCTGTTATGGTTTGCAGTACCAGTCTCACTGACTGCAACGTTTTTATCCCTTCTGTGAAAGAGCTACAAGGAGTCGAATCAAACATAAATAAGGAAATCGCAAGAAAATACTTTCGGCTCATAGCGCAATGCTGAAAAACTTACAATGCTGCACAACAGGCAACGCCTCTTTCCGCTGCTGACAAGCGTATTTTGGGTTTCTAGGAATACGTAACTATATTTATGAAATGCCACATTTGCATACCTCTTGAGTACGACACAGCATACCAATGAAACACAGACTCAATCAAAATCAAAGTGAGTAGTATTTTACTAATTCGTGTCGATAGAGGCACATTTGTGTACAGATACTCGGTTTTATTAAAACATACTTTCGTAGTAAGGTTATCGTGGTTAGTTTTATTTCATTTCTTATAATACAGTGCACAATTTTCGTAAGGTTTCCTTTAGTGTTGTTAAAACAATAGTAAACATGAGAGAGAAATTAGTCATCAACGATATATGCGAATTCTCTGATGTTATCTATGACAGTATGACAATGCACGTGCAGTTTATTGATTACATGCATGTAGAAAACTTGTTCTGAGTTAAAGCTGTCAAACAAAGTTTGAAGAAGAATAAAATCTCACTACCACACGACAGCTAATGTAGAAAATACTTTTCTGACATGTTATGGCTCGATGCGTTCTCCCTACACATCTTCGAGATGCATCTGCTGCCTGATGTCTATTAAACCTGAACAGAACAAAATGTCACAGTAGTTAGCCCGTTTTCCACATGCGGCTACTTTGGGTTGAGGAGTGAAGTGAATTATGTTCAAAGTTCCATTAGACTGATAACTTCAGCAGACAGCAGAATTGCGTTTTAAAAAATGTAGCACTGAATGTATCCGAACTCGCGACATCTTATCTACGCTACTAGCTGACACGTAGCTACAACAGCTCCAGAGCTCGACAACTATTCCTCCAGAACTTTTTGATTCCACAGCACTGTGAGATTATGCATATGGCCAGGTCTTGACTTCTGAGAGACAAACAGTTACAGCTTTTCTTTTTTTTTTTTTTTTTTACTGAACGACGTTTTCTACAAACAGATAGCGCAATAGAATAGCTCAAGTGGAAAGGAACACTTCCTATTTAAACTTCTGCATCCTACACTGTTGGCAGTTGTGTGTAGGTGGCAGTTACGTGATTTTCTTTCTGTGATTACAAAATAGTCGAATGTATGCACTGGGTAGCCGAGGCAGCTAGTTCATGGTGATTCGGTCAACCAAGTAAATGAATTTACTTAACATGGTGCAAATTACTACAGGACGCCTGTGCGTCAGAATTCTCATCCAGTGTGGCGCAACGGCGTTACGATAGAAAAATGAGAGAAGAGGATTTCGTGGTCTGTTGGACGGATGGTAGGTTGTTATACCTATGGTCTGGGTTGGATTCCCACTTCTGTCAATGATTTTAGATAGGGAGAGACAGATTCCATTCTCTCCTGGCTACACCAAGTGAAGAAGGTGTAATGGCAGTCTGCATGAGCTGGGTTTGAATCCATATGCGGAACAAGACGGTTCGTCGTGTCATTTGAAGTTCATACATATTCTCAACTAGCTGCTCGTGAATAACTTAAATTTTTAATGTCATTTTGTGTTAAATAATAAGTACGGTATGTTACTTTGAAGAGGAAATCATGAATGCGACGAACTTACTACGTGCATTACCAATCTGACGTAATAATGAGAGTGGTAACATTTCAGGTATGTCATTTATTGTAATAAATGTGAGCTTACAAGCCTTAAGGACAGTCTTATCTGCGATAAGGTGTTCCCTGATATTTGTAGTATCGTGGTATTACTTTAAATCTTGAGTTATTGCCGTACAGAGCAGTGTTATCTAGTGGTGACTTGTTGGAACCATTTTCAATAGTCAAACGACTGTACCAAGGAGCAATTAGAGGACCTGCTTGACAGCTTTTTTTGAATAGGACAATGTTCACATTAAAGATGATTTTCCTTCTCTACCAAGTAGACGGTAGGTTGAACCACAATAAAGTCTGGAGTGGCGACATGTAGAAACTCTATCACCAGTAACCTTTCTTATACTAGTTATTTATTTCAAGTGACGAAACAAACGCTATGTATGGTCACAGGACACTTATTCCATCTTTTATCTGAGCTTCTGTATGTCGATAAGATTGGTTCTGAACTGGGAATGCAACTCAGACCGCCCTTACGCGGAATTTGATTCCTTCGTGACAATACAGCTCGGCTACAATTTGTTGTTTGTTCAAGACTGCAGATTCCTCAACATCTCCACATATTACGCGTGAATGGGATTGAATCCTGGCCCGGCACTAAAGATTTAATTATGTACTATCAAGCTCTAGCATGAGAACACCTATCTGCTGGTGGATAAGAATTTTGATTTTTAATGTATTTTCATTCGTTGTCAACATTAACGATATCTGACGTTTTTAACTCCCAGTGAGACACAGAACTATTTGCGAGATGACTGTAAGTTCAAGATGTTATTCTGAGGCCGGCCGGAGTGGCCGAGCGGTTAAAGGCGCTACAGTCTGGAACCGCGCGACCGCTACGGTCGCAGGTTCGAATCCTGCCTCGGGCATGGATGTTTGTGATGTCCTTAGGTTAGTTAGGTTTAAGTAGTTCTAAGTTCTAGGGGACTTATGACCACAGCAGTTGAGTCCCATAGTGCTCAGAGCCATTTGAACCATTTTTTTTTTTTTTTTTTTTGTTATTCTGAGCAGCTGGTGGAGAAAAATTCGGTAGCTGACGTCTCTTTGTGTGTAGTCAACAACGATATATGTGGGGCTCTATTCCCAGTGAGCGCTGAACTCTTCGTCATATTATTTCTAGTTCAAACATGCTCACATATCACTGCTGGCGCAACAAATCCATATTTAACGTTCGTTTTCTCTAGAATATAACAGCGATAGGTGCCGGGTAGGAGTCCTCGGAAGGAAAAAATTAATGTTTCGTCTCGTCATTTCAGTTAAAACATCTAGCTACTGCCGCGAAAATCCGATATGTCACATTTGACTGTTCTTCGATAGCAATCCGATTAGGTTCTGGGTTCGAATCCGTGTCCAACACAAAGCTTAACCTCATGGCATTTCAAGTAAGTTACTTGTGAAGAAGCAATATTTAACATCTCTCGTAGATCGTTAACAGGGACAATAGATGATGGGTAGGAATTCGCGTCTGTTAAACATGTTTGCGTTATGCAATTTAAAGTTGATATTTGCTAACTGATACTGTCTAAAATCGAGGTATATCACTCTCTGTATGCTTAATCAGGAATGACTGTTCGTTTCCGTCAGTAACGAAATCTTTGCTTAGTCTGCATGAGCTGGGTTTGAATCCATATGCGGAACAAGACGGTTCGTCGTGTCATTTGAAGTTCATACATATTCTCAACTAGCTGCTCGTGAATAACTTAAATTTTTAATGTCATTTTGTGTTAAATAATAAGTACGGTATGTTACTTTGAAGAGGAAATCATGAATGCGACGAACTCACTACGTGCATTACCAATCTGACGTAATAATGAGAGTGGTAACATTTCAGGTATGTCATTTATTGTAATAAATGTGAGCTTACAAGCCTTAAGGACAGTCTTATCTGCGATAAGGTGTTCCCTGATATTTGTAGTATCGTGGTATTACTTTACATCTTGAGTTATTGCGGTACAGAGCAGTGTTATCTAGTGGTGACTTGTTGGAACCATTTTCAATAGTCAAACGACTGTACCAAGGAGCAATTAGAGGACCTGCTTGACAGCTTTTTTTGAATAGGACAATGTTCCTGTCCAATAATTTTTAGATTAGTTACAATGACCTTACGCTGCAAGAGAACTCGCTTGTATTTTTCAATATGTGGTCTGTTGTCGGTTTGAAGGCCTTACATTGCATCGGCAACTTAGTGCAACTCCACCGAGGGCTGTTTGGAGTAGGGTGGAGATAGCAATGTGAAAGTTGCGAGCTGTCGAAGACGATCTTCATATTCCTAATGCGATTAGGACATCGTATACTCTTGACGACGTTTAGCACCTGTGCGGTCAGTCAACCAATTTAAGAATTCATGTTGAGTAATCCTGCTAAATTCCCATAATATTGTCTTTTTATATTGATGAGTAATATGGATAGTCGTCACGTTCATGTGCCGTCTACAACGCAAATTTAATGTTACTATCCTAGGAACTAACCTGCAATACGTTTTGTATTTCATAATCGGAACTATCTGCATTAACCGTCATCAGAGCAATGTCAGGGAACAGAATGCAGCAGTGCCTTGGTAACTACTTGGGGACCTGCTTGAGTCGTGTTCTAAGGAAAGGGTAGTTGCTGGTTCACATTATATTACACTAGCGAGAAGTACCGACTTTTCCTTTTCTCTGCAAACATCCCGAACTAAATTCAGTAACTAAACGCTAAGAATGTATTTGCATTGTGCCAACTCAAAGATCAATAGATATGGATATAGATATAGATTTTTATATTTAAAGCCATTCTCGTTCTGCGTTGGAATAAACATCATTCATTATTTGATTGTTCTTGTTACGATTGTTATTGTCATTCTCTCACTTGCAAGAGTTTTCACATTCCTATTTGGTATCGATGCACATGAAGAGTGGCTATGAAAGAAGGGAATACTGAATGTTACGTCATGCAGAATACACTCATTTACTTCTGCTCCTCGTGATCAACGCTGCAGGAGAAGTGAGATACATAAAGTTGACAGTGTGAGGACAGACATGCTGGCACAACCCTGCAACTACACAGTGTTACCAGATAAAATGGTGCTGCGGAATCGAAAGTGTAGTACGGACTTTGCCACAGTAGCAGACAGCTGCTAATTTCGGACCATGACCGTGGATTACACTTCGGTCAGTGCTGGTTAGAGTGTTGCAACTGTAAATGGAAGGCTTTGTTTGACAGTCTTGTGCTGATGCTGTCTGAATAAATTATGCCATTGGATAAAAAGCGGTTTAGTTTTGAGACCTAACCCACAAGGGGAGAAGGCACAGTGGTCTGCTTCAGGAATTCCAAGCAATAAAACACAAAAAGCAACCCAGGAAGGGTTCGAACAGCTACTTTCATGCAGAGACATGCATTTGGAATCTGTTCATCGTTAACGGGCTCAAACAAGAGGGTTACATTACTGAAACAATGATCAGGCTACTTAGTATATAAGAGAGCATACAGATTTCAAGGAGGAAACGAATGAAGACGCAGACTTCCTCGTTATCAATATGTGCGGCATATCTTTCGTGTTAACGAAAGTAATATCCCGCTTTAACTCTTCTTACGTCTCAAATGAAATGAATGCCATGAGGAATCGAATATTTGTTGATTGCGTCTCTTCTTGCTTCCATCGGTACCAACATATTTCTTCATTCTCGTGGTAATCGTGACATCCTTTTTGTATGCTGCAAAAGATTGCACGTGGACAAATTCGACATCGAGGTGCAAAGCGTTTGGTATCTTACATTATATTCAATTCGAATAAGCTTCAGATGTATTTTTACTTCGTTTATATTTTTAGATGATTATGAACGTTACGGAAAATTATCTCACATGCTTTATGTTGAATGAGAAACATTGAATGACCCGTTTTGCTTTCCCTACGTTGAAATGATATAATGTCGGCGTCAACAGCCTTCTTCCACGCCGGAAGCTGAAACTTGTATCATTCTGGATTAATGATAATTGAATGTCTCAAATGTAGACATAGCCCACAAGGCGACGTCAGAAACCATCAGGGGAGAACGCCGCATAAAAACCAAACGTGCGCGCGCGTCTCCACTCTGAAGGACCGTATCGGAGAATCACGGCAAGCATTTCGCTGACGAGCTGCCTCGTAAGAGAACCGAGAAATGGCAGCGTCGTAGCAAGTATTTGTCAACACTCTGATAGTGCATTTACTTCCGGGTGTAGGCCGGCGTTACCTCGCTAAATTCACTTGACATTCGTTTTCCACATCGAAGACTCGTACGATAGAATCCACTGTAAGATGAGACACTTAGAAAGTATAATTAATTTCTGGACTCCAAGAACGGCGTTCTTCACATAAGTAACCTCTGTTTGTGTGTTTTAAGGTTGCGTTTTGAGGCTCAGGCAACATCGCAGTGACTATAGTCCGTCTGTGGTCGCCAGTGTGTCCTTAGCTCAGAGGTTATTCGTCATATTGTGGCTTTCCTAACGCGGGACATTCTGAATCGGAATACTCCCCTTTCATTATCAGTTCTGGGACGTGACTATTTTCCTCGGACAAAGACCAAAGCTGTGAATTGGATTCGCGGACATGCCATTCACTACCTAGTTGGACAAACTGTAGACTCTGTACTCGATTTTTGGACATACCTCAACGACCGTCATTACGTCGTTGTCCGCCACCCAAAATACAGACAATTTTTCTCGAACTTCCTTGAGAGTGCTTTCCACGACCCGCCTCGCAGATGGAATGTGTTAAGCCAAGAGTGAAGAAGGTTTCCAGTTTGAACCAATGAACATTTCTGAACTACTGAACGGTACACACCAATTTCGAGAAGACGTGACTCAACATATTACCAACGGGGCGCAGAAGGCGTCTGATCAATTACACAACAAAAATAAACAAAACAAAAATCAAAATAAAGTTAAAATTCAGAAAAAGGAAGATTTTGTTTTGTTTGTAATGATAGCCCTAACCTTGAATTCCCATATTTCCCCTGGTATATAGGCAGCTCTTGGGGTAGGTTTAGTCAGGAGCCAACGCCTGAAGTGGACCATATTTTTTTGTTTTTATGTTATAGGATGAAAAGTGGCGGTGGCACTTAGTTTCTTTTTTTATTGCCATTTTCCTAAAGGGCTTTAAAATAAATGAGAAAAAAGGGGTAATCGTCAAAAAAAGTAAAAGAAACAAAGCAAACTTAAAAAAAGAGGTTCCCTTGTGCGTTGCGGTAGTCGTACTGTATGACATAGCAGTTCCAATCTCGGTGGAAGCCGCTGACTACAACATTTTATTTTCCATTTTAATTAATGGAGTTGCAAACGGCTAGTAAAAATTCTTTATACGAAATCTGAAGAATGCCCTTAAACATCAATCTTCGTCCGATTCGACTTAGTAAATTTGCAAATGCCAAGGTGCTTCACTGTAAAATAGATCCTGAAAAGATTCAAAGCGACTGTCAACGATATAAATTTGAGTTTTGTTCGTCATATAGGTCTAACATGTCAGAAGGTTGTTTATGAAGTGCACATGTTGATTAATATAGTTTCCCTCTTCTAAATTTTTGCAATAGCATTTAACTGTAGACGTTTTCTAACACCGGCGCTAGCAATTCCTTCCCGTTCTCTGAAACCTCCAAAACGACAAATTTTTCTGGTCTAAATCTGATGACCTTAACTATCACTTCCGACCAACATTAAATACGTCATGAACCCATACATGGAACTCCAAATGTGCAGTGTTCCTGCGCTGCTACAGAGCATGCATTGCAAGGTATTCACACAGTTTATCGCATAGAGTTACCATAAGGAATGAAACAAGAACTGTAATACACTTTACACCACAGACGCTCACCCCAGCTTGACGAAAACATCCGAACATTGACCAAAAGTTGCACAAATAATTGAGTTTGAAAGGAAAAGAAACAAGGTATAAAGCATTTATAAATTCATCGAATGTACCGAGGTGGTTTAATATCGTCCCAGTCTATAAAATTAATTTCGGGCCATACTCAGCTCTCGCCGATTAATGTAATATAATACCCGCCTACTAATCAGGGCGTCTGTCTCCGTTGCTTTTGAGCGTGAATGGAAATCGTAGAAATTTTCTGTGGAGCAACATTTAATAATAAAGCGTTTTAAATCATCAAAAGCGATGAGCGGGAGCAGGCGCTTTCGATAAAGAACGGGGGAGTGCAGCGCCGCTGCTGTCGCCACGGCTGCTGCCGGTAGCCAGCAAATGGATCCCGGAGCTTTGCCGCATACGGCGTCCAGAGGAGGACAGTCTGTAGGAAATCTGCCGCAAAATCGTTACTGGATGAAATTTTGATATCGGTGTGTCAGAAAGCGAAATAGATTGAATCTGCACTACCATTACATTCACGTCTTCAGCATTCAGACAGAAGAGGCTATAAAAATATTTTATGCCAGCTGCTCTCGATCCACTGACATTACGAACAGAAACAACGCACGCTACCGCTAGACCACAGGCGTAATCAGCCTAATGTTTCTCTATCATGGGACAAGTTTTCCTCCAGGAAGTGCCGCAGTCTGCAGTGTTGCCAGATTGTGTAAATGACCGGACTTAGAGAATTAGCGAGTTGGCCAGTTTTATTGTCCCATGTCGCGATCGGCGCGGACTTAGCCTCTGAAGCGGCCGGCCGCCGGTCGAGTTTTATGTCAAAGAGTGAACATACGGGTAAGACAGAGCCATTTGAACCAATTAGAGGACGTTACGGAATTCTATTTCTTGGAAGAAAAAAAAAAAAAAGAAAAAAGCCCATGACGGTAGAAGCGAGGAGGAAATAAAAAGCAGACTAGCACTGGCAACAAGGGCATTCCTGGCCAAGAGAAGTCTACTGGTATTAAACATCAGGCTTAATTTGAGGAAGACATTTCCGAGAATGCATGTTTTGAAAACGACATTGTATGGCAGTGAATCATGAAGAGTGGGAAACAGGATCAGGAGGGAATCGAAGCGTTTGTGAATCGCTGCTACGGAAGAATCTTCAGAACAGCTGGACTGATAAGGTAAGGAACTACAACAAACAACACTATCGCTACTGATAGGAAACGTACCTAAAAGTTAAGCGAAGCTATGGAGCGGTGCAAAGCTATGCCAGTACTACTGCCTACTTTCGGCAGCCATTGAACTACTTCCGTAACGAGGTTAATTGGTATATAAATTTGTGTATTGCACTTCCTGCGTGTCCTAACGGTGTTTGTTTATGTGCATGGTGTATCTTTGGTCCATTACGTCGACAGCTAACTTTTATGTCCTAAACTATTAACGAACAATAGTATAACACATTCATACGTGTCTGAAGTATGGGTCGTCCTCCGGCTAAAATGTAGGGACGCTCGTATATGCTATCGACGGCTATCTAACTGTGCACACGGCACTCAGAGAATGTCACGCTGCTAAATTAATTTGGAAGAAACGATAACGCTATACGTCAAAAGATGTGCTCTAATGAAGTTACGGTTCAGACTAACGAAAGCCTGTTGAAAACGTGTGGACAATGTTGCTTTCTGATCGAAAGCCATACGGGATTTCTCTAAAAAGTGCTGTTAACGTGAACCGTGTTTTAGGATAACATTTACAGCTATTTATGACTAACTTCAAGTAATTGGCTATTGACGTAATCGAGTTTTTACACTAAAAATGATGGACGATCGGTTGGAGATATTTTGTACGGATCTTAATTTTATTTTAAATGCGTATGAGGCTGTAAAATGTTAAGTGCTGCAAGGTAGCAGTTGTTCACGTTTTTAAATATATTAAAATACTTAAGTTTTCGAGATGCCAAGAGATTTTAGACTAAAACATGGTATAGCGCCTTTGTTCAGTTGTCTCTTTAACAGGTGATCCTAGAATGGGAAGAAAAAAAGTTTCGCGTAAACAAATAAGTCAAATTGGTCTTTTAAAAACGAGAGTCTAAGAATTCAGTGTTTAGCTTTACCAGCGATCCTGGAATTGTATCCGAAGACATAGCAATGGCACTAAGAATAATCAACATTTTGAAAAGTAGTGGGGTTCTCAAATATCGTACTCAAAAACAGAGCGTATGAAAAAATATAAGATATACTTCAGATTTCATGAACACAAATTCAAAATAATAATAATCAAGACATTTAAATATATTGCTTAAATAATACAGATTAACAGCTGTATGACGAAGCTAAAAAATTCAGCGTAAGGAAGATCGAAATGTTCTTGGCCTGACATATATGAGTGCAATAAGAGATCTATTTTCTCTCACGCAGTTTTGCACCACTATATTAAAGTAATAAAATCCAAATGATTACACCCAGCCTAATTTCCGGAGTTGACTAAGCCGGGAGACACACAAAGCTTAGAGAAGAAAGTGAGGGAAATCCTAAGTAAAAATATTGGAGAAATGAAACACAACGGTTAATATAGGAACAGGAATAATGAAGGCCTGCACAAGAAAAGTGATCAACTAAATGTAGCGTTGAGAAAATGGAGAATGATATTTTACGGCCATCTGGTTCGGATGAACAAAAACAGATTGTGCACGAGAGTATTTGAACACGTCAGCCAGAAAAACTCTTCAAGGTACAAGTGGCTCCAAGAAATTAGAAGTGATCTGAAAGAGGCGAAGAGTAAAGGATAAGAAATTCTAAACAAAGATATGTTTAGAAAGAAAATTTTAGAAACGGGTCTCCAGAGAAAACCAAAAACGGAAACTGGAACAAATTGATTAGAAATTTGGAAACAACAGCACTCTGATCGTATGAAGAACTATTGGTGAAACCGGTAGTTAAGTTACAAGTAGTTATTTATGTGGACCATAGGAGGCTTAAATTGATTTTAAAAAATATGGGACTCGTGATTTTATATCAGCCTTATGTTTTAACTTCCTTCAAAAAACATTTGGTTTTCAACTTTATCACTTACCTTCTTAGCCTCAGCTCCTTACAGATGAGAGCTAGTGAGGAACAATTATTCAAAAGCAGCAGTACCTGTAAATATAAGAGTGAACTGAAAAGTCTGGTAAATCTACACTAAACTGCGCTAACTCTCTTTTTTTGTGCTGTGACCATTGGTGTTGATTGCAACGTTTTTTTCCAATTTTAAAAACTGTCTGCATGCATATTGGTGTATTGTTAGCGAACCTAAAGGATCAGTGTACGCGTTTCATTGATTGATAGAGATAAATACACTGTGCCGATAATGGAAACCGAATTTATAAGTTCGTAAGGACGCTGGACCAAGATTTAAAGTGTTTTATTACTGGTCAAATCAATTTAAACGTTCTCCCCGAGAACTGTAGATTTGGCGTGGTCACTCCCAAGGAGATTATGAAAATATATTAGTTTGTCACATAAGCCGCAACAAATGAACTGAAAATTTCACAGTTACACGGTTTCTCTGTGCTTGGTCAAGACGTTCAAATGGTTCAAATGGCTCTGAGCACTATGCGACTTAACTTCTGAGGTCATCAGTCGCCTAGAACTTAGAACTAATTAAACCTAAGTAACCTAAGGACATCACACACATCCACACCCGAGGCAGGATTCGAACCTGCGACCGTAGCGGTCGCTCGGTTCCAGACTGTAGCGCCCGGAACCGCACGGCCACTCCAGCCGGCTGTCAAGACGTATAAATAAATAAAAGCAAATGGCACGGAGGAGTTTTGTACACGGTTCTTTCACTTTATAATCCAACACCGTGAGCTAGCGCTGTGGCCGAGCGGCTATCAAATTGGTTCCGTGCCGGCAAGAGTGACCGTGCGGTTCTAGGCGCTTCAGTCCGGAACCGCGCTGCTACTACGCTCTTAGGTTCGAATCCTGCCTCGGGCATGGATGTGTGTGATGTCCTTAGTTAGTTAGGTTTAAGTAGTTCAAAGTCTAGGGGACTGATGACCTCAGATGTTAAGTCCCATAGTGCTTAGAGCCATTTGAACCAAAACAGTGACTTCTTAACCACGACGCTCAGCATTGCACTTCTTGAGCTTGGACAGTTCACTGTTTGCATTTTGCCTTCTTTCACAGATCGGTAAACCTCCTTCCTGCTTTCATGCTTGGTCTGTGTTCGGCTTTTGACGGGATATCCACTGGGCCATCTTACCACTAAATTCGAGGAGGATATGATGGGGAGTTTCGCTTGTCAGCAGCCTCAAGTGCTTCGTCAGATTTGTTGGAAGTGATTGCGTTTCTGTGGCTGGACGCTTTTACCACCTTTAGTCTAGAATTTGGAATGACTTAGCCATTTTCTGTCTGCTAATCTCGTAACCACTGTTCCGTCCTTCTCCTTGTATTAACAGTTAGTCAATTACTGTTGAGTAATGAAAGTGTGTTATCAGTTCATTTTTCGTAAATGTGCATGGATAACCAACTGAGGGCTAAAGTCTCACTTGGCGGGATATTATATCAGCTATTTTTAATCTAATGCTCGGATTTGATTCACATTTCATTAATTATATTTATTGATATGCCTTTCTTATACGTACTTCAATAAACTACTTGAAGTCCATCGCATACGCCATTGCAGACATCAGAAGATATCTTACATACAGCAGCTAGTGAAATACGAAACAATTACGCAAATGTCTACGGGCGTTCATAATCAGAGTGTAGATACTAGCTTTTCTTCAGGTCATGTCTGTCTTCGGCAATTAGTGTTATGCTTTTAAAGTTCGTCCTCTGTTCTCATGAGAAGCCAGCGAAAGGGGTAAGCGGTCAGCTGACATACATGCTAAGTTTTCAGATAATGTTAAAAGAAACCTGGAGCTGCAATTGAGTGTTAAGGCGGCACCAACATGCATTTCACACTTGCGTACAAGTTCAGACACATAAATACTTATTTTCCTCGCCAGTTTTCTTATTTCGTAAAAACAGTGAGTTCGCTGTGTAAAACAGTCGGACCCTGAATATCAAAATAAGCATCGTATATGGTGTTGTACACTATGGGCGAAAAAAAAATAGCGCAGCGTTCATACGCTTTGTTCGTTATTTGGTGTTTTCTTTTGTTCCATACGATGTAAACGCTGGTTCACAGACAGTACACTGGCGAACTGTCGGCGAATGCTCCCCGTTTTTCTCCACTTCCATTTTCTCCGGCTTAAACAAGACTTTAGCGCTGTGATTCACTACGTCACACCGTTATCGATAGTAATTACCCCTCAGAGTCAATGGTCAGGTAATCGGCTACAGTATACAGTAAATAAAAATCGTACTAGCTTGCTGATGGCATACGAAGTATCCCGTGCTACGATGTCTACGAGCAGTAGCATCAACAAGATAAAAGTACAGTGGAGGGTACACACCTTATTGGACAGCAGAGAAACGTTGCCACTGCTTTATGTGGAAGCAGTATTTTTCTCATTGGAGCTTATCTTCGGGAGAGCCATCGTATAAAGGAACAGTTCGCCCTTACCGAGGGCTGCGGCGCTGATGCTGACTACAGCGACCTCATTGGCGTCCGCTGATCGCATCCCTGGATTGGCAGCCTTTCCGCTTCGAAGGAGGACAACGGAAATTCGTTATCTGCCGAAACCAGTCCTATTGCTTTCTTTCGCAATGACTCTGGGAATAAGTCTTCAGCAGCGCACTGGAAAAAGAAGAGGATCAAAGTGGTATTCCATTCGCTACAGACAGATATATAGCGCATCATTTTGAGCTACTGGGTATCGAGAAGGAGCGGAAGAATATCAGAACCTAGATCGCCGGAGGGATGCTTACAGCTCCGATAAGATTTTCCATATTCCCGGAGCTTGACTGGCGAGATATTTACATACATTCAAATATGCTGATTCATCATTGGTAAACTATCACACAGAAAGAATGTGGCAGGAGGGTGAGTACTTAGACAGTGCAGGAATAAGAACGCTAACAATTGCAGTGCTTTTACATTGCGTTATTTCCTACGTCTACATTTTATGAGTATAAGGTTTTCGTCTACATCTTTAAACTTTTTAGGCTGAAACTAGTGATTTATTGCAATACAATTTTTTACTTTCTACATTAGCAGTAATTATTACGGAATTAAGGTAAGTGCGGTATCGGCTGCTATTTGATTCTGCCACACTTTCAAATAGGAGCGCCGCCAGTTACACAGCCGCGCTACGTAACAGCCGTCAACGCGGAACTTGGACGCTGCCGCGAACAATTACGGCGCTTTGATACAAACGTCTGCTCACCGGAGTTCCAGCGGATGGTGTACGTAAGTTCGAACGTTCATGCACTGAACCCTTTCTGTGTGTTTGCCAGATGAATAACATTTATAGATTTTCATAGTGGCCAGGGCTCGACATCTTCTTGAATAGACATTGTATTGAAGAGTGACAGGTTTATAAATCTTTTATATATTTATATTATCTCTACATTCAGATCTATTGTTAGCAAATGACGTAGCAACTACACCAACAAAATTATGTATTATTTTTAACTGCTTCACATCAGACGTAGAATAAATAATTATCTGAATTCTCTGGGCGCTACAGTCTGAAGCCGGGCGACCGCTGCGGTCGCAGGTACGAATCCTGCCTCGGGCATGGATGTGTGTGATGTCCTTAGGTTAGTTAGGTTTAATTAGTTCTAAGTTCTAGGCGACTGATGACCTCAGCAGTTAAGTCGCATAGTGCTCAGAGCCATTTTTTTGAATCTCTGTTCACGAATAGCATCTGTTCCTCGCTGCTCTATCTGCTAAAAAACCATACGGCGTGCAAAGAAAGACATAAAAATACGGAATTACGAAAATTATGTATTTGTTTCAACGTAGATGAATGTTATAGTAGATGAGACTACCATGTATAAGGCGTAACTGCATGCTTGTACTGTTAATCCCCACGAAAAAAAAAACGCAATAGGACGCATTCATCACTGTTTACATAACGTGATGCTTTCGGCATTTATAGTATTACAGGAAATAAAGAAAGGTGACGGAAAGGACCATTCACCACAGTAAATGATGAACGCAACTGTGAGAGCGTTCAAAGATATTTGACTCCGATCTTCCTCTTTCACCATATGGCTATTCATTATAAATACACTAATCTTAACATAATATTGATAGTCAAAAACTGGGATTTCATGGAACTTGACTGGATTGTGTATTCTAACATCTTGATTAAATTGGGTTGACATAAGCGTTTGTCATAACTCGAGTGTGTTACAGCGCGGGAGAGAGTATGCAATGGCAATACTTGCTTTAACGGTTACATGTAGTAGTACTTAATAACTGTTCAGTGTCACTATCTAAGACTATAATGAGAACCGTCTGATACAATTAACGCTAGACTTCATTCAAAGAAGTTGGGTAATGACGATGATTAATCTACAGGACGTATAAAAAAGGGCACTGGCACTGTTTAGTGTGTTGAGCAGAACGGCAAAATTAACATTTAAGGGGCAAGCTGTGCCCAGAAACGCACAGATGCAGCGTAGTGAGGCGCCGATGTTTTAGCACTGCAACGTCAATGCGACTTCAGATCGTGCCTGGCATCCTAATTACAGTGCTGGCCGTTAAAACTGAAGCACCAAGAAGGATACCAAATCATGAAATTTTACTACTGAAGTGTGTATAATACAATCGGAGGAATACATGATTACATTTTGTAAGACGTTAGTGTTAATGCGTGTGTGTGTGCTTAAAACTGATCTGTTGCCGTGAGTAGTTCGATAAAGCCCTGATGCATGACGCCGTGCCCTAATATGTGATTCGAATGAAAACACAATCTGACAACAAGTAATTCAAGAAATTCGTCACAGAATTACACATAATTACGTAATTTTGCGCAGTGGTAAATCAAACTCACATAGCTATGTACATGACCATCAAGAGTATGTAAAGAATAAAATCTTCTTCGTTTACAAGTAATTTATTCGAAGTTATGCTGCTTGTAAACGGAGATAGTTTTACTAAAGCACTCCACCGCGAAAGACAACTACTGTATCATTTTTTTGTTACTGCACATAAAACACATGCCTGCTTGGTATGACGCCATTATTTCGTCACTATTAAAAATTATAGAATGTGGATGCCTTCATCTTGTAGCCAAGTAGTGCAATGAGGATGTATCCTCGTGACTGTAATTGCTGAATATAAACTCGAAAAATTTATCGCTAAAATACTACGTCAGGTCGACAGAGTCCTAGCGCAGTTCAAGGATACAATCGCAACCCACTTGTGAAAGTGGAGGGAAACCTCACTATCATGTGGGACACACTGTCGTCTATCGTTATAACACGAATACACACACTGTTCGGTCTACCATAGCAATCAGCAATCCAGATACGACATCCGAACTTACCTTTATGCATCCGTAAATTTCTCAGGCACATAGTGGGATATTAACAATCAACGACGCCAAATTGCAGTGTACGATTGAAGTATAGTCTACCACAGCTATCAGCAATATAGATACGCCGTCCAAACCTACCTTTATGTGGTCGTAAACTTCTCGGGCACAGATCGGTATATTAACTACTAACGAAGTGAAAGAGCAGTGTGTGATAGAAGTATTTCGTTATTTGCACACCGATTTACCATTGATGGGGCGAAGAGAGTTTTTATAAACAGGTGTTAACATAATGGCGTCACACCAAGTATGCATATTTCTTATGAGCAGTAACAAAGAAACTACATAGGAAGGCCGGAAATAATTAGCAAGAATGCGGAATATAGTCACTAGATTGTTCTCAGATTGATTAGACAATTGATATAAACCACATGGTTCCCAGTACATGCGAGGTGAAACGAAGTTTTAGTAAAAGGCACGGAACTACTTGCTATCTACACACACCTTACAGTGAAACAATAAACTAATCTTAGTGCATGTGATGATGATGATGAAACTGAGTGAATAAAATGAATAAGACTCGATCCCGTAATCAGCTTCTAACTCAAGAAACACGAACGATCTCTGAGAATTTGTGATGCCAAGCGCCTGAATACCAACTCATTCACTATCAGTTCTACATGCAAACAGATTGAAAAGTAACTGAGCAGAAATTTTTGTCATACCATTGGAATGATCTAAGCGTCGTCTACGAACAATCACGGCAAAATGACGACAGTGATACTCAGCAAAACCTCTAACACGCAGACGTTGCATCCGAATGCCTCGTTTCGAATTCCGCAACAGAGTGAGCAATGAAATACAAGATGGTTTTAATAAACTTTCGCTACTTGAGCTACTTGTAAAGAAATATTATAAATTTTTTTTGGTGAATATATAGACACTAAATCAACTACCAGAGACTAATGCGCAAAGCATTTGCTGATCAAAAGAAGCTTTACGCTCTTCGTTTATTAGTTTTAGAATAAGTTACTGTGGTGTCACCGCCAGACACCACACTTGCTAGGTGGTAGCTTAAATCGGCCGCGGTCCATTTAGTACATGTCGGACCCGCGTGTCGCCACTGTGTGATCGCAGACCGAGCGCCACCACAAGGCAGGTCTCGAGATACGGACGAGCACTCGCCCCAGTTGTACGGACGACATTGCTAGCGACAATACGGACGAAGCCTTCCTCTCATTTGCCGAGAGACAGTTAGAATAGCCTTCTGCTAAGTCCATGGCTACGACCTAGCAAGGCGCCATTAGCCTTACATAGTTTGAGAGTTATCGTATAAATGTCTCAAGAAGAACGTTGTAAACCAACAAAGAATAAAGTTAAGTATATTCCAAAGCTACGTATTTTCTTTATAGCAGTCATAACGTATCCTGTTCCAGACTTGACGCCAGTCGGCGTGTGTGTACGCGTGCCTTTCGGCTCCCTTCTCAGTGTGGCGTAGCTAGCTTGTTACGCCACAACAGTTACCTTTCGCTGTTATCCTGTCCTAGTGTTAAGAAGTGTTGTGCCATTTCTTACTGATAACATTGGGTTAAATAATGGAAGTGATTTTGAAACAGAGCGATTTCGTCTTTTGTGATACCATGAGTCCCAGCTCCTGAAATTCTGGAAAATTATTACTATTATTTTAATTTTATGCAGAGAATTTAGATGGAGGCGACGATCTTCACGGCGACGCTGCTCAACAATAGAGGTGCGTGAATGTGTTCATCTTTTTCCTTTCGTGGCTGATACCGTCAATTTCAGTATATTTGCCGCGACATTCAGAACCTGCAGTCTTTCTATTCATTTAATTTCGAAGTCCACGCATTTACGTTCTAAAATGAATAAATGCATTTAACTGTAATTCATTTTATCCAGGCCACGCGGGATGGTTACACTCAAAATGTACGTGCCTCTATCCCGTTCGTTATGTTCACATACATTTGAGTGTGTAAAAGCGTAACTATATTTCCTACACAGTATTAACGCTTTTTTCCCCCTTGACCTCGTGAATGTACAGTCTTTGACAATAAAACTGACCGCCGGCCGGCTGCCATTCACTTAAGGTGGCCAATAAAACTGACCGCCCCAAAGTCCGGCCATATGCACAATCTGGCAACACTGTAAGATGCGGAAGTGTTAGGAGGAAGTGTTGTCTACTTCCGAGACGTTCTCGGACTCTCTGAGCCCGTGGTCTAGTGGCAAGCGTCGTGCGTTCTAAACATATAGTCGCCTGTTCGCGTCCTTTTTATTTTTTTTTAATTCGCTTAACATTCTACCCACCAACAATAACAGGTATTCCAGAAACAATTCCGTAGGACAGCTCGTGGATGCGCCGCGATCGTAACAGCTTACGCTCGAGCGTTTCCTCGCGCTGCAGCGGCTACCGGCCACCGGCCAGACGCCACCCGCCGACTGAAATACGGCGCCGCCCAGGTGAAGGCGGCGCCACGCTGTCAGTGTATGTATCAGCTGTCATTTTCAAATTTGAAGTTCTAGTTATCCTCTTGCAGTTAAGCATTGGATTTTGCATACTTGAAAATCGTGAACTACAGTTAAGCATTGTAAAATTGATTCGCAAGTGGAAACAGGTGTAACATCTGCAACACAACGTTTACTTTTGGTATAACAGAGGGGTGAATGCTGAGGAGGCAGCTTAGAAAGATTTGAATTGTGTGTGGAGCGAGTGCTTTTGGGAAACATACGCCAGAAAAAGATATTCTTGTTTCAACAAAGATCGTTCTGGCATGAATGATTTTCCACATTAAGGAAGTCTCGATTACCGATGTATGTGATAGATTACTATTTTACCATCATGCGACATTTGCATTCATCAGGCAAAGTTCAGAAGTCTGGTGTAGGAGTACTGCATGCTCTAATTCGAAACAACAAAAATCAACGGAGTGACTATTATTGAACATCATCAGGTCGCTCATTGAGCATTCGTATGCAGTACTGTTACTGGTGACGTGTTATGATGCCTTTATCGTTAACTTCCTAAGAAGAAATGAAAGGCTGAGCCCCTCCAAAAGACATAAACTCGAGCAAAGCGTAGTGTGAACATAATATTTTATATCCGTTAGCTCCAAAAGTGTGTTTTGGGCTACGAATTCTGCCCCAAGGGCTGTGTGCAACACAGCTGGAATTTGTGGCCAACAACTGAGACACCTTTCGGTCTCAGCGTAAGAAAATCGAGCAACACAACTACATCACATGTGCTAGTGCGTGATAACGAACTTCATGATTTGAGAAACAAAACTATCCAGGAGATTGAAATTAAAGTCGTCTCTCAGGCACTTGTATTGGTAGAGAAGTCCTCTCTCAAGCACTTGTCCCTCTCGTCATATATTCGTAAAGTTTTACCTTTCCCGCTCTTGATCGATCAACCGGCAACGCAATTCATTTCTAGACGAAAATACTCTTAAAACTACTCTGGTATAATGATATCGTTGGAATCAGTAGGTTTCTACTGGCGTAGAATTTGTAAACAACTTTAGCATTGTCAGATCGTTTTAGATATCGTGAAAGAAAATTCTTTTGCTGATTAATTTCTCTTTGATGATTACTGTTGCGTTTAGTAAACTAATGGGGAATCCAATTAAAATATTCACTGCACTAATAAAAATTAAATTCAGCTTACTACAGAAACATCACGACGCCAGACTATCTTAATAAAGCATTAAGTATCTGTAAGACGATAGAGCCTATTTTAACACGAATTAGTAGGACATTACCGACTTTTGACTGCAATAAGATCTGTATTTACTTCATTTCCTGTATCATTCGCAACTATTATGAAAATGTGGCATTTCATAGATATAACTATGTATTCACAACAACAAAAAATATGTCGTCGCTATGAATTTGGCAGTACCGTAAGGTTTTCGCAGTGACACTAAGGGTTACTGAAAATAGCAAGGCGCGTTCTCTTACATTTCCCTTATTGCGTTTGTATCTGCCTGCTTGTAGCTCTGCTACAAAAGAATTAAAAATCTGGCTTCCAGCGAGTCTCAAAAGGCGAACGAAAGCAGCTTGCACCTGGTAGCCAAACATGTTTCTTGGGAACAGGCCACTTCCTAAAGTGGGAACACATTCTTTTGTGGTTGAATTGTTGCAAATGTCAGTCAGACGTGTGCCGTTGGTCTAAGCGTTTCGGTGTGTTGAATTTGAACCAATGATTTTTCTACAGTTTTTTTCTGTCCCAAATAGAGAGTTGAAGTCTCCCATTAGTATTTTCACGTCATCTTGGTGAATTTTGCTCATGGTATTTTCAAGTGCATATATTTTATAGGGGCTCTGAATGAGCGTAGTCATAAGTCGATTGTTGATGGATGCGATTTCTTTAACGGAGTTGATGATAGATCTGTGTTCGAGAAATGCAGTGCCGAAGATTGGTACGCCTTTCGCTACCTTTTGTTGTATTTTGCTCTTGAAGATGCAATAGTTTCCGTAATGCAAGTTTTAATTGTCAATTAATCGTGGTTCTTGAAGAGCAAGGATGAGAATTTTTTGGCGGTCGTTTTCTTTTGTGAGATTAATGGGGTTTCTTGTTTGGATCAATGTATCGATGTTTACTTTTTAAATGAATGTTTTCTGCTTGTAGGGAAATTTACCAGAGATCTTCGATATTCTCTGCCGTGCTAACCTGGACTCCCCAGAGTGCGAAAACCAACTGCTGCCTATCGGTGGCCAGGTTGTGTACCACCTGGGGTAAAGTTACCTTTGCTTGCATAGTTCATGTTTTCTTGTGTTTCATTGGTTTGGCCTGGGTGATACCGGGACCAGACAGGACCAGAGGGTGTTGAAGCCTTTGGAAGCAAATATTTTCAGCCAAGCTCATTGAGATAACAGACGGTGACCAGAGTAGCGGTGATTTTCACTCAGACGTGTCTGGATTTTGGGTTCAACAGATTGAGTAGCCGTCCAGGATTGTGTTAGTATTTGGTTCATCCCAAGTATTTGATTTCCCACCCATATGGGGGAGGGTTTCCCCTATCGGCCACACGGGATTTTTATTATTATTATTATTATTATTATTGTCATTATGTCATCAGCAAATCCGATATGGTGTATCTTCCCTCCACTGAAATAGATGTGTATTGTTCGATTCAGTATTTCCATCACATAAGTATGGGTTATAATTACGTTATATTGCTGCTAGTAGACATATTTCGCACTTTTTCTTAGACAGTTGCTAGCTGTTAGTTACTCCATCATAGGAATTTATGTGCGCAGCATTGTTGCAATACAGACGTTCAAATTATCCGATTTCTGTAATTTCATTTCGATACAAGATCGTCCTAATCGGATTCAGCCAGTCAGTCTTAATGTGGATATCCGACTACGACTCTCATCATATGGTAGACTGGGTGAACCACATTCTTAATCGGACTGTTGAATCCAGATCACTTATCTATGACAGGGTCTGAATTCTTAAACACAGTGGAAAATAATAATCCGATGTGCTTATTACACATACGTTACTTAAATATAAATATATGAACTAACGAGATAGTTTATTTACAGGAGCAGCGATCCATCCATTATAGCAGAGCAGTGCGAGATTGGTTTCAGGGCCAAGAGAGGATAAAGCTGTTGCCGTTTGTTCCACCATCACCGAACATCAACCAGATAGAGAATATGTGGGCAGAGGTAACAAGGTCATTGCCATGTGTCCCTACAAATGCAGGCGACCTTTGGACGAATATAGAAAACGTATGGTGGGAAGTAAACCATCACGCTACACTGTCGACGACTTAATGAAATGAATTCCCCTACGCCCTCGAGAAATCTTACGTAAAGGTCGTGGGTGGGTTGGTTACTAAAAGTATACCCGTCCACAAAACCCATGTGGACAATTATCTGATAATCGGTCAAGCTTTGCGTTGTCGCAGCTCTTTAGCATACAGCAAGTCCGTTTACTTTCAGTTCCCTCCTTACAATTCTTGCAATGCAAAGTAATTGAAAAATCTCATCCACTCGACGCCAACTGAGGAACTGACTGGTGCATGTGTTGTTCACCACACAGTAGTTGTCACCCTCACTGGAATCAATGACTGTTTGTGTGTGAGCGTGTCCGTGCGTGTGTGTGTTTTCGTGTTAACGCACAATCTGAATCAATATTATTAACATTAGAGAGACAACCAACAATAAATATTGCATCAAATATGACTGTAAAGTATTTTAATGCGGTGGGAAGATATCACCTTGGCTCTGACTGCAGTGAGCAGATATCATTGCCTGCGTGTTCTTATAGTAGCCAACGTGAGACTCTACTCACAGGTGCCATGGAGCAATTGCAACGGGTATCATGTTATTAGTCATCAGAATATTAACCAGTGATGAAATGTCCACTCTATTTGAATCCCAAGAAAATAGGAACCTTCTCACAAAGGAATGTGAGGCGATATCAAAATTTATCCAACATACAAAAATTAACTGCACGGCTTTCATGTATGCAGCAATAGCACACAAGGAAATATTATGTCTTGGAAGCGTATATTTCATTTCCTCTTCTCATATTAACGCCCTTGTTTTAATATGAAGTGAGAAAATAAACACAAAAAACTAAGGTTCGCCGGCCGCGGTGGCCGTGCGGTTCTGGAGCTGCAGTCCGGAACCGCGGGACTGCTACGGTCGCAGGATCGAATCCTGCCTCGGGCATGGGTGTGTGTGATCCCCTTAGGTTAATTAGGTTTAAGTAGTTCTAAGTTATAGGGGACTTATGACCTAAGATGTTGAGTCCCATAGTGCTCAGAGCCATTTGAACCAACTAAAGTTCCTGAGAAGCGTAAGAGTCATTTCCTCTTCTCATATCACAACTTTTGTTTTAGTATGAAGTAAAAAAATAAACAGTTTAGAATTCTGAAGCATAATATGACACCAGATTCTTATCGTAGGCGCTATCGGAAACGCCGAAAGATGGGAGCTGTCCATTCTTTTGTCACAGTCTGTTTCCTTTCATGTATTACTCCCGCTAGGAGATTCTTATTTAAGGACTTGTGGGCATCAAGTTCTTCAGCAGAACAAGCCTTATGTTATTGTGCTAATTACGGTACGAAAAAATGCAACAAAGACGAGTTCCGCTGGAGCAGTGAGGATATTTGCACATGTGTGTATTCAGCAATGACTGCCAGCTGCCACAACACTTTACAGAATCCTTGCCGCAGGCAACACGACTGTGCGTTCACTTCAGACTTCATTCAGTGAGACGTCAGGAGATGGATGAAAACTTCAAATTAACGTCGCTTTCCGAGTCGTATTCAATTCAGAATAAGGTGTTATTAAGGTAGTTGAGCATTCTACCAATTACACTTTTACGATATCCATATGAGTATTTCGATAGCCAAAAGAACCCGTTAGTGTGAAACTATCGGGAACTGCATTATATCAAACTGCAAGAACTTGAGACAATACGTGGACTCTTCTCTTCGCTGGGTGACCTACTACTGTTATTTAGCATTCTCTCCGTCCTAGTCGTAATGCAAATGGAACTTCAGAGGCGCTTTTCGCTATTCTTCACAAACATCAGCAACCTGTAATCACTGAGAGTCATAACTGCGTGATGATAATGGTTCAGGTTGTCAGTAGTTGTGGTGGTGTTATGCTGCCAAACTGCTTACAGTAACGTTAATGGTGGCGCACATAATTTAGCGCTGACTACCTACTTAAGTAAAGATAGTGTTGTGGCGTCGTCGCTTGTCTTTATGCAGAGATTATCGCAATGAAATGCTTAACAAATCTTACCCTCAGCTATGCAGCTGGAATGACTCATTACACAGGTACTCCATGTTGCACTTGGTTAAGTGATCAGTTCGCTGCAATCCCGCTTGTACTGTTCGTAAATACTCGTATACTTCAGAAATGGTTCAAATGGCTCTGAGCACTATGGGACTTAACGTCTGAGGTTATCAGTCCGCTAGAACTTAGAACTACTTAAACCTAACTAGCCTAAGGACCTCAGACACATCCATGTCCGAGACAGGATTCGAACCGGCGACCGTAGCGGTCGCGCGGTTACCGACTGTAGTACCTGGAACCGCTCGGCCACCCTGGCCGGCATACTTGTATACTGACCATTCGTTATTTGACTAAATATGAACCACAATCTAATTCGCATATATATGACATCGGCTAGCGTTGAGACAAAGTAATCACTAAGGGTTGGATGCCGTTGAAGTCATGTTACATTGATGGCAAGACAAATGTTCGCAAATCACCTCTATTGCCTCAAAAACAATTGCATCTTAAATATCAAAGGACCGACGACCATACTTTCACAGCGAGTTGAAATACAGCAACTTTGGCAGATGAAAATTTGTGACCGACTGGGCTTCGAACCCAGACCTCCTGCTTACTTGACAGACGTTCTGATCACTGGACTATTGTTTTTTTTTTTTTTTTTTTTTTTTTTTTTTTTTTTTTTTTTTAATGTTTGAGAAGACTTTCAGCACCAGGTAGGCGGAGGCAAAGAGGGCACGGGTCGAAGATCCGGTCCTGTCTTCAACAAAGTTCGGATGACATTCCGCTCCCAGTTGTTAGTGGCCATGCGCTTGGGATTCGCCCTTAACCACAGTCGGAGTTGGAGACTCTCTTCAGTTACATCTAACCAGTGCGCATCTATTGCACTATTGCAAGAACCGAGATGCAGTATTTTGGTATTAAAATTTTGTAAATTTGTGGTAAGAACTTATGAGACCAAGTTGCTTAGGTCATCGGTCCCTAAGCTTACACATTACTTAATCTAACTTAAACTAACTTACGCTATGGACAACACACACACCCATGCCGGAGGGAGGATTCGAACCTCCGACGGTTGACACTATAATGACACAGCATTCAACCTCTCTGCAGCACCTATCTACACACGCTCCTTGTCAGACGCGAATTCCCATTTTTGCCGCATACCACATGCGCGGTACCCCCCGGCCATTGTTCCACTAGCTTGCGTCCACACTGTATTCCCGCGAGGGTCGGACGATGTCGTGCGTCTAGCACTGAAAACTTTCGATGACCCGTGGAGACCCAAATAATTATACAGGATGTTTCAGGAGGATGGTTCTGAGCACTATGGGACTAAACAGCTGTGGTCATCAGTCCCCTAGAACTTAGAACTACTTAAACCTAACTAACCTAAGGATATCACACACATCCATGCCCGAGGCAGGATTCGAACCTGCGACCGTAGCAGGTTTCAGGAGGAATAGTAAATATTCTAGGAGATGGTAGTACAGACAAATTGTTGAAATAATGACATATAACATGCGTCCAATTTTTATTGAACATACAGATAGCTGGGTTCAATGCATTTTCGTTTCGTATGTTGGTCCTTACAGGACCCAGTTGTCTACACTTCCTTGAAAATGAGCTTCCAGCGTCATTGGAAGAGGTTCAAAAATAGTTCAAATGGCTCTGAACACTATGGGACTCAACATCTGAGGTCATCAGTCCCCTAGAACTTAGAACTACTTAAACCTAACTAACCTAAGGACATCACACACATCCATGCCCGAGGCAGATTCGAACCTGCGACCGTAGCAGTCACGCGGTTCCGGACTGAAGTGCCTAGAACCGCACGGCCACCGCGGCCGGCGGAAGAGGTTCATTTGGCTACAAGAATGCGCATGTTCCTCCAGCATGACGGGGCTCCTGCACATTCTAGTCGTCAGGGGACACATTATCCAAACCTAACATTTCCTGGAAGATGGATCATTAGATATGGGCACTTTTCTTGGCCTTCAAGGTCCCCGGACCTTATCTCTTTCGATTTTTGCCTGCGGGGATGGTTAAAGGCGAAGTCTACAAAGAAAAGTAAACCAAGAGCCGATTTGATCATTCGGATTATGAATAGAGCAGCCCTCATAAAAGAACGCAAAGACGACCTACACGTGGTGTTATCAAGAAAAGTCAAATGTGCGTTGAAGTTGGTGGGGGAATTTTTGAAAATCAACTTTAAATGTCCTCGTTCCCTTTGCTTTGATTTTGTTAGGGGTTACTAACAGCTGTATCTCTGTACACAATAAAAAGTGGACGCATTTATATGGAATTTTTTTATGCAATTCGTCTGTACTGCCACCAGCTAAAATATCTAATATTCCTCCTGAAACACTCTGTATATGGATATATGTGTGGTGTCTGTTCTTTCGGACATGTCCGAAAGAAAATGCTTCATGGCATTCTGCAACGACCTTCGGTCGCAGGGGCTGATAGAGATTTCAGAGCTGCCTGGCTGTCTAAATAAAAGTAGATGCTACGATTTTTGTAGGGCCTACTCTAATTCTCCTCCGTGCACGTGCTGATAGAAGATACCGTGTAATACTGTGGCCATCTTCCCTAAAGACATTCTAGGCAGTACACCATACCCGGTGGTTTCATCTGTTTTCGACCTGTCAGTATACCATATATTATGTCTCCTGAACGGTGTAGTGGTTCGTTCTTCCACTGCTCCCTGCTTCCAACTGTTACATGGCAAGGTTTATTGAAACATCTAGAAGTTATTGTATAGGTAGTCGGCATTTCCCCAGCCATCGCCATACTGATTTGGTATTCCGTATATTCTAACTATATCCAGTTATTTACAATTTTTAGCTTTGTGTCCCTGCTACGGCCTCCATTTTAAGCCACAGGTGTAAGGCGGGCATGTCTAGCCTAATATACATCCCAAAAGTGGATGTCCTGCTAATTCCGTCTGTTTGTGAAAGCAGGCCAGTCTCTGCACTTTGCCAGACTCCCTAGCAGCCACCTTCTGTTCGACTTTGTTCATATTATATGACAATAAATTATCATTGGTATTTTTGCAGAGGTGTATATCCAGTACGTACTGGGTTTAGACCCCAGTTTACCCTACAGCAGCTTCTAGTGCTTATAAGATTATCTTTCGCAGTGGAGTATATTCTTTATGTGAAGTGTTCATAATAGTTTTCCATCCAGGGCTACCTCTAGATACACTACAACCCTCTCTAAAGTTTCATCGAGAAACATAATTTTTCAGTATATGTGCTGGACTTGCTTCCCCATAAATAATAATACACCAATTTTCGTGCGGCTTGTCTTTAAATACTTTTTCACAATGTTCAGTGCAGATAGGTTTAACAATACTATCAAATTTTCTAAGTCTTACTGTGAATAAATCGTCTACTTATTCTTTTCAAGAGTCGTCTCTCGCATTCAGCTCATCTATGAGTACATTCACCACTAGATTCTTCATCTCTAACCATTTACTCGAAGGTCGTATTACTAGAACCCCCTCGACATCCAGGAAGATACAGAGAGCATCCAGAAAGGGTACTGTTTTTTCCACCTTCCCGACAAGTTGGTGAAGTGTTACCTCACATGATTTGCTTCGTAAGTATTATGAAAATGTGGTAGTTCATAGATAAAATTACATATTCACAACAACAAAAAAGTATGTCGGCAGAAAATAAAAGTGGCATTATGAATTTGGCAGTACCGTAAGGTTTTTCGCTTTGACACTAAGGGTTACTAAAAGTAGCAAGATGAATTTTACTAGAGCGTTGTCTTACCATTCCCTCACTGAATTTGTATCTGCCTGCTTGTAGTTCTGCTACAAGAGAATTAAAAATCTTGCAGTCAGCGAGTCTCGAAAGGCGAACAAAGGCTGCGTGCACCTGACAGGCAACCACGTTACCTAGGAGCTAGCGAACAGGTAGGGGTCTTTGACGTACTTACTGGCTCAGTAGCCGCTATGGCAAATAAATCGCAACATAAGAGACGAGAGTAGTTGTATTTCCCGTGTGGCACCACTTTCGTTGACTCAAAAGCATTAACTGATATCCTTATGTCACGCCTCAAGAGAAAATCACTTACAGTATACAATTGAATTTAGCAGGATAGTTGTGTGCCATCAAAGAAGTAACTCGCCGGTCACAGAGTTGCCAAACATATTCTGCGCTGTTGCCAAGTTTCAGTTATAGTGCCAGGAAGGATACCAGCTGATGTGTTCTGTGAGTGACCTCGGAAGTGACTATAGCTTCTTCTCAAAGTTGCGGGTGGCAAGGGCCGCAAGATCCTCATTATATGCCCATGAGTCTTATTCGCATTTCTGTAACTATGTTTAGAGGCTAGAGTGCAATTACTTGTAATACATCGATGCACTGAATGCAAACTAAATGTCATATATTAATAACTGCGACAGTTATTTGTGTTTTACTGTCTTAATCGCATCATCGAAACCTTGAAAGCGTATTCACCAGACGCGATTCACAATTTTGGAGCTTCTCCAGCGGTTGAGTTGGCAATGCCTCTTTGCTGTACAATATTGTTATTGAGATCACTGTCATTGGCACATCCACCAGAAGACAGGCATGGCTTGGCTTATTGTTGTCAGCTTTCCTGACGGATATTCTGCCTTTGCTTGAAACGTGAAGACTTGAGGTGAATTCGAACATTCCATATGGCGAAAATTTGATGTTTCTATTCTTCCAGCTCTAACATACAAATAACAGTTACAATAAGCGGCAGAAAAGCGCCTGTGAACCAACAGTTAATGATGCAATCATAATTTGTGGAATCTGACAAATTCCATCTGTCATCTGATAATTGTGAAAACTACTTTTTCATCTTCACAGCACCGCAGTATGAACTCAAGGGTTTCATAGAATACCTATACTTAATTTCGTTGTGATCGTTTTCAATGACAGTAGGGGAGGAGCAAAACCATCTGACTTGAAACATACTTTTCCAGTGAGATTTGAATCTTTGGCTATAGTTGCAGTACAACGTCCAATCAAGAATGTGAGCAATCACTCATTGCTATAGTATAGCCTAGGGCAGAAAGAAGCAGGTTTCCGACAAAGTAAACGATGAGAGACACTGTCGCTGTCACTTATTAAACAGGAATTGTTCAGAAAATTACAACAATATCTAGTGAAATGCGTATGTTGATGCACTATCACTGAGTTGCCAAACGTTTTCCGAATAGCACTTATGATATAAATGTGTGTGTGTGTGTGTGTGTGTGTGTGTGTGTGTGTGTGTGTTTGTGTCTGTTATAAGGACATTTCCGAAAGAACAGACACTACGAATCGAAATAGACTTCTTAATGAATTAAAGATTGAAGGATAGATGTCCAGGCTGTCATGGGCATTAAAATAGAACAGCGTCATATGAAAATTTGTGCCTGACCAGATTCGAACCCGGATTTACAAAATTTTAATACCAAAATACTGCATCTCGGTTCTTACAATAGTGCAATAGGTGCGCACTGGTTAGATGTAACTGAAGAGAAACTCCAACTCGGATTGTAGTTAAGGGCGAATCCCAAGCGCATGGCCACGAACAATTGGGAGCGGAAACTTAATGTCATCAGAACCTTGTTGAAGGACCATGACTTGCGATCTTTGGACCGACTGCGCAAAGTTCAGATTATAAATACATACATACTTCGAAAAATATATTACGTCGGAGCAGTCTTACCGATACTGCAGGTCATTGCACATAAAAATATAAGCTGTAGCCTCTTGGTATGTGTGGAAACAAAATATCATCAATTTATCCTTCGACACGGCGACTTTGCAGAGGCAAAACGGAGGACTTGGAATTAAAGACGTGCTTTTAAACTAATAGACGCCACTAAGACAGGCATCACGAAACTTCTGTTCCTCTCGTTAGATCCTGGGGATAGGAACGCTCCTGTTAATGTAGCACGCCAGCCTAGATTACGTCCGAAAGTACTATGGCGATTGGAGCTGTATAAGACTTCCACGAGCACAAACCAACACTAGAACCGTTTATGATTATATTATCAGACATCGTCTTCACAAACCAATTCCGGTAACTTAACCTACAAAAAACTGGAGGAACGTCTGGAAAAATATCAACAATAAAATTATACCAACTAGAGTAAGTGCCGTATGGTGCGACTTTGTAAACTAAACCATACCCACAGCGGAACGATTATGGATTATCAAATTGAGACCATCTCCATACGGCAACAACGGCGTGTAGAAACTGTAGCGCACATCTTCTCATGTGAAAATAGAATCAGAATTTGGAACTGGACTAGGAAGAAATTAGCACTTTCAATAGAACCGCAGAAAGTCAAATACCGATAACTGAAGCTTTACAACCCGATTGGAAATTTTACCCGTCCGCAAAGAATAACAGTTATTCGTGGCTTATGGGACAGTTTGTGTTTTACGTCATAACAAACAAAACTTAGAACTTAGTAGAGTACATGTTCTATATTGCAGAAGAACATTTTAAGCTGAAGAAGAATAACAAATATAAGGAATGGTTTTAAATTTTTTATCTATTGGTTTATGTGGGCTAGAAAGAGGTGGGCAGTTTTATTCATTAGAAGAGGAATACTATTCTTTCACTTTTTTATTCCTGGAATATTCCTTTACGTTGGATCTAAAATCAGAACTGTTCTAATTTGCCAAAAGCCCACCGGCTCCTAATTTTTTTTTTATTTGTTGAAAAATATATGGCTTCCTCACAGACCTCATACGTATCCAGTGCATAATAAATTAAAATGTGAATATACTTCTGAATGAATATTAGTTATGTATTTTTACTTCACCCTTTCCATTGTTGTAAGTTATGTTCTACAAGGAACGCACACCATTGGAAGCGGCAATTTGTAATTTATTTTACCTAAATTACTATTACAATTTTGTTCTACAATTTAAAAGAACATACGGGTGCAAACATGGAATACATGGGAATAATGCAGCTACTCAGTGCCAGGTATGGGAGAGGCATTGTGGCCAGGCCTCGGATCTTCGACCCCTGCCCTCTTTGCCTCCGCCTACCTGGTGCTGAAAGTCTTCTCAAACACTTAAAAAATATATTAGTGCAATGATCAGAACGTCTGTCTAGTGAGCAGGAGGTCTGGGTTCGAAGCCCAGTCGGTCACAAGTTTTCATGTGCCAAAGTTGCTGTATTTCAACGCGCTGTGACAGTGTGGACAGGGGTCCATCCATATTTAAGATGCGATCGCTTTTTTGAGGCAATGGCGGTGATTTGCGAACATTTGACTTGCCATCAAAGTAAAAGGACTTCAACGGCATCCAACCCTCAGTCATACCTTTGTGCCGGCGCTAACCCATGTCATAAACATGAGAATTAGATTGTAGTTCATATTTAGTCAAATAACGAATGGTCAGTATACAAGTATGCCGGCCAGGGTGGCCGAGCGGTTCCAGGCGCTACAGTCTGTAACCGCGCGACCTCTACGGTCGCAGGTTCGAATCCTGTCTCGGGCATGGATGTGTCTGATGTCCTTTGGTTAGTTAAATTTAAGTAGTTCTAGGTTCTAGCGGACTGATAACCTCAGAAGTTAAGTCCCATAGTGCTCAGAGCCATTTCAAAATGGTTCAAATGGCTCTGAGCACTATGGGACTTAACATCCGAGGTCATGAGTCCCCTAGAACTTAGAACTACTTAAACCTAACCATCCTAAGGACATCACACACATCCATGCCCGAGGCAGGATTCGAACCTGCGACCGTAGCGGTCGCGGGGTTCCAGACTGAAGCGCCTTTAACCGCTTGGCCACAATGGCCGGCTCAGAGCCATTTGAACCATTTCTGAAGTATACGAGTATTTACGAACTGTTCTCTTAACCAAGTGCAACATGGAGTACCTGTGTAATGAGTCATTCCAGCTGCATAGCTGAGGGTAAGATTTGTTAAGCATTTCACTGCTGAATTAATGTAATATCCGCACGATAATTTCTGCAGTCCTAGTGTATTAGGAGCCCGCGATTGGAGAACTATGTGCGTTGAATCGTATTACTCAAGCTGAGGCCAAATAAAGTACAGCGATGACGCCACATCACTATCTTTACTAAAGTAGGTAGTCAGCGCTAAATTATGTGCGCCACCATTAACGTTACTGTAAGCAGTTTGACAGCATAACACCACCACAACTACTGACAACCTGAACCATTATCATCACGCAGTTGTGACTCTCAGTGATTACAGGTTGCTGATGTTTGTCAAGAATAGCGGAAAGAGCCTCTGAAGTTCCATTTTCATTACAACTAGGACGGAGAGAATGCTAAATAACAGTAATAGGTCACCCAGCGAAGAGAAGAGTCCACATATTGTCTCAAGTTCTTGCAGTTTGATATAATGCAGTTCCCGATAGTTTCACACTAACGAGTTCTTTTGGCTATCGAAATATTCATATGGAAATCATAAAAGTGTAATTGCTAGACTGCTCAACTACCTTAATAATACCTCATTCTGGATTGAATACGACTCGGAAAGCGACATTAATTTGACGTTTTCATCCATCTCCTGACGCCTCACTGAATGAAATCTGAAGTGCACGCACAGTTGTGTTGCCTGCCGCAAGTATTCTGTGAAGTGTTGTGGCAGCTGACAGTCATTGCTGAATACACACATGTGCAAATATCCTCACTGCTCTAGCGGAACTCGTCTTTACTGCATTTTTTCCATACCGTAATTAGCACAATAACATAAGGCTTGTTCTGCTGAAGAACTTGATGCCCACAAGTCCTTAAATAAGAATCTCCTCGCGGGAGTAATACATGAAAGGAAACAGACTGTTAGACAAAAGAATGGACAGCTCTCTTCTTTTGGCGTTTCCGATAGCGCCTACGATAAGAATCTGGTGCCATATTATGCTTCAGAATTCAAAACTGTTTATTTTTTTTACTTCATACTAAAACATAAGTTGTGATATGAGAAGAGGAAATGACAAATATGTTTCTCAGGAACTTTAGTTTTTCGTGTTTATTTTCTCACTTCATATTAAAACAAGGGCGTTAATATGAGAAGAGGAAATGAAATATACGCTTCCAAGACATAATATTTCCTTGTGTGCTATTGCTGTATACATGAAAGCCTTGCAGTTAATTTGTGTATGTTGGATAAATTTTGATATCGCCTCACATTCCTTTGTGAGAAGGTTCCTATTTTCTTGGGATTCAAATAGAGTGGACATTTCATCACTGGTTAATATTCTGATGACTAATGACATGATACCCGTTGCAATTGCTCCATGGCACCTGTGAGTAGAGTCGCACGTTGGTTACTATAAGAACACGCAGGCATATCTGCATATCTGCATTTGCATATCTGCTCACTGCAGTCAGAGCCAAGGTGATTTCTTTCTGTTTAGGGCGAAGCGTCTGCTGCGGTGTCCACGCTCAGCCACATAAGCAAATCGCGGCGGCATTGGGCACTGCTAATCGCTGCACTTGTCGCGAGCCTCATCAACAAGAGCGCACTGTCTCTGCTAACGATACTATGGAGTTAACACATCTTACTTAACGTAATACGCAGGACGTGGGATGGGTAAAAATTCAGTTTGTAACTTCCCACCGCATTAAAATACTTTACAGTCATATTTGATGCAATATTCATTGTTGGTTGTCTCTCTAATGTTAATAGTATTGATTCAGATTATGCGTTAACACGAAAAAACACACACGCACGGACACACTCACACACAAACAGTCATTGATTCCAGTGAGGGTGACAACTACTATGTGTTGAACAACACATGCACCAGTCAATTCCTCAGTTGGCGTCGAGTGGATGAGATTTTTCAATTATCTTGCATTGCAAGGATTGTAAGGAGGGAACTGAAAGTAAACGGACTTGCTGTATGCTAAAGAGCTGCGACAACGCAAAGCTTGACCGATCATCAGATAATTGTCCACATGGGTTTTGTGGACGGGTATACTTTTAGTAACCAACCCACCCACGATCTTTATGTAAGATTTCTCGAGGGCGTAGGGGAATTCATTTCATTAAGTCGTCGACAGTGTAGCGTGATGGTTTACTTCCCACCATACGTTTTCTATATTCGTCCAAAGGTCGCTTGCATTTGTAGGGACACATGGCAATGACCTTGTTACCTCTGCCCACATATTCTCTATCTGGTTGATGTTCGGTGATGGTGGAACAAACGGCAACAGCTTTATCCTCTCTTGGCCCTGAAACCAATCTCGCACTGCTCTGCTATAATGGATGGATCGCTGCTCCTGTAAATAAACTATCTCGTTAGTTCATATATTTATATTTAAGTAACGTATGTGTAATAAGCACATCGGATTATTATTTTCCACTGTGTTTAAGAATTCAGACCCTGTCATAGATAAGTGATCTGGATTCAACAGTCCGATTAAGAATGTGGTTCACCCAGTCTACCATATGATGAGAGTCGTAGTCGGATATCCACATTAAGACTGACTGGCTGAATCCGATTAGGACGATCTTGTATCGAAATGAAATTACAGAAATCGGATAATTTGAACGTCTGTATTGCAACAAGGCTGCGCACATAACTTCCTAGTAACAGCTAGCAACTGTCTAAGAAAAAGTGAGAAATATGTCTACTAGCAGCAATATAACGTAATTATAACCCGTATTTATGTGATGGAGCCGGCCGAAGTGGCCGTGCGGTTCAAGGCGCTGCAGTCTGGAACCGCAAGACCGCTACGGTCGCAGGTTCGAATCCTGCCTCGGGCATGGATGTTTGTGATGTCCTTAGGTTAGTTAGGTTTAACTAGTTCTAAGTTCTAGGGGACTAATGACCTCAGCAGTTGAGTCCCATAGTGCTCAGAGCCATTTGAACCATATGTGATGGAAATACTGAATCGAACAATACACATCTATTTCAGTGGAGTGAAGATACACCATATCGGATTTGCTGATGACATAATGACAATAATAATAATAATAATAAAAATCCCGTGTGGCCGATAGGGGAAACCCTCCCACATATGGGTGGGAAATCAAATACCTGGGATGAACCAAATACTAACACAATCCTGGACGGCTACTCAATCCGTTGAACCCAAAATCCAGACACGTCTGAGTGAAAATTACCGCTACTCTGGTCACCGTCTGTTATCTCAATGAGCTTGGCTGAAAATATTTGCTTCCAAAGGCTTCAACACCCTCTGGTCCTGTCTGGTCCCGGTATCACCCAGGCCAAACCAATGAAACACAAGAAAACATGAACTATGCAAGCAAAGGTAACTTTACCCCAGGTGGTACACAACCTGACCACCGATAGGCGGCAGTTGGTTTTCGCACTCTGGGGAGTCCAGGTTAGCACGGCAGAGAATATCGAAGATCTCTGGTAAATTTCCCTACAAGCAGAAAACATTCATTTAAAAACTAAACATCGATACATTGATCCAAACAAGAAACCTCAATAATCTCGCCAAAGAAAACGACCGCCAAAAAATTCTCAACCTTGCTCTTCAAGAACCACGATTAATTGACAATTAAAACTTGCATTACGGAAACCATTGCATCTTCAAGAGCAAAATACAACAAAAGGTAGCGAAAGGCGTACCAATCTTCGGCACTGCATTTCGCGAACACAGATCTATCATCAAGTCTGTCAAAGAAATCGCATCCATCGACAATCGACTTATGACTATGCTCATTCAGAGCACCTATAAAATATATGCACTCGAAAATACTACGAGCAAAATTCACCAAGATGACGTGAAAATACTAATGGGAGACTTCAACTCTCTATTTGGGACAGAAAAAACCTGTAGAAAAATCATTGGTACAAATTCAACACACCGAAACGCTTAGACCAACGGCACACGTCTGACCGACATTTGCGAACAATTCAACCACAAAAGAATGTCTTCCCACTTTAGGAAGTAGCCTGTTCCCAAGAAACATGTTTGGCTACCAGGTGCAAGCTGCTTTCGTTCGCCTTTCGAGACTCGCTGGAAGCCAGATTTTTAATTCTTTTGTAGCAGAGCAGATACTAACGCAATGAGGGAATCGTAAAACAACGCGCCTTGCTATTTTCAGTAATCCTTAGTGTCACAGCGAAAACTTTACGGTACTGCCATAATGACGACATATATTTTGTTGTTGTGAATACATAATTACATCTATGAAATGCCACATTTTCATAATAATTGCGAATGATACAGGAAATGAAGTAAATATAGATCTTATTGCAGTCAAAAGTCGGTAATGTCCTACTGATTCGTGTTAAAATAGGCTCAATCGTCTTACAGATACTTAATGCTTTATTAAGATAGTCTCGCGTCGTGATGTTTCTGTAGTAAGCTGAATTTAATTTTTATTAGTACAGTGAATATTTTAATTGGATTTTCCATTAGTTTACTAAACGCAACAGTAGTTTTGAGAGTATTTTCGTCTAGAAATGAATTGCGTTGACGGTTGATCGATCAAGAGCGGGTAAGGTAAAACATTACGAATATATGACGAGAGGGACAAGTGCTTGAGAGAGGACTTCTCTACCAATACAAGTGCCTGAGAGACGACTGTAATTTCAATCTCCTGGATAGTTTTGTTTCTCAAATCAGGAAGTGCGTTGTCATGCACTAGCACATGTGTTGTAGTTGTGTTGCTCGATTTTCTTACGCTGAGACTGAAAGGTGTCTCAGTTGTTGGCCACAAATTCCAGCTGTGTTGCACACAGCCCTTGGGGCAGAATTCGTAGCCCAAAACACACTTTTGGAGCTATCAGATGTAAAATATTATGTTCACACTACTCTTTGCTCGAGTTTATGTCTTTTGGAGGGGCTCAGCCTTTCATTTCTTCTTAGGAAGTTAACGATAAAGGCATCATAACACGTCACCAGTAACAGTACTGCATACGAATGCTCAATGAGCGACCTGATGACGTTCAATTATAGTCACTCCGTTGTTTTTTGTTGTTTCGAATTAGAGCATGCAGTACTCCCACACCAGACTTCTGAACTTTGCCTGATGAATGCAAATGTCGCATGATGGTAAAATAGTAATCTATCACATACATCAGTAATCGAGACTTCCTTAATGTGGAAAATCATTCATGCCAGAACGATCTTTGTTGAAAAAAGAATATCTTTTTCTGGCGTATGTTTCCCAACAGCACTCGCTCCACACACAATTCAAATCTTTCTAAGCTGCCTCCCCTGCATTCACCCCTCTGTTATACCAAAAGTAAACGTTGTGTTGCAGATGTTACACCTGTTTCCACATGCGACTCAATTTCACAATGCTTAACTGTAGTTCACGATCTTCAAGTATGCAAAATCCAATGCTTAACTGCAAGAGGATAACTAGAACTTCAAATTCGAAAATGACAGCTGATACAACACTGACAACGTGGCGCCGCCTTCACCTGGGCGGCGCCGGATCTGAGGCGGCGGGTGGCGTGTGGCCGGTAGCCGCTGCAGCGCGAGGAAACGCTCGAGCGTAAGCTGTTACGATCGCGGCGCAGCCACGAGCTGTCCTGCGGAATTGGTTCTGGAATACCTGTTATTGCTGGTGGGTAGAATGTTAAGCGAATTACAGTTGGGCGCGAACAGGCGACTGTAAGTTTAGAACGCAAGACGCTTTTTTTTGTAATCTCATTTTGTTCGTTATAGTTCGTTGCAATTGTTCGTGGCGGACGGTCCCAGACGCCCTTTGAAGTTCGTTATTCATCCATTCACTCAGTTTTTTTTTTTTTTTTATTACAGAGGGCAGCTAACCCTCTGACCGGTCACGCTGAGCTACCGAGCCGGCAAACTAGACCACGGGATCACATAGTCCGTGAACGTCTCGGAAGTATACAACACTTCCTCCTAACACTTCCGCATCTTACAGTGTTGCCAGATTGTGCATATGGCCGGACTTAGAGTTGTCTGGGGCGGTCAGTTTTATTGGCCACCTTAAGTGAATGACTCGGACCTAGTCTCTGTGGCAGCCGGCCGGCGGTCAGTTTTACTGTCTAAGACTGTACGTGCCCTCTTATTTGATGTAGTCAGTCGGCTGTATTCTTTAATAACATTATTTGTAATATTCAGTGGCTTAGTTTCCACAATGGATCTTTGCCTGAGTCGCAACAGCGCTTCACGCGAAATATTTATTACCTGACATCCACAATAACTATTATTTCAAATTTTCGACGACCGATTGAATAAAGATTTTTCTAACAAGAACAATAGCAAAACATAATAATATAAGAGGACACGTTACAAACGGCGACCGAGTGCCATGACGTTTGTTAATTTTCAGAAAAATTTAGTACATATTTTAACTGGAAATACTTAAGTAATTTTTCCCATCCATTATTGCGACTATAACCAATTGTTTCTGTTACATGTTACGCTAACTGCGTGTAATATCACCAAATTTACTAATGAAATCAGCCCATAAAATTCACATATATCCATAAAATAAAAATTTTGAAAAGAAGAGGAACTTGCGGAGCATCAAATTATTAACCGATTACTAAGGAAACGATCGGGAAAAGAAAATACGTAAGTTAATAATAACCGCACTACTACGCTTTTAGCTGACCGTAAATGTGGGACTGAATAGCATTTTTCCGACACCCACAGCGTAGCACGCATTTTTTCAAAATTTCAATTTTTTTTTATGATTTTCAGATTGCTGTTAGTAAAATATACGTGAATGCGTCACAAAATAGCGGATCATTTTCATCGATTGAGCGCGTAAAAGTCATTTATCAGTCTACTGTTTTACCAGAGACATATTTTACTACACTGAATTACGCGAAAGAGCGCGACGTCATCTATGATTTGTTTACGTGTAGTACGAGCCGCAATAGTAGTGAAGTTCGGCTGCACGCTGGTTTACGCTTACATACAGCTATGGTGAAATTAAGATCACAAACCAAAACGATGGATAATTCGTCAGATGAGGAATCAGTTGCTCAACCTATACCTGACACAGAGATAGAAAACAATGCAGATACAGATACCGCACTCACAGCGACTAGTGGTACTCAGTTGCAAGCGACAGACGAAAATATATCAACTCTAGAAATTGTTCCGGATTCCGCACATGTACCAGGTCCAGCAGAGCCAGGCATTATGTAGATGTTAAGAATAATAACAACACAGATAGCGAATGTAACAATCCAAATGAATACACAGATAGAAAATGTCACAGCACAGATAGGGAATGTAACAGCCCAAGTGAATGCACAGGTCGAAAATGTCACAACGCTGATAGAAAATATCACAGCACAGATAGGGAATGTAACAGCCCAAATGAATGCACAGGCGGAAAATGTCACAACGCAGATACAAAATGTTACAGCACAGATAGGAAATGTAACAGACCAAATGAACAAGCTAGACACTGATGTAAAAACCCTTACTGAAATGCACAATAACCTGACGACACAGCTGACACAACTAAAAAGAGAGGAAGCGGATCAGGTAATAGAAGTGGCACGTGAAGATCTAAACTGTACGAATCGGGATACTGATAATTTGAAAACCACAGTTAAGGATGTGCCAAATCAGATAAATAAGTTAACTGAAAACTTCAATGCCATGAGTGTACAGCAAACCGAGCTCAATACAAAAATACAGGAAGCTGTAAATCAAGTTGAGGACTCGATAAAACAGCAAAAACAGCAATTCGATGACTTTTTAGAAGAAAAAGACACACACATAAACCGTACTCTAGAAACAGAGCTACAAAAAGCAACAAGTAACACAATGGAGCAAGTATACACTACACAAAACACATCTGTAGTTAAACTGCAAACTGACATAGGCCAAATACAGAAAACTTTGACACAGGACTTAGCAGGTTGGCAGAATCAAATAGTAGAGCAACTAAACAAGAAACTTCGTACAATGAAAGAACAAAACCAACATGCAGCAGAAGAACTTGACAACATACCCACAGGTAAGAGCGATAGTGCGGTCAGTGAGTATCCTAACCCGAATGTACATGTGTATTCACCTAACTATGAGGTGTATGGTAACCAACGACACCGTGACGAAAGAAGGGAACAGCAGATAGCTGAACTCTCTTTGTCATCAGTTTTGGAAGAGTCTTATAAAACACCGTCAATTCCAAGTGTTTATCCCGGAAAAAAGTTCCGTGCATCCGGTAATTTTTATAAAGTCATTCAAAAATGTATTGCCTAAAACGTGATCGGAACAGCAAAAGATACAATATGTTACGGGTTATACCCAAGGCGATGGAGCGTTATGGGCGATGCAAATGTCAGAAACTTGTCAGACCTTAGAACAATTTGAAAACGCGTTTCTTTCAAAGTATTAAACACATGGCGGGCAAGAGAGAATAAGAAAAGCCTTATTCAACCCTGAACAATGTAATTCAAAATTTGGATCACTCCGATAGTACTTTGAGAAATATTTAAATAAAACAAGATTCTGGGATGAACCAGTGACATACACGGGCTTCCTACGCATTCTGGAAGCTAAACTACCACTAAATATTCGGGAAAGTCTAGTACAAGTACCCGAAAGAAATTTGGAGTATTTTCTATCTGTCTTGGACTCTATTGACTTAATTAATGAAGACGCAAGACAGAGCCACACCAGTCAAAATAATTTCCGTAGCAGCGGTGGCAACTAGGATTTAAATAAAAAATGGGGACAGAAACTACTCAGGCTATTCCGGTAACCGAATGTATAGTTACCCAACGACAGAGTGTAATTCAGTGTCAGTGACATGTGAGATACACGCATAGGAACCAGTGAGAATACTATTATACCACAAGCCTTCTCCTTCGAAATTACGAAGACTTGGTTAACGCGTTACGGCACGAGTGTTTGTGCAAAGTATAGGACAGTGTCCCGTTGGCAAGCTAAATAATAAAGTGCAGTACTTACCTTCGAGCAGAGACCGTAGGAGGTACCCTGTGATCCCTTCTCACAGCCAAGGTGCACAACGAGTGGAAGCAGATGCAGTAGTTTCGCAAACGCTAACAACGCTGCACAAAACACTTCACGGAAATGTATTGATCGGCGCGCGCGACATCGCTATCCGGCGGTGTTTGCACGACTACTGGACTCCCAACGGCGTGTAGCGTGCCGCCAGACTCATTGTTGCGCGTGCGGTTGCTTGTAAGTCACACATTATTGACTGACAGCGTGAAGCTGGACGGCAATTTGAATAGGAAGCAAAAATCTACGCTCAAATGGACGCTTACCATAGTGCAAAGAGGCGTAGATACTCGATTTCCTGACCTACTAAATAAAGTCTTACCACTACAGCTCATGATTTATTTCCCACGTTACAAAACAAAATATAAAAAACGACACCCATGTTCATTGAACAGTACCCATGTTTGTGTATATGTTAGTGTTAAACCTAGAATAAGTACTGATCTCTGTGAATTTCATTTGTTACATGTTTATCTTGCACATGATGAGACTACTATGAAACCCAGAAAGGACATTATCATATAGATCCTGGTATAGAAGAGGGAGGAAGTGGAGAGCATAAGCAACTATAAGGAAGAATTTCTCCCGCTTACTCCTCCAGATACCCTTGCAACCATACAGCCTGGATCGATACACTAAAATATACGACGTTCTTGTAAAACTTTCTTATTTTCAGCAAAAATGTAACTGCAGAATCATAGGAAAGACTTGTGAAGTGTAATGTTATTGTCAACGTGCGACTGAAGATGTTTTTTGTACGTAGGAATAATGACACTGTGAATCATCGTAAAGAACTGAACTATAAATTTGATCTAACAGACGATGTAATGTAATGTCCATGTATTTGCTCTAAAAGACGATGTAATGTAATGTCCATGTATTTGATGTAAAAGACGATGTAACGTAATATCCATGTATTTAATGCAAAGGACGATGTAGTAATTTTTGTATCTAGTAAGTAAGTATTTTGTGTGCCCTAGTGTGTACGTTTTGTTTTCCTTGCTAAGTAACAGTGCCAGAACCAGAACCATATAAACTAAGTGATGAAGAGAACTCCATTAAACAAATGAACAGTGCCATTTAAGAACGTGTGTAGAGAACTCAAGAACTACCAGTGTGAAAAGTGGCTGGGCTCATTTCCCGGAATTTGACATTTCTTCGGACAATTCGCCCAAGGGGGCAATGTAAAGGAATTATATAGAATTTTTTTTTGTCAATATATAGACACTAAATCAACTACCAGAGATTAATGCGTAAAACATTTGCTGAACAAAAGAAGCTTTACGCTCTTCGTTTATTAGTTTTAGAATACGTTACCTTTCGCTGTTATCCTGTCCTAGTGTTTAGAAGTGTTGTGCCTTTTCTTACTGATAACATTGGGTTAAATAATGAAAGTGATTTTGAAGCAGAGCGATTTCGCCTTTTGTGATACCATGAGTCCCAGCTCCTGAAATTCTGGGAAATTATTACTATTATTTTAATTTTATGCAGAGAATTTAGATGGAGGCGACGATCTTCACGGCGACGCTGCTCAACAATAGAGGTGCGTGAATGTGTTCATCTTTTTCCTTTCGTGGCTGATACCGTCAATTTCAGTATATTTGCCGCGACATTCAGAACCTGCAGTCTTTCTTTTCATTTAATTTCGAAGTCCACGCATTTACGTTCTAAGATGAATAAATGCATTTAACTGTAATTCATTTTATCCAGGCCACGCGGGATGATTACACTCAAAATGTACGTGCCTCTATCCCGTTCGTTATGTTCGCATACGTTTGAGTGTGTGCAAGTGTAGCTATATTTCCTACACAGTATTAACGCTTTTTTCCCCCTTGACTTCTCATTCGCGAATGTACGTGCCTTCTTATTTGATGTATTCAGTCGGCTGTATTCTTCAATAACATTATTTGTAATATTCAGTGGCTTAGTTTCCACAATGGATCTTTGCATACGTTTGAGTGTGTACAAGCGTAACTATATTTCCTACACAGTATTAACGCTTTTTTCCCCCTTGACCTCTCATTCGCGAATGTACGTGCCTTCTTATTTGATGTAGTCTGTCGGCTGTATTCTTCAATAACATTATATGTAATATTCAGTGGCTTAGTTTCCACAATGGATCTTTGCCTGCGTCGCAACAGCGCTTCACGCAAAATATTTATTACGCGACATCCACAATAACTTTTATTTCAAAATTTGAGCGACTGACTGAATAAAGATTTTTCTAACAACAACAATAGCAAACATAATAATATAAGAGGATGCGTTACATACTACAGACGGAAAACTATTTATCGTATGAGTACCCAGCTTTATAGGATTGACGTTCAGAATGTGGGCCGCGGGATTTGCGTCGTTTGTAGTTTTAGTGTCATCACTTAGACACTGTTGATGGTACGGTGACGCAGTGTTGAAAGAGAAGCATCAGTGTGCATTACCGTTGCGTGCAGTCAATACTGATCTGGACAAGATAAGCAGGGATTTACCCGTTTAGTTGTTTTATCAAAACAACAGCAGAAGTGATACTGCTCTTTGCGAGTGTGTGCGGAGAGGTCCTCTTTCCATACCGGGGTTGTAGAACGTGGTTTGTAAGTTCCAATTAACAGACGATTTAGGAATTGCTCCTGAGAGAGTCCGACGGCCAATTGCACCACAACATGTTAACTGCGTCACGGCTGAGAATGCTGAACGCAATGCGTGATCTTCAGACAGTGCACAAGCTGTGTAACGACAGGTGAACATTCCATGGTCCTCCGTTCTAAAAGTACTGTGAACAGATGTGAAATGACTGCCGTTCAACCTCCTAGGCTGTTGTGGATGAAGATGGTCGTCACACTGAGCAACGTTTGCAACCTGGAACAAGCGCAGTTAACAAACATTACCTTCGCATGTGGAAATTACAATGTGTCTCTTTCAATGGCTCATTCATTATGTTTCCACAGTCACTCTTTTTCCATGGGAGCCTTCTGATATAGCGAATGGCTATTTATAATCAATCTGTACACGAAGTGCAGACGACTGATAAAGCCCCTAATTGGCTAAGGACCCGAACAGCACACCAAACAAGAAAACTCGCTTCAGGAATGCCACAGATAGACAGTCCAAGGACCGTGTAAGACTAATAGAAGGATGGTCAGTAGATGTTTTTGCTCAATATTGCAGACACTGTTTTACGGTACTCAGAGACTTATGTACTATTTATAAAAATGAACCTGCAGTTTAAGATCCAACTTTCAGTTTGTAGGTGATTCAGGGTATAAAGTGTACGCAGTTCAGTGCACACAGCTAACATCTCTGGCAACAACACCAGCTGGGTATCTAGTCGATTCGAGCTGGGACGACAGTTAAGCGTATGTTGTTGCCATTATATGCCGCTTCAACTCTAGGGAAGAGTTCATTAATCGAAGTACATGGCGAATGGTGGGGTGCCAGTCCTTCGGCAATATGCTCTTGCATTATCTTGTCGAAAGATCATGGCTGTATGTAGATCTTAATCAGTACTCTGCAGAAGGCTCTTCGAACCACCTTCCGCTATTTCTCAACCGTTCGACTTTCCAACAATGCGTGGGAAAACTGAACATCTAAGCCTTTCACTTTTTTCTTTTTGTTGTGTGTGTGTGTGTGTGTGTGTGTGTGTGTGTGTGTGTGTGTGTATGTGTGTGTGTGTGTGTGTGTGTGTGTGTGTGTGTGTGGAGGGGGGGGGGGTCATCAGTCTTCTCGCTGGTTCTATGCAGCCCGCCACGAATTTCTCTCTGGTGCCAACCTCTTCATGTCAGAGTATCACTTGCAATCTACGTCCTCAAATATTTGCTGTATGTATTCCAATCTCTGTCTTCCACTCCAGTTTTTGCCTTCTACAGCCCCCTCTAGTACAGCCAGGTCATTCTCTTATGTCTTACCTGATGTCTTATCATCCTGTCCTTTCCCCTTGTCAGTGTTTCCCACATATTCCTTTCCTTTCCGATTCTGCGCAGAACCACCTCACTCCTTACCTTTCAACATTGTCCTGTAGCACTACATCTCATATGCTTCGATTCCTTTCTGTTCCGGTTTTCCCACAGTCCATGTTTCACTACCATACAATGCTGTGCTCCAGACATATATTCTCAGAAATTTCTTCCTCAAATTAAGGCCTTTGTTTGATACTAGTCGACTTCTCTTGGCCAGGAACGCCCTTTTTGCAAGTGCTAGTCTGCTTTTGATGTCCTCCTTGCTACATCCGTCACTGGTTGTTTTGCTGCCTAGGTAGCAGAATTCCTTAACTTCATCTACTTAGTGAACATCAATCCTGATGCAAAGATTTCTGCTACTTCTCATTACATTCGTCTTTATTCGGGTTACTCTCAATCCATATTCTGTAATAATTAGATTGTTCATTCCTTTCAGCATATCATGTAAATTCCTCTTCACTTTCACTAGAGATAGCAATGTCATCAGTGAATCGTATCATTGATATCCTTTCCGCTCCTGAAGCTTTCTTTTATTTCCGTCACTGAAAGGCTACAACCCTGTCTTACACCCTTTTTAATCCGAGCAATTCGTTCTTGGTCGTCCACTCTTATTATTCCTTCTTAGATCTCGAACATATTGTATATTACCCGTCTCTCCCTATAGGTTACCCCCATCTTACAGTCCGCACCCGGTAGCTGAGTGGCAGTCTTGCTGCGTCAGCCGTGCTGTGCGGACGTGTGCTGAGTTTCGTGGGCCGCGATCTGCTGTGCTTCGGCGTGGTAAGTCGTAGTGCTTCTTGCATCGTTGCAGAACTTCTACGCATATTGAAATTTTAATCCGTGATGGCCCACTTGAACAGACAAGATACTTTGAAATTCTCGTTTGATCGTAATTACACCCGACCTAAACTACACGAAATCGAAGATTGGTTGGAATACGAAGTGAAAGTTGATTCAGAGGATGTCATTGGAATTCATCTTTCGATTGTAAGCAGCGTTGTATTTGTGAAATTGAGTAATGCTAACTTATATGACAAAATAGTTGAGTCTTGCGGAGGAATTATGAAGTTTAAACATCGTGATGGAAACGTAGGCGAAGTTACCGTAACGTATGCAGGGTTTGGGATACGAACGATCAGGTTATTCGAATTACCATTCGAAGTACCAGTGGAACAAATAAACGCAGTGATAGCGCCGTACCGGAAAGTCCTCAGTAATGTTGCCGAACGGTGGTCCCACGCACGCAAATTCCAAATTCTCAACGGAGTGAGACAGTGAAAGGTCGATTTGCACATGCATGTACCGTCATACATCAGCGTCTGTGAATACCGAGGTATCGTTATATACGACGGCCAGCTGAGTACGTGCGCGGCGTGCAACTCTCCCGGCCACGTCCGCGCTGAGTGTTTACAGCGGCGAGTGGCGCAGCTGCCGGCTGGCGAGGCGCCGAGACCGCCGGCTATGACTGCGCTGCCAACGACTTACGCTACGGTTGCCCGCGGCAAGTCCTGACCCCAAGCCCTAATGTGAACACGGAGAACCATCCAACCCGAGCAGATGCCCAGATTGCCACCACTGACACAACAGAAGCGAGACCACCCGAACCTAAGGAAATAGTGTCCGCTGTAACGGTTTCAACGCAACAGACACCGAAAGATATTGGGAGCCACAGCAAATTCTCCGATTCCTCCGCTGTTGAGAATGATAGGCAAGAACCATCCCTGAAAGAGCAACCTCATAGTGAACCGAATTCTCTACTGACACCATCATCCACCAAGAGCACGGTCGACAAGTTGGCTCGAAATACCACCAGTTTAGAAGATTTGAAGAATGCAGAGGACGACAACATCAGACAGCAGCCGGTGAAACTTAAACGGCAAACACGAAAACAGAGCCCTGAAGAGATTCAAGAACTGGAAAAAACTCTCACGTACCAAAAAAATTCTTAAAACAGATCGAAGCGGGAAGCAAAGCGTGGTAGTCATCGGAAAACCAGACATCCCCAACCAAAATGAGGACGTACATATGAACCTCGCCCCTATAATTGAAGAACCAATGGAAACTGTTGACCGCTGCGGACCTGATACGGAGACAGCATGGTCTGACGACACTGAATGCACTTAGTTGGACTACCTAATGATGCAGGCGTATAAAGTCGCCACGCTCAATGTAAACAGAATAGTTTCGGACGTAAAGTTACAATCTGTGAAGGACTACTTACATGCCGCCGACATTCAAATGGTTCAAATGCCTCTGAGCACTATGGGACTCAACATCTTAGGTCATAAGTCCCCTAGAACTTAGAACTACTTAAACCTAACTAACCCAAGGACATCACACGCACCCATGCCCGAGGCAGGATTCGAACCTGCGACCGTAGCAGTCCGGCGGTTCCGGACTGCAGCGCCAGAACCGCTAGACCACCGCGGCCGGCCGCCGACATTGACATAGCGATATTACAAGAGGTAGTTACGACCAAAATAGCGAATGTGTACGGATATGAGTCTATCTTAAACATAGGCAATGAATGTGGAACGGGAATATTGTTGAAACACGGCATACCATGTACAGCAAAAGCCATACTTGAATCTGGACGAGGTATAACTGCACAAATATACGATCTACTGCTTGTTAATATATATGCTCCTTCTGGATCCAGCGGAAAACGAGCAAGGGGCAACCTGTTCCGGGACGAAATTGTTCCATTAATAACGGATCCTCGATTGCACGTAATTTTGGATGGAGATTTTAACTGCGTATTGCGTCCAGAAGATCAAGTCCCGAACTTCAACTTTTGTGAGGAGCTGTTGTCGTTAACTGACGGAATAGATATGATAGATGCTTGGGGTCGTCTTCGCCCGCACACCCGAGGATACACGTACGTATCCAGTACTTCGGCAAGCACATTAGACAGGCTGTATGTAACGAGAGGTTTTATCCACAATGTAACTGACTGCGAAATTTGGCCTCTTAAATTCTCGGATCACTGCGCATTTCATATAACCGCGCAGCACACTAAACAAAATACATTCTTGGGAAGGGGCGTATGGCAGCTAAACGTGTCACTTTTCAAGGCGCAGTACTGAAACAGGAGATTCATGATACATGGCATCGTTGTATTCGACGCAATCCAGATATCCAACACGCATCATGTGGTGGCTACAACCTGCGAAACCGCAGATGAAAAAATGCATTGCACGATATGGTCGCATGAAAGCGTTCTGGCGAAAACGCACCTTGGAGTATCACTTTCTTTGCCTCCGCGAACTATGTGATGACCCCATTGGATTAGCAGCAAACAGCTCTAGAATAAAACGCACTAAAGCAAGAATAACGGCGTTGGTACGACAATCACTAGAGGGGAAAAAAGTTTGATCGCGTCCTCCGATTGAACTGACGCAGGAGAATACGTCCGTATACCACGTGATACGGGAAGCCAAGAGAGGTAAACAAAAGTTACTCCATACTCTCAGTGATGAACAGGGGAACGAATACGATCAACAAGTTACAGTAAAAAACTACGTGGTGCAATATTATACAGATTTTTACACCACGTCGGCGACGGATTCGACGGCAAGTGAGACGCTTTTATCCTACATTCAGTCCACGGTCCATCCGACTGACAACGCCGATCTTGTAGCCAACATAACTGAGGAAGAAGTAAGTGCCATAATCAAAGATTCGCCTACAAAGAAATCTGCTGGTTTAGATGGCCTACCCATAGAATTTTATGCTTGTTTTTGGCACATCGTTGGACTGGAATTGACCAAAATATGCAATGAATTATTGGGAGACGTGCAGATGTCATCTCAGTTTACCGAAGGACTGATTGTCCTGATCCCCAAAAAACCACGTAGCACTACGCTGAAGGATTTTAGACCACTAACTCTGCTCAATTCCGACTATAAAATCTTCACCCGACTCATAAACTGTAGACTGAAGACAGTACTGCCGAAAGTACATGGCCCTTATCAAATGAGTGCTGTCCCAGAGAGACCTATGTCGAATGCATTATGTGAATATAGGGACATTATATATTTGTCGTGACTATGTAAATGCAATGTTGGTCTCATGTTTTTAGACTTCGATAAGGCTTTTGACCGCATCAACCACCACTTTCTACTAACTGTAATACAACGGATGGGAATCAGTGCTCATTTTATTCAGATCATACGCAAATGTATAGTCGGAACTTCCTCTCGAATCAAATTAGTGGTCAGCTAAGTTCACCAGTCCCGATCAAGCAATCAGTGAGACAAGGCTGCCCCCTTTCTATGGCACCATACGCAATCGCCGTAGAACCGTTACTGTTAAACCTGCATCACAGGTTGCAAGGTCTCTCACGATACACCACAGGCAAAACCCAATGGAAGCGAAATATCCAGCGGTCAACTGGAGTAACGTCTGGAAAAATATTAACAATCCCATCCTCCACTCCAAAGTAGTGTCCACATGTTATGACATTGTAAACGAGAAGGTCCCCACAGGTGAAATCTACACAATATCAAAATGAAGCAGAGTCCGTACTGCGATCTTTGCCATACTGTAGATACCTTGGCACACATTCTCGTCTGCCGAGACCAATATCACATATGGAACTGGACTAGAAAAAAACTCGCAATAATTACTAGAAGTACAGACTCTGCTATAACACTTAAAGATGTACTTCAACCAGACTGGCATTTCTTTCCTGCAACAAAGCACAATAGCTACACTTGGATTATCGGCCAGTTTGCATATTTTGCAGTTACGAGTACACATGCGAGTATAGACGAGTACATACAGTATATAATGGAAGAGCATCACAACCTTAAAACGAGTCGGAAATATAAAGCTTTGTTTCAAAATTTCTTACTTCACACTTTGCCATAATGAAGCGGTAATTTTTGGTTGGTGCACAACACTACAGCGAGTCGATACTAAGTTCGCTTAGTTATAATTAAGTTGGCATTTATTTATTTATTTTTATAGTACGGCAAGTCAAAGTGACTCAGGAAAACTAATTTTGCCAGAAGCCGTAACATACAAGTCAGAAGTGTTTGATTGACTTCGTGTTCTTCTGTTTTACAGGTATTGGACAGCTTGTCACAGAAAGAAGATTTATTCAGTTTCTTTATATATTATTATAAAAAAAGTGGTCAGTGTGACAGAATGTCAATCCTAAGTGCCCGGGCTCGATTCCAGGCTGGGTCGGAGATTTTCTCCGCTCAGGGACTGGGTGTTGTGTTGTCCTAATCATCATCATTTCATCCCCATCGGCGCGCAAGTCGCCGAAGTGGCGTCACATCGAAAGACTTGCACTCGGCGAACGGTCTACCCGACGGGAGACCCTAGTCACACAACCCACATTTTACTCAGAATTTCAAACATTTTGCGCCATTTTTCATCGTCGAACGCTTTTTGCTGGTAGACGGATCCCACAAACGTGTCTTGATCATTCTTTAGTCTTGCTTTCGCTATCAACTGCAACGTCAGAAATGCCTCTGTGGCGCCTTACCCCTTTTCTAAAACCAATCGTCATCTAAAGTGCGCGTCATTTATGTTGGCGGCCGAGTTTAGGTTCGTTCTGCGCATCTGACGTCAAAAAATACAGTCAGCCAATGAACAGAGAACGACGTTGCCAGATCTGGCTGCAGAGCAGAGCACGGACGAGTGTCTTCGGTTTTAGAAACGTTCAGTCATAAACAAAGTAATAAAACAAAAGCAATGTCTTGATAGCAGACTTTGTTTTTTGAAAGTTTGGGAAAACCATTCTTTATACCAATTGCTTCATTGTCTATTAATTAATTAAACCAAACAAGCAATAAGACTCTTAATTCAGGCGATAGCAAGGAAAGGTGTTTGTATTAATTTCACGAACCGCTTTTTCGCAATAAAGAACAGCGGTAATTGTTTATTTCCTATTGTACTTCGACGAAGTGTGAGTAATTCATAGGCATACCAACAGTGTTTGTCAGAATTTTGCGTGACCTGTTAAGAGTCCTTATGTAGAGACGTTACAGAACGAGTTGCGCTAGCGGAACGGTTAAGAGTTCAAACCTTGTGCGATGCTAAATATTTTTTTTCTTTTAAAACAATATCGAAGTGCCTTACTTCATGAATTTTAGTCGTTTGAATGCAATTTTTTGAAATTTCTAGTGCTTTGTCTCTTCATTAACCCTTTCGCTGCTGCAGTCACGTGCTCCCCGCATTCCGCGCTGTGCGCGATTTTGTCATCACTGCACTGCTCGCCTGTGCAGACACATGGTGTTCCCACTGCTTTGACACAGTTATCATTCGATTTCACAAAAGCTATTTGGCCCAAAAATTAGATTTTTACACAGCTTCTTGACTGATACCTTCCCCCCATAAATGACTTAATTTTATTTCGATGTTCAACCCAGTTATTGTGCAGCATTAAATGCAGTAAACCATTGCACGAAATTTTGAAGAGTTTGCAGAGGTAAAAGTCCATAGGGTATACTTTCCGTATGGTCGATTTTAGTTGCCACAATGTTGAGAATGAAATGAGCACAAGGTACCTAAATTTCATATAAAATTTACTGTATAACAATATCTCATTTAATTTAAGTACCACATAGGTGTCGTATGTAATATTGAGAAATATTCCGTCTTTCGCGACTGTAATAAAAGTTTTATTTACACCGGGCGCGTTTGGCTTTATTTTAAAGCACTTCAGTCAGTCAAAGGAAGTGGGGGGAAGGTATCAGTCAAGAAGATGTGTAAAAATCTAATTTTTGGGCCAAATAGTTTCTGTGGAATCGAATGATAAGTGTGTCAAAGCAGTCGGAAACACCATGTGTCAGCACAGGCGAGCAGTGCAGTGACAAAATCGCGCACAGCGCGGAATGCGGGGAGCACGTCTCTGTAGCAGCGAAAGGGTTAATGCGGCCGTGGTGGCTTTCAAAATTGCTTCAAATGGCTCTGAGCACTATGAGACTCAACTGCTGAGGTCATTAGTCCCCTAGAACTTAGAACTAGTTAAACCTAACTAACCTAAGGACATCACAAACATCCATGCCCAAGACCGGATTCGAACCTGCGACCGTAGCGGTCTTGCGGTTCCAGACTGCAGCGCCTTTAACCGCACGGCCACTTCGGCCGGCGTGGTGGCTTTACTTCATAAACTGCGCGCTCCCCCCCTAAACGTAAGCTTGCGAACTATACTATACTATGGCGCTGTTTCTCTTGGCGCGTGCGTCGTGTGCAACTGGCAACACCGCAATCTCCCGCGTCTGGGCGGGCATGCGCGAGCCGCCAAGATAAAAGAATTCAACTATAGCACATCCTCAATTTTTTCCATTCTTCTGTCTCTTGTCAGCAACTTGGATACATGAGCTGTGAAGCTGAGCCGGCCGGGGTGGCCGAGCGGCTCTAGACGCTACAGTCTGGGACCGCGCAACCGCTACGGCCGCAGGTTCGAATCCTGCCTCGGGCATGGATGTGTGTGATGTCCTTACGTTAGTTAGGTTTAAGTAGTTCTGAAGTTCTAGGGGACTCATGACCTCAGAAGTTAAGTCCCATAATGCTAAGAGCCATTTGAACCATTTTTTAAGCTGATTCTGCGATAATTCTCGCACTTGACACTCTTACAGTCTTCAGAATTGTTTGGAGATTTTTCCGAAAGTCAAGTAGTATATCCTCAGACTCATACATTCTACACACCAACGTGAATAGTCGTTTTCTTGCCATTTCTTCCAATGATTTTAGAAATTCTGATGGAATGTTATCTATCCTTTCTGCCTTATTTGATCTTAAGTCTTCCAAAGCTCTCTTAAATTCTAATACTGGATCCCCTATCTCTTCTAAATCGACTCCTGTTTGTTCTTCTATCACATCTGACGAACTTCCCCCTCACAGGGGCCTTCAGTGTAATCTTTCCAACCATCCGCTCTCTCCTCTGCACTTAGCACTGGAATTCCCGTTGCACTCTTTATTATTACCACCCTTGCTTTTTGTGTCACAGAAAGTTGTATTGACTTTCCTGTATGTTGAGTCAGTCCTTCCGACAGTCATTTCTTTTTCGCTTTCTTCAAATTTTTCATGCAGCCATTTCGTCTTAGCTTCTCTGCACTTACTGTTTATTTCCTTCCTCACCGACTTGTATTTTTGTATTCCTGAATTTCCGTGAACATTTTTGTACTTCCTTCTTTCATCGATCAACTAAAGTATTTCTTCTGTTAAACAAGGTTTCTTCGCAGTTAACTACTTTGTACCTATGATTTCCTTTCCAACTTCTGTGATTGCCGTTTTTAGAGATTTTGTAAGTAGGCTGTTTAGGTTTTTTTATTGGTAACGCCACGTAGCGCTCTGTATGAAAATCACTGGCTGTGCTGTGTGCAGTCTGTGGCTGGTTTTCATTGTTGTTGGCTATTGTAGCGTTGGGCAGTTGGAGTTGAGCCGCCAGCAGTGGTGGATGTGGGGAGTGAGATGGCGGAGTTGTGAGAGCGGATGATCTGGACAGAGACAGTAAATTTGTAAGACTGGATGTCATGAACTGCTATATATATATATTATCACTTTTGAACACTATTAAGGTAAATACATTGTTTTTTCTCTATCAAAATCTTTCATTTGCTAACCATGCCTCTCAGCAGTTAGTGCCTTCAGTAGTTTGAATCTTTTATTTAGCTGGCAGTAGTGGCGCTCGCTGTATTGCGGTAGCTTTAGTACTTCTGTATCCCACTTCTTTCCGCATTGATTCTTTCTGACTAATCTCTTGAAGTTCAGCCTACTCTTCATCATCACTAAATTGTGATCGGAGTCAATATCTGCACCTGGTTACGTCTTACAGTCTAGTATTTGATTTCGGAATCTCTGTCTAACCATGAGCTAATATAACTGAAATCTTCCCGTATCACCCGGTGTTGTCCAAGTGTACCTCCTCCTCTTGCGATTCTTGAACAGAGTATTCGCTATTACTAGCTGAAATTTATTACAGAACACAATCTTTCTCCTCTCTCATTTCTTGTCCCCAGCCTATATTCTCCAGTAACCTTTTCTTCTACTCCTTTCCCTACAATTGCATTCCAATCCCACATGGCTATTAGATTTTCATCTCCCTTTATTTACTGCATTACCCTTTCAATATCCTCATATACTTTCTCTATCTCTTCATGTTCAGCTTGCCTCGTCGGCAAGTATACCTGAACTATCGTTGTCGGTGTTGGTTAGCTGTCGATTCTGGCCGGCCGGGGTGGCCGAGCGGTTCTAGGCCCTTCAGTCTGGAACCGCGTGACCGCTACGGTCGCAGGTTCGAATCTTGCCTCGGACATGGATGTGTTTGATGTCCTTAGGTTAGTTAGGTTTAAGTAGTTCTAGGTTCTAGGAGACTGATGACCTCAGAAGTTAAGTCCCATAGTGCTCAGAGCCATTTTTGTTGATTCTGACAAGAACAACCCCATCGCTGAACTATTCGCTGTAACACACTCCCTGATGCTGTTGACATTAGCCTATACTCATCTGACCAGGAATCCTTGCCTTCCTTCCATTTAAATTCACTGATCCCTAATATATCTAAACTGAGCATTTGCATTTCCGTTTTCAGTTTTTAAAGCTTCCCTACCATATTCCAGCTTCTGACATTCCACGCCCCGATTCGTAGAACGTTATCCTTTCGTTGGTTATTCAATCTTTTTCTCATGGTCAACTCCTCCTTGGTGGTCCCCTCCGTTATATCTGAATGGGGCTATTCCTGAACCTTTTGCCAATAGAGAGATCATCATGACACTTTTTCTATTACAGGCCATATGTTCTGTCGATACAAGTTATATACCTTTAATGCAGTGGTTTCCATTGCCTACTGCATCCTCATGCCGTTGATCGTTGCTGGTTCTTCCGCCTTTAGAGCCACTTTCCCACCCCAAGGACAAGAGAGTACTCTGAACCTCCGTTCGCTTCGCCGCCCTCTTTGTGACATCTTATGCCGGCAAATGCTGATTATTAATCAAAATTTAAGCGATGGTGGGTTTTGAACCCGATACCTATGACGTTTTGATTAGTAATCAAAGACGCTATCCCTAGACAATGGATAGGACCACCTTTCCATACGAGCTCCGATTTCTCTTATTTTATTAAAATAATCATTTCTTCTTATGTAGTTTGGTGACATTAAAATGTTTTCACATTCAGAGGGGAACGTTGGTGAGTGAAATTTCTTGAAAAGGTCCTGTCTCAACGGAAAACGCCTTTGTTTTCATGATTATCACTCCTATCCGCCTATCACATCTGTGGCACTCTCTCCCCTTTTTCGCGTTAACGCAAAACTAGCTGCCCAGTTGACTGGTTGCATCTTCTCAGAGTGCTACCAATGAAGCGCTGTCTTAGTTTGTCTTCCCATACAACATTATATATGTAATCATCCCAGTTTAAGTTGATCGTAATTGTGGTTCCTAGTCATTTAGATGAAATAGCATCATTTCAATTTGTGTAATTTATCGTGTAATAGAAAACTCGAGACTCACATAGTTTCATCATAAATCGCTTGTGAGCAATAGTGTCAAAAGACTCCCGAAAACATAAATATACGGAACCATTTTTATAGCCTCTGTCAGTGACACTCATTACTTGGAACAAATAAAGAGCTACTTGTGTTTTCTAAGAAAGATATTTTCCGCTTCCGTAGTGAATGTTTATCAATAGATAATTCTCTTCGAGGTAATTCGTAATGTTCGTGCACAATGTACGAGTGGTTTTTCGTGCACAACATGCAGTTTAACAGTACCCAAAACTGGGCGGTTCTGTGCATTCCCTGCATCCTGTAGTCTAAAGTGTGCCACATGTCAACTTCGATCTGTGCCAGAGACGGAAGAGCTAATTCAGAACGTTGCTTCGAAATACGAGGTTTCAGTTGCTGCGCCGTCTGGATTTTGTACGGTTGCCAATGTAATATAGACTACAAAACTTCTCGTACTGTTGACGGTGGGCTGGACAATTCTCGTCACACTGCGTGAGCACTAGCACTACCCGGGCACTTGCTCTATGGTCAGTTACAGTAGCCACGTCAATAACTAACACCGCAGTAGGACGCCCTCCTCTTCCAGTTTGCACAGCAAGCTCAGCCGCGTTTTAGTATTTCGTTATTACTTTCTTTAACCCATTTAATGACATCGGATCCCTCCTCAAATGCTTCAGTCGGCCATATTCTCTCAATGCAGCACTGTAATTGCTACCATTTCAAATGACAGTGTGGGTGTCACGCTGTAGAAATAGTGTACAGCGCCAGATTTGCACCTGGTGGCCAAACTTGAAACTGATTTTTTTTCAGCGTAAACAGGCCCCGCATTAACACATTAGCATATTTACCAAGTTTCACTGCCATACGATAATTACACCCCGCAATGGACCACCGTTCATAGTTGCACTTTAATTATAACCACCCGGTATTTTATTTCTTGTGACCAGTGCAACTTTTTGCTTTTTAGAAACAGGTCTTTCGTCGAGCGAGCGGCTAGTAAGTATGGGGCTATTAGCATACCCTGAAAGAAACCTAACTGGTATGCAATCCGTACCGGAGGACTTGCCTTTATTAAGTGCTCTAAGCTGCTTCGCCACACACAGAGAGTATATAACTCTAAGTTACGATGTCAGCTGTTTTTGATTCGAATTCTGGAATATTTATGTCGTCTTCTTTGGCGAAGGAATTTAGAAACACTGTGGTTAAAATCACCGCCTAAGTTGCGCCATCATTGATGATATTATCATTGGTATCGTACATTGAAGATATTTATTGATTGTGTCTTGTTGCTGGTGTACTTTACATGTGACCAGAATCTCTTTGGATTTTCTCTGCCTCGTGATGACTGGGTGTTGTGTGCTGTCCCTAGGTTAGTTAGGTTTAGGTAGTTCTAAGATCTAGGGGACTGATGACCATAGATGTTCAGTCCCATAGTGCTCAGAGCCATTTTGTACTATGGTGGGTCAGTACCATATATTATTAATTTATTAGGTACAAATCTCTCGACTGCCTCAGACATTGTTTCTTCGAATTTTAACATATCTGGCCTAGACTTACATAGTTCGTCGGAGAACTCGAAGATGGGGCACAGCGATCGATTTTAACACATCAGAACTATAGCTTCTGGTTAAATATAAACGTAGGCTTCGGCAGAAATTGTACAATCAATAAAATTTTGTTGACTGTAGCTTCTGGTGTCCAACCTACCGGGTGTGTGATTCAGAGGTGATCGTCTGGTGTGGCGAATGTCACACAATAACATCATGGGTGGAATGTGGGAACGCCTCCACACACTGATACAACCATTGCGATGCTGTACCCAGAAGCGGGCCTCATCTGAAAAGGCGTGTTATCACTCCGGTGTCGTAATTGCATTCGCCACTGTCGGCACTCCTTTCTCTGCGGCCACGTCAACACAAGCCGCAATGGAGGTCGCCATGGTGACGGCCCGTAAGGCTCCAAACGCACTGACCATCTCTTTATTTGTCTTGATGCAAACAAGCCCATTTGCTGATGCAAGACAGAGTCGAGCAAACAGTATGTCGGGCCTTCCAGGCGCTAATCCCTCGCGACTGTAGAGGTCCTGCAAGGCACAAGTGCGGCCCTCCTGAATGTATCAATCCCACATTCGCTGGACAGTCATGCTACCTCAACCAGCACGATGGGTAGTATCACGGAGCAATAAACCACAGCCTTGGTAGGTCACGATCCTGACGCTGGTAGATATCTGAGTTTCATATACGATGTATAATCCGATAATTTCACAAACAAATCACATTCAGATGCGATTTCAATCAAAAACATTCTCTTATATACACAAACTAAATGGCGTTACTCCTACCTCATCTGTGTGCTGTACTACACTGAAGCGCCAAAGAAACTGGCACAGATATGCGTATTCAAATACAGAGATATGTAAACAGGCAGAATACGGTGCTGCGGTCGGTACAGCTTATATACGACAAACAAGTGTTTGGCGCAGTTGTTAGATCGGTCACTGCTGCTACAATAGCGGGTTATCAAGATTTAAGTGAGTTTGAACAAGTGTTACAGTCGGCACACGAGCGATTGGACACAGCATCTCAGATGTAGCGATGAAGTGGGTGTTTTTCAGAACGACCATTTCACGAGGGAGCCGTGAATATCAGGAATCCGGTAAAACATCAAATCTCCGTCATCGCTAAGGCCGGAAAAAGATGATGAAACAACGGAATCACCGACGACTGAAGAGAATTTTTCAACGTAACAGAAGTGCAACCCTTCCGCAAATTGCTGCAGATTTCAGTGCTGGGCCATCAACAAGTGTCAGCGTGCGAACCATTCAACGAAATATCGTCGATATGGGCTTTCGGAGCCGCAGGCCCACTCGTGTACCCTTGATGACTGCGCGACACAGCTTTACACCTCGCTTGTGCCCGTCAAAACCGCCATTAGACTGTTGATGACTGGAAACATGTTGCCTGGTCGGACTAGTCTCGTTTCAAATTGTATCGAGCGGACGGATGTGTACGGGTACGGAGACAATTTCATGAACCCATGTACCCTGCATGTCAGCAGGGGACCGTTCAAGCTGGTGGAGGCTCTGTAATGGTGTGCGGAGTGTGCAGTTGGAGTGATATTGGACCTGATAGGTCTACATACGACTCTGGCAGGCGACATGTACGTAAGCACCCTGTCTGATCACCTACATCTGTTCGTGTCCATTGTGCATTACGACGCACGTGGGCAATTCCAGCAGGACAATGCGACACCCCAAACTTCCAGAACTGCTACAGAGTGGCTCCAGGAACACTCTGAGTCTAAACACTTCCGTTGGATACCAAACTAGCCAGTCATGAACATTATTGAGCATATCTGGGATGCCTTGCATCCCGCTGTTCAGAAGAGATCCTCACATACACGTAACCTTACGAATTTATGGACAGTCCTGCAGGATTCATGGTTTCAACTCCCTCCAGCCCTACTTTAGACATTAGTCGAGTTCATGCCACCTCGTGTGGCGGCACTTCTGCGTGCTCGCGGAGGCCCTACACGATATTACACAGTTTTATCAATTTCTTTAGCTCTTCGGTGTGTATTGCAGAGCCTGTGTTTTAAGATGTACTCTGTGTTGTGTAGAGCTATGTACACAATGGTAAGGACAGGTTGGTTACAGAGTGATGCGGAAACTGTCGTTGTAGGAAATCTGGATAGGAACAACAATGATTAGCGAACAAGTTAATCACAGTAAGCAGAGGATTTACTTCTGGGTATCCGCCTTACACTTATAGCTAATGGATTCAATAACCAAGTCGCATACGAAGCAAAATGCAAAGACGCTTTGTCCCACCAGTTTCAAATTTCAACACAACTCCAGAAATATGAATATCAGCAGGTTCCCTCTTTCAAAATCAGAAGTCCACCGTCCTCCACAACACACTAAATGTTGTTGTTGTTTTTTTTTTTTTGCCTTGTAACAGGCTCAGATCTACTTTACAGCTTTGAGTCTCTACATTTACAATATTACATCACGTATTACATGAACCTTTCGTTCCATTCGAAACAAAGCACAGACTTAATGGTTGTCATTCGTCTAATTTTAGTTTCATTGTCCCTACGAGAGCGATATCTAGCGATCTGCAGTATATTCCTAGGCTCCTCAGTACTTTTTCTCTGGATAGTTCAGTCTGTTTTCATGTCCCTTCAGGTTCTCCAGCATTTCCGCTAGGCTTTCTTACGGTCTAGCAAACCTGTGATCAATCACTTTGCTCTTCGTTGGGTAAGTTCAAACCCCCTTGTTCCTATTTGGTATGGGCCTCGCACTGTTTAGAAATATTCTAGTACGAGTTGCATAAGCTTTCCATAACTGTATGTTCGCAGCATCCGACCCATACATCAGACTGTCATCTGCTTTACACAATATGTAGTCGATCATTTCACTTCAACTAGATAACAACAGTAACAACTGCAGCTACATTTTAGAGGCAGTGGTCCATGATAACTGGTCGATATACTGGTTTACGCTTGGACTTGATAATAACAATTACACGACAGTAGAAGACGCCAGAAGATGCAACAAATTTGTTCACGCAATTTTTAATACAAATTATCCTCTAGAGAACAACAGTGGCTGCTGTGGAATATTGTAATTCTGTATGAGTCAAAAGCGCTCATAGAGGAAACACTGGTATCCAAATGACACACTGAGAACAGTATCATTATTAGAGTCACAACAAAAACAACGAAAAAACACAGAACTGGAATAAAACTGATGGGGAACTGAAATGAGCTAAAACACTGAGAAAATATGCAGCTACCTAAATATCAGGATTGCAATACATGGATGTAGCAAAAAAAAAGCTCTTCAAAGTATGCTAGATACTGATTTAACTCCAATATTAAGGGGGGTAGAACATCAAACACGCCGACTTGGAGCAGAATAGAAGCATAGGACATTTTAATTTCCACTCTCTATACTTTTACAAATAAATTTATAAAACTTGTTCAGCATGACAAAGAAGTATTCAGAATTCGCACTCATATCAGTGGAATTTCAAAAACATTATGAAATATTTTTTAATGTGGAATTTCATCATTTTTTTACTTATTATTGGCTGCATTTGTTGCTATAGGTACATTTTTCTTCATAGTAAGTGAGATTCTTCGATGAATTTTGCACAGCATACAAACCATACATGCAGGTGTAAGAAACAAGAATTTTTCAAATCTATTAGTAACTGTGATAAAAAATTATTTCATCAACTATAAAATTTGAGCTTAAACATGAAGTTTAAAATGTAACAGCTCATTCATTTTTTCGTTAATTAAATAAATTCTAGAGTTTCGTACGCCTGTAAGTAAGCTTTGCATGTTGTGCAAAATTCATCGAAGAATCTCTGTTACTTGTGAAGAAAAGTGTACCTATAGCAACAAATGCAGCCAACAGTAAGTGAAAAGATGATGAAGTTTCACATGTAAAAAAATTATTTTGTTACATTTTTGAACTACCACTGTTATGAGTGTGAATACTGTGTCCTTCCTGGTCTTGCTCAGTAAGTTCTATCAATTTATTTGTAGAAGTATAGACAGTGGAAATTAAAATGTCCTGTGGTGCCTCTCCTGCTCCACGTCGGCCCGTTTGACTTCTTAGCCCCCTTAAATGGAGTGAACTGTTTGGCCTGTACCATGTTCTTACCAACTAGTATAAAGCTTGTACACTTAAAGCAGAAAATACATGCTGAAACGCTGAACCGAAGATATTATCAGTGAAGTCGAAGACAGATCAACACTGTCGAAATAGTTTTGGAAACGTAGGGTAGTATCAGACTCATAATCTGTTTCAAAGTTATAATATTTTCGGAAGATTAAATTTCCATATCCTTCACTCTATACAATACTATGATATTTTAATCAACAGCATTCTAGGACTATTCGTTCCTGCATTTATGTATGTTTTTTCCCGACTTTAGCATTCTGGTTGTTTAAATTTTTATAGGGTTCTACCAGACATGAAGCAATGTATATAGAGGTCATTTAACCTGTTTTTCGCTGCAAACTCATGGATTCAGCTCACCCCTCCTCACGTCGTTTTAAAAAATCTTAGTAAAAGTCTTTACTCACATTTTTCCATATTGAACAGATATTTGCATTTCAGATTGAAGAACTCATCTTTACTCAGAGGCATAAGCTCGCTATCTGGTGATGGGAACAACTAAACGAAAACAATCGATACATTCGTTTGTTGGAAAACAACCGATTCATTCCGTTGTAGTTTTAGTTACCAACTGAGATATTCATTCATCCCTTCGAGTGAAATTAGTCTGTAGGAGCAAGGGACTGGAAACAACCGGTTAAGTCGGTTGGACTACTCATTAATTCTTTGGAGTGCAACCAATCTCTGGAAGGAACCGAATGAAAAAAGTGATTAAGTTTTTCTTATTACTCATTCATTCTTTTGAACTAAACCAGTCTGTCGGAGCAACCGAATGAAAAAGTCGACGCAGTCCGTTGTAGTTTCATGTGTTGTTTGGATCATTATTTATATGTAATAGTGAGGAGTGTAGAGAGTAACTGCCGTTCAGAAAAATAACCCAATAGTTCATATCATTTGAATTGCAATAAAATTGTTCGTGGCTTACGTGAATTATTCGTGCATCAGTTACCTAATACATGCATCCCACGTTTTTAGTTTTAAATTTTACAAGTGCTTTCATAGCTATTCAGATTCGCAAGCATAAATTTTCAGTGCTTAGAAACCTGTATGGGCTAGAAGAAATTATTTAATACATTCTAGTCCTTTTTAAAACGTATTATGTTAATATGTTTTCGGCTTGTAATTATTGTTAGTTAAATTTTATTGAAGATCTCTCTCTCTCCCTCTCTCTCTCTCTCTCTCTCTCTCTCTCTCTCTCTCTTGCCGCCAGTTGGAACCCTACATCGACAATTCTTTTTCGGTGAATGCTGTAGTGACGTGAATATAAACTACATTTAATACAATTTGTTAAATTGGTGACATTGCAAGTTAAGAAATACTGCCACTTGTGGGAAGAATTTTTCGCGAAAACTATTTCTCATCATGCGTTAACTTTCACTGAATTTCTTTTTTTAACATGGTTTCATAATATGAATCGTCCTTGCGGATATTGTATAATGCATTGAATTTGTGTTGAGAGTCGTATGTTACTCAGTCATATGATTTCTTCTATTCATACATATTCCTTTGATCCATATATATGCATATTTATGTAATTATTAAAGCTTTTTTGTTTTCATCAGGCATTTGGTACATCAGAATGACTTACAGCGGTATTTATTTCCACTTAAGCGGTACAAACGAGCAAAATACACTCCTGGAAATTGAAATAAGAACACCGTGAATTCATTGTCCCAGGAAGGGGAAACTTTATTTACACATTCCTGGGGTCAGATACATCACATGATCACACTGACAGAACCACAGGCACATAGACACAGGCAACAGAGCATGCACAATGTCGGCACTAGTACAGTGTATATCCACCTTTCGCAGCAATGCAGGCTGCTATTCTCCCATGGAGACGATCGTAGAGATGCTGGATGTAGTCCTGTGGAACGGCTTGCCATGCCATTTCCACCTGGCGCCTCAGTTGGACCAGCGTTCGTGCTGGACGTGCAGACCGCGTGAGACGACGCTTCATCCAGTCCCAAACATGCTCAATGGGGGACAGATCCGGAGATCTTGCTGGTCAGGGTAGTTGACTTACACCTTCTAGAGCACGTTGGGTGGCACGGGATACATGCGGACGTGCATTGTCCTGTTGGAACAGCAAGTTCCCTTGCCGGTCTAGGAATGGTAGAACGATGGGTTCGATGACGGTTTGGATGTACCGTGCACTATTCAGTGTCCCCTCGACGATCACCAGTGGTGTACGGCCAGTGTAGGAGATCGCTCCCTACACCATGATGCCGGGTGTTGGCCCTGTGTGCCTCGGTCGTATGCAGTCCTGATTGTGGCGCTCACCTGCACGGCGCCAAACACGCATACGACCATCATTGGCACCAAGGCAGAAGCGACTCTCATCGCTGAAGACGACACGTCTCCATTCGTACCTCCATTCACGCCTGTCGCGACACCACTGGAGGCGGGCTGCACGATGTTGGGGCGTGAGCGGAAGACGGCCTAACGGTGTGCGGGACCGTAGCCCAGCTTCATGGAGACGGTTGCGAATGGTCCTCGCCGATACCCCAGGAGCAACAGTGTCCCTAATTTGCTGGGAAGTGGCGGTGCGGTCCCCTACGGCACTGCGTAGGATCCTACGGTCTTGGCGTGCATCCGTGCGTCGCTGCGGTCCGGTCCCAGGTCGACGGGCACGTGCACCTTCCGCCGACCACTGGCGACAACATCGATGTACTGTGGAGACCTCACGCCCCACGTGTTGAGCAAATCGGCGGTACGTCCACCCGGCCTCCCGCATGCCCACTATACGCCCTCGCTCAAAGTCCGTCAACTGCACATACGGTTCACGTCCACGCTGTCGCGGCATGCTACCAGTGTTAAAGACTGCGATGGAGCTCCGTATGCCACGGCAAACTGGCTGACACTGACGGCGGCGGTGCACAAATGCTGCGCAGCTAGCGCCATTCGACGGCCAACACCGCGGTTCCTGGTGTGTCCGCTGTGCCGTGCGTGTGATCATTGCTTGTACAGCCCTCTCGCAGTGTCCGGAGCAAGTGTGGTGGGTCTGACACACCGGTGTCAATGTGTTCTTTTTTCCATTTCCAGGAGTGTACATTTATAAATTTCAAACTTTACAAGTTCATCACAATGCAACACAATGTTACCTCAAAGGTTGTTTTACGTGTGTCGAAATGTGTGTGGGTAATAGAGTTAATTTGTAGACATGGTTTTCGTGTTGTAAGCGTTTGTGTATCGTATAAATGAGGCTGAAATGCTTAACCAGCTCAGCATTCGCCTAAACGAGTGTGGAGAAACCGTGTAAAAAGGCCATAGTCAGGCTGGCCGCCAAAAGTAATTCGAAGCGACCGAGAATGAAACAGAGATGGGTCTCGCTTTCCCAACTCTGGCACACAGAGTGCACAAACATTTTAAAAATAATACCTTAAAACTGCGCTGTTGAATTACATCATAACATCTTGTACCCGTGTTCAAATACGCTGTGAGCATACTCGCTCAACTTTACTATGAGCATAAATATATTTCAGTAAATTAGCTTAGGAAAGTTATAATTTTGCAACATTGGGTTTCCGCCGATTAGTCCTAGTTTCGATGGCGTCAAGAGGCGTACTGTAGGGATTTTCATACAAATATCTGAGGTAAACCTGGACATGTTTTCATGACGGTAGAGGTCCGATAGACTGGAAATAAATAGATCTGAAGAAACTATGTGCTCTCATCAGAGCAGCAATAGGACACGTTAACGAGGCTGGACGTGGTACTGGAATATCGCTTAGATACCCTGTGTGCTACGGATGGCGCACGAATTTAAGATGACTATCCATGCTCCCGCCCTTTTCTCCGTGACAGTCACGATTTTTCCAGCTCTGCTCCGAATTTTTTGAAAGGTAGTTCGGAACGCCTATTTGTTACGGATTCAACAATTATGAGACGATTTATCCAAAATTATATGTTTATTTCACCTGTATCTGTATTATGGTACAATAAGGATAGTTGCCGGCCGGAGTGATCGAGCGGTTCTAGGCGCTACAGCCTGGAACCGCGCGGCCGCTACGATCGCAGGTTCGAATCCTGCCTCGGGCATGGATGTGTTTTGCATTGGCAAAATAACAATAATTATTTATTTAGACAAGTAATAGTGAAGTGTCTTTTGTTTCCCGAAGCTGCAACGTTTCCTCGCGGCAATGTCACGCCACCGTCTCAGGAGCAGTAGGTCAGTTGGTGTCGCCTCAGGCTGTTGTTCCACGTAGCATATAGCGGCCTTGAGAGCAGCGTAGCCAGCAGTGTGACTCATCATCGGTGCAGCCTCTGCCGTGTCATCATCGTCACTCTCATACTGCGATCGAATGTTAACCACGTCAATTATGGAAGAGTCTGTCACTTCCAACTGTTCGTCCGAATTTAACCACTCGCCTACTTCCACCTCTTCTGCCTCTTCACACCCTGGCAATCTTCTGATTAAACTACACAATGGTTGATCGTCCTCATCTGCTAGATCTTCAGTTTCTGTGTCTGGCATACTTTCCTGTAGAATTTTCCTCCGTGACTTAGAAATTGTGTCTGACTTCATTTCGCTCCAAGATTCGCTAATCCAGTAACGACGTCCTTCAAAGTCACTTTCTTCAAAGCTCCTACAATGCTTTCGTTGTCTTCGGAATGCAGGATTGACTGTAGCAATCGCCGTCGATCATTTTTTATTTTAGACATTCGAGAACGCCCTGATCCATGGGCTGAATGCGACAGGAAACGTTTGGTGGGAAATACAAAGCTCGGATACCGTCGCACTGCAGTTGTCCTGCACTTGGATGTGAGGACGCATTATCCATGAGCAAAATTGCTTTGCGTAGCAGTCCCCTTTCTTTTAAAAAATTCTTGCAGTCAGTTACAAATAGTTAAAAAACCAGTTCTTGAAGATTTCCTGATCCATCCAGGCATTATTCTGATGTGTATAGACAACCGGAAGAGCTGAGATGGATACATTCTTGAATGCTCTTGGCTTAGCAGACTTCCCAATCACAACTAGTTTTAGTTTGTGGTTTCAGTTGCATTTGAAGCTGCCATAACTGTGAGCCGCTCTTTGCTTTTTTTGTGCCCAGGAGCACTTTTTTCTTCACAAGAAGCAAGTGTTCTTGCTGGTAACATTTTAAAATTTAGCCCAGTTTCGTCACAGTTATATATTTGTTCATTAGACAAATTTTCGTCAGTTATGATTTTTTAAACTCGACGATAAATTTTGAAAAGGCCTGAGCGTCACCAGAGAGTTTTTCTCCGCATACGTCTAGTTGACGCACTCCATACCTCTTCTTCCACTTGTCGAGCCAGCCCACACTAACGGCGAAATTGTCATCTCCTTCCTGCAGTTGGTTTCTGAAAAACAGAGCTTTTTATTGCAAGATTGGGCCAGAAACCGGAGCACTCTTATGTCTCTGTTGGGTAAACCACATGAACAATGCCTCACTTGTTTTTTTCGAAGTCTGATTTCTTTATACTTCTTCGTCTGAGAGATTCGTGTGAGCATTTCTGGGAAGAAAACTGTCCCAATTGAAGTCGGTTTCTTCGCCAGTCACCAACAGTAACTTCACCGACACCATATTCGAGAGCAAGTTTTTTTGTTGTTTCTTCTTTGTCAAGCCGTCTTATTGCTTCTAATTTTAGATGCAAAGGCACAAATTTCCTCTTTTTTGTTACAGCACTCATCTTTGTAAGGTGTACAACGGAACACACAGTCAACAAACAAAACGACACACAACACTGTACAGTACAGATACTGTACTGAGAGCTACAGCAGCGTATGAACTCCCCAGTTTTGATCGGTAGCAGACGGCAGCAGTCGGGGTATTTCGTGCTATACTGACAACAGATGTTCGTGCAACAGGGCAGCGAGCTAATCGTCGGTGTTGATTGCATTGTTGTCTGCTTTGTCACTGAGCTGTACTCTCCCTATCAATCTTTTGCAATGATGTTTTCATTATTTATCATGCCAGTAAAAAAAAGAAAGTAGATCGTTGCAACTTTTTAAAAGAGGCTCGGATTATTGGAAACTCGAACTATCGAGACTTTACTGTACTAATGTACCTTTGAAATAAATTAAACTGATAATTTGTATTTACTTCATTTAATTAAGACATCCTTTTGCAAATCTCAAAATTTTTTAATATGTCCCGAACTCTGGTCTAGAAAAAGTGGTCACCATAACACGCTGAACTCTGTTAACTAGAACCTAAGCTGTTTATTTTCATTCAGTTGTTCCCATCATCAGATAGCCAGCTTAGGCCCCTGAGTAAAGATGAGTTCTTTACTCTAGCTAGCAGATATGGAAATAAATTGTAAATAAAGCGTCGGTTCAATAAGATAAAAATTAAAGTGAGTAAGGACTTTTACTAGATTTTATAAAACTGCCTGAAGACTTAAGAGCGATGTGAGCTGAATCCATGAGTTTGCAACGAACAACAGGTTTCAGCAAGGAACCCGTGTAGTTGGCAGATTCGTTGGAAAACTACGTGAACCAATGGACAGATTGAAGTTTGTAACAATTTAGAAACCAATTAATATTTTTTGCAAATAAAAATGATCTTTTTTTTGTAAATTGCTTCATGTCCGAAATAACACTAAAAAATTTAAACCACAAAAATGCAAAAGGTGCGAAAAAATATACATAAATTCACAGACAAATATTCTTGAGTGATCGAGTTTTATAATCCTGTTAATTTAAATATCATAGTATTGTTTAGTACGAAAAACGTGGCAATGTAATCTCTCTAAAATATAATTTCGGAACAGCTTATGTGTCCGATACTGCCCTATCTTCCCAGAAGCATTTCGATCGACTGGATGCGTCTTTGACTCACTGATAATGTCTTTGATTCATTATGTCAGCTTAGCTAAACGTCCGTAGTGCATCAGGACATCGGCAAATAACTTACCCCTCTATCTAGTACATTTTATCACGTAACGTTTCAAAACGTATTTTCTGATTTCGGTGTGAAAGTTTTGCCCTATTTGGTAACAGCATGGTACATCCTGATACTGCAGTTAAATCAGCTTCTTGTATAGTTTTATGAGTTATGTTTAAAATTTTTTCTCTGTTACTTCCTTGTTCTGCAGATTCTCTCGGCTTTTTTAACTTTTCCGTTTTCAATGGTAATACCTTACAAGAAGAGGACGATGATCGTTGGTAGTATTGGTACTAATTAAGTTCATATCAGTTCCCCATATTTTCCATTCCAGTTCCATGTTTTCTCGTTGTTTTCGTTGTTACACTAACAGTGATATTTTTTCTCAATATGTCATTGTAACGGCAGGTTTTTCTCTACTTGCAGTTTTGAATTATACTCGATTACATATTCTACAGTAACATTCAAATAATAATGATAATGTTGATGATTTTTAGAAGGAGAACTTTAGGAAAGTAACTGAATCTTGAGAAATTCCTCATTCGAAAGCAATAACAGTCTAAAATATGTCAGTCAGTGCAAACACATATTTAATGTTCAACGTACGAAGAGCTTAAGAAGAGTAGTAAAGCAATGCATACCTCATATCTGGACAGGCTTTTAGAAGTAGGTTCGTTCTTTGGAACTTACAAACGTACTGAGAGTGAAGCGAATTTGGTGATGGAAGAGCGCCGGAAATCACATGCCGTGCCCAGATGCACCGCGGACGTGTACTTAAAGTGGGTTGCTTCCTGCCACATTTGCTGGTGAGAAGGAATTCCAGTCGCGTCGGAATCCTTTCCTGTGCTAACATTCCGGGCGGCAGTAGAAGTTTTGCAAGGCAACAGCGCCCTATCGTGTGTATCTGAAGAAGGGATATAGGAAATTTTCCGAATTCCATAGAATCCTGTATTATAGTTTCAAACATTGCAATATGTAACAGTACTCTCGTTTCTAATTACTTTAGCGGCGTTATGGATTATCCAACGCCACAAAATCTGGAAAAAAAAGGAAAAAGCACAGGATGAGAATATGAAAGTAGGCTGGATAGGTGTTTTTATTGGTAACACCACGTAGCGCTCTGCATGAAAATCACTGACTGTGCTGTGTGCAGTCTGTGGCTGGTTTGCATTGTTGGAATTTTTGCTACTGTAGTCTTGGGCAGTTGGATGTGAACAACGCGTAGCGTTGCGCAGTTGGAGGTGAGCCGCCAGCAGTGGTGGATGTGGGGAGAGAGATGGCAAAATTTTGAGAGCGGACGATCTGGACGTGTGTCCATCAGATAGAGTAAATCTGTAATATTGTATATCATGAACTGGTACATATATGATGACTTTTGAATGTTATTAAGGTAAATACATTGTTTGTTCTCTATCAAAATCTTTGATTTGCTAACTATGCCTATCAGTAGTTAATGCCTTCAGTAGTTAGAATCTTTTATTTAGCTGGCAGTATTGGCGCTCGCTGTATTGCAGCAGTTCGAGTAACGAAGATGTTTGTGAGGTAAGTGATTCATGAAAGGTGTAGGTTATTGTTAGTCAGGGCCATTCTTTTGTAGGGATTATTGAAAGTCAAATTGCGTTGCGCTAAAAATATTGTGTGTCAGTTTAGTGTTGATCAGAATAAGTAAAGAGAGAAATGTCTGAGTATGTTCAGTTCTGCTCAGCTGTTTGAAAATCAAATAACGTAAGAGGTTTATCAGCACAGTAATTTATTAATTTTTCTAAGGTGATGTTTCAAATAACAGAACAGACAGACTGATGTTGACAAGGAACGGCATTCAATTCGCATTTTTTTATATTGTGTTGCTTGTATCAATACTTATATAGACACACATATTTTGTGAATCAGGCGACGTTATAACTTTGTAATATATATAATTTTTCCTTTAATCCAAATTATCAATGTTTGTGTACCTAGTGAGGAAAGAGTAATTACTGAAAGAAACGAATGTGGTTTTCAGCTTTGGAACTACTGCGATTGCTACATATTTTATCTTGCTTATATTGCTCTTTCGTACATGGAATTCTTTGTCTCTGAACGAGGTGCGGAGGTCTCAGACAGCAGCAGACGCAGTTATAGACGCTGTGTGACTGTAGTTCATGTACAGGCGAAGTTGAAAATTACACAGTAATTTATAATCTTGGATGCAAGCTATTTACGGGTAAAACTCTGTGTTGTAATGAGTTACACCACAGGTACGTCAAACATTATTCAGAGGGGTAGACAATGGCGTGCTTTGTCTAATACGAGATGTGAAGATACTACGGAAGCTAATCTGCATAATACTCACAACTGCTGTGTGGGCTAAAAGCAAGATTTTTACCTTTTATGTCGGTATTTATAATGGTTATAGGAGGGACAAGCATGTTAGGGAGAGTGAGCTGATTTTTTAAATCAATATAGGATCATTTTATGGTAACTTGTATTACCATCTTTTACAGGAACCTAGTAAACATTTCATCGAATCTTTTCAGATACAGTCAATTAACTAAATGGTTCCTATGTCAGCGTAACATGTCGTGTGGTAATTTTAATAAGAGAGTGGTTAAGTAAAATTCTAGAATAGAAAATTATGCTGCTGATGTGAGAGGCCGCTTTGCAGTACTCATTATTTATTTTCACTTACTTAGATTCTCAAACTGAATAAGCGAAAACGAGTTTTGATAGTCTCAGTCTTGTCCTAAAAGTAACTTTAGTAACTGTTTCATGTAAATGAATACAACTATTATCAAAATCTGTCCCTTCAGGACGGGAGAGCGATTTCTATATACATTATTATCCACTTCCAGAAGAAAAATACTCAAGGTGAATTTGCACCGGTTTCTAATCCAGGTGAAAAAGTGACTGTTTCGTTGTAAAATGACCCTTGCAATGTCCAATAAAACGATTCGTATAGTAACGATAGCCTCTGCAATAACCATACAGATTTTACACACGATTAACTTTTATTAAAATCAGTTTCAGTTAAAGCAATTCTCAGAAATGTTGAAGTATGAATTTATTGGTCTCTTCGAGAGTACGGTTTACAGTACGACATTAGCTAAAGGTGGTAGTAAGGCCTTGAAAATTAGCGAACGCGACAATTCACTCGTAAAGTAGCCATTATAAGTTTTCGATATTTAGAGTAAGTGGTGTCGTGTAATCTGAGTAACAAAACTATGGAATAACCAAAATTAGAAAGCTGCTAAAATAGATAGAAAAAAATACCTTAGTTAGAAAGATAGCACGAAAATGGTTGCAAAAGGAAAGACATCAGAAGCAAAGGAAGATTATTTTGGTATGAATTTCTATATATCAAATATAACCAAGGCTTAAAAGTTTTTTAAAGCAAAAAGTGTATAATGGGTATCATTTGAGTTGCGATGTTACAAGCGGATGTTATAAATTACACAGTGATAAAATGAGAAATCAAGCGTAATAAAAATTGACGAAGAACGAAGTCTCGTAGCAGTTATATGAATTTAGAGAGTCCAGCACTCATGGAGGAGCACAGGCAAGGAAGATTAAAATATGTAACATAGGTCGTCAACTATGTGGTAAGTACGTAGGGAATTGATTCATGTTTGGAAGATATGACTGAACGGGGCTGTGGAGAATCGAGTTTTGTTGATAAGTTTTAACAACAAATAGAAGATTGAGTACAGCACGCGCGCACACACACACACACACACACACACACACACACACACACACAAACATACACTCGCGTACACAGACGATTATGTGCATCGCAAAACGATAAGGCTTATTTCCTTTCAAATCAACCTACCTCACAAAATTTTACTACATAAAATATTTGTCAGATAGCAGAAACGTAATAATAATTAATGCAATACTGACATTTAGCAGTTTACATGTAAACCATAATCTTACTTTCAGATAATTTAGTGCAAGTGCTACTATGAGATTAAAAGCTTGAACCGCCGATTTTTCTACTTGTGAAAACCCGTTAATGAAACAAGAAATCACTGTGCACAGCAACATTTAACCATGAATAGGTCCGTGGGGCTACGCCACACAAGAACCGAAAGACTGCATGCAAAGACAGGCACACGCACACTGTAAAACATTATCGCGGACAGCCAACCTATACCGAGAAACTTCAGACTTTATCAGTAGCGAAATATGAATTAACAGCGGGTGAATAAGTAGCGCTAACTCGCCCCCAGTGCGTAGCCAAGAGCAGAGCGGGTTTGAATAGATAATTTAAGCAAAAACATCAGTATATATGGTCCTCTATTTATGTAAATTAAATCTCATTCTCAATTTATAATTTGTTCAATTCTGTTGATGAAGGGTCACAAACTTTCCACCTTCAAGAGCAACAATCTAATCAGAAGAACGATCATTTACTAGTGGGAGGTAAATGTGTATATTTCAACTTCTCTATGATCTAGTGTTATGGTGTAAAGTCAAAAGCCGGCACGCCAGTCGGGAACGACAGGGAAGAGAAGGCTGTGAGAAGAAGTCAGCCAATCGCACGCTCACTGACACCCATTCCAGGACGACAATGCGACAGCAGCGGCCCCTATGTGGACACAAGCGACGCAACTGACTGGTGACGGCCCAATTCGATAGAAGCTTCAAGATTAACCACTTTGATAGCAGCGTCAACGTTAGGAACTTCGATAGCAGTTCAGTAAAGACTTTTGTCAGGTAGAGATCAGCAGTCACTGCAAACACTGATTGTTTTGTATGTCGCCCTTTGCTTGCGACACATCTGTGTAATTGCGAAAGTTAAGTATCTGTAATTTTCTCATTGTAATAAAACTCATTAATACGACTTGTTTGTCTAGCGAACCGAGTATGCAGGCTTCTTAGACACTACAAGACTGGCGATGAGGTGAACGAATACCACAGCGACAATCCAGAGGCTACGTGCCACAGATTTTGTTCTGTCATGGGGTTTTTGTTTTGCAAGAGCCTTAATTCTACCTTGTCTTTTCTTTGCAGGGGTATGTGTGGTTACATGTTTCAACCGTATCTCTTACAGTATTTCTCCTGTTCAGTGTTGTCAGGTGGGCGTTACAGAAATTTTCGTTCCTTGTGGCCGGCCGGAGTGGCCGAGCGGTTCTAGGCGCTACAGTCTGGAACCGCGCGACCGCTACGGTCGCAGGTTCGAATCCTGCCTCGGGCATGGATGTGTGTGATGTCCTCAGGTTAGTTAGGTTTAATTAGTTATAAGTTCTAGGGGACTGATGACCTTAGAAGTTAAGACCCATAGTGCTCAGAGCCATTTGACCCATTTTGATCTTTCCTTGTGTGCTTATTTTTATTGCTTGCATTGTCTATTTATTGCATTCTCCTATTCCAGATTGAGCAAGCCCCCTCTTCCATCCCATGCTCAGGCGCCTCACGAGGGGACCTTCTAGGAGGTGCATCGAGTTATGAGCTCCCACTTCGCGTGCTTATAGTGTGGGTAGGCACCTATCTCACCCTAAAATTGTAGGTGCCAATGCGGCCTCGTTTTTGAAATATTGCCTGTTAAAGTTTGGGCAGCTCTTTATATACAGAAAAGTTTCACTATTCTGGCAAGCGAGCGAGTAGCCGAGTACCGTAATTAAAACGCTGGTATCGCCGGCACGGTAGCTCAGCGTGTTCGGTCAGGGGGCTAGCTACCCTCTGTAATAAAAAAAACTGAGTGAACTGATCAACGAACAACCTGAACGAGTGTCATGGGACGTCCACCCTGAACGAATACAACGAACAATTTAGAACGAAATGAGATCAACGAAGAATTAAAAAAAAAAAAAAATGGCAAGTTAATGACGCGCCCAGGAGACCCTGGTTCGAGACCCGTCTATGCTGCTTATGTTTCCTTTTTGTTTTTTCAAGTGATTGTTTTAATTTTTTAATTACTCATTAACATTTTGCAAGGAATTGATGAAAAAGAATTACAAGCCTCTATAAATCAAAATTACAAATTGAATGTCACATTTCGTTTCAATCTTTTGCGTTTTTTTTATTTTAACAGGAAATTAACCATAATTAAAACGCCGGCATGCAAAAAAATTGTCTATTTACCTGAAAATTGAGAAAAGTTGTTAAAATATTTCTTCGAAAATAGTCATAAACTAACCATATAAATGTTGGGACAGGGTCCTAGAAAATTTTATACCTGTAAGATCGTTGACGCGTCGTCGCGCCTAATCCTGTTTATGGTCTGTGACCGTTGGCGTTCCCCTATTTGTACCTGCCGTTCCACGACTAAAGGGACTCTACTGTCTGTGTACGTGAGTAGCGAAGGTTATAACTGCCGAATAAAGTTTCTCGTCAGTTGAAAGCTTGGCTTTGAACTATGCAGATCTTTACGTTTTAAAATGGAGCAAAGTGCAAGTTGTTCACTAGTTGTCAGTGAGTGCAATTTTGACAATATTGAACATTTGGTGGAAGACCGAGGAGGTCTTTTGACGGCTCCACAACGGCAGGAGTTGAAAGACCCAATGCATTGTCTACTGCAGTTACTTATCATAAAAACTTTATACTGGAATAAGTGAGCTCCAACATCAGCGAACGATCTTCATTAATCGGCAGAGAAATGTTCAAACGATTTCTAGACATTTACGGGACTATGACATTCCCGGACCAAGAAGTGCTATTTTCCGACAATAAAGAGGTTGCGAGTCCTCCCGAAGCAAGCCACGACGAAAGTGACGCACGGATAAAACAAAAAATAGAAATAACACCTGTTTCTTCGGATTCTAATGAATAAGATGACGGAGATGAGCGGACCAGAATCCCATATGCAGTGAAAGTCAAGGCCGTGGAGATGGCAGAACTTCATCCAATGTGGTCATTGAAAACGTTACAACAACATCCAACGAGATTATTGAAAAGCAAAACCCAGTTGTCAAAGTGGAGATTCCAAATCGCAGTAGGAGGGACGCGAAATGATAAACTGGAATTAATCGCAGGTTTACGACCGGTTAATCGAGGCGAGAGACCAGAGAGCAGGCCTCCTAACAACACGGATGCTCCAACAGTGGGCAATGGCTGCTGCTTTTCAATTTCTGGATGAAAATTTTGATTTCAAAGCGTCGGAATCTTGGGTTTGTCGCTTCAAATCGATGCATCGGGTATCTCAACAGCGTGTAACAAAATATGTCGGCGAGAAAGGCAAGAGAACTTTGGACGAGCTTCTGGAAATCGCAACGAAATATCAGCAGCAAACAAGCAATATAATTACGAGATACAACCCTAATTAGATCATACATACAGATCAAACAAGATGTGAATGTAAAATAAGCAGAAGGCGCACTTTGTCGCACAAAGGTGAAAAAGTTATCGAAGTTGCTGTGGGACATATAATTAAATTGACGCACTCTTATACTGCGGAATATGCAACCACATTGTCTGGAAAACTGCTGCCTAAAGTATTTGTTTACCTGCAAGAAGTCCAAAAAGACGTCGACGGATATTTGGAGAAATACCAGAATGTTCACATCACATCGACAATGTCCGGAAAACTGCATTAACAAACGTACGAAGAGTTTTTGGATGTAGTAATTCAACCATACGTGGATAATAATCAGTTCCTCTACATCGTTGAGTGGGGAAACATCCACGGACTTGCATCAAATGAAATTCAACGATGAAGATGGCCTACCAACTTGTACTCCATCGGTGATACCACCGCGATGTACACCATTTTGTCAGCCATGCGATGTATATTTTCATCGCAAAGTAAAGAATTACATTCGCCACTTCCAAAACGCTCCGTACCTATTGCAACACAACGTAGAAATCACATCCAGGGAGGACATGGTAAAAATCCATTCGCTGGTACATGACCAACTGCAGGCCCCGATACATAAAAATATGATAACGTACGTGAGTAAAGCATTATTTTCAATTTTCGGATAGCTTGCTTGGATTTTCAGATATTCTACAAGTTCATCGTTAATATTGTTACAGATATGCCTGGCGTGCCGCGAAGCTATATCTATCGCAAAAAGAAGTATTCCATAACGTCAATGCATGGGTGTTTCGTGCGGACTTGAGAAAATACAGATGCGATTGCGACGAAAATGAATGTGCATTCGTGCAATGTTCGTGGTGTCGAAAGTACAAATGTTTTGATTGTTTTTATAAGAAGTATCATCCGTCGGAATGTAATCGGCAAAATATAGGAAATATCGATTAACTTTCCATTAAATGAAACATATTTTTAATCCCTCATTCGTTGATATTTTTTTAATATTCCCTACCTCAACAGAACAAAATTAAAATTACAACGAAATAAACTGAACAATAATAAAATATTTCAAGAAATTACATTACGGTTAATTTCCTGTTAAAATAAAAAAATGCAAAAGTTTGAAACAAAATTTGACATTCAATGTGTAATTTTGGTTTATAGAGGCTTGTAATTCTTTTTAATCAATTCCTTGCGGAATTTTCATGATTAATTATAAATTAAAACAGGCATTTGAAAAAAAGGAAACAAAAGCAGCCTGGACGGGTCTCGAACCAGGGTTGCCTGGACGCTTTTTTTGGTCGTTCCGGACGTCACATGACTTCCATTCAAGTTCGTTTGTTGATCATTCCACTCAGTTTTCTATTACAGAAGCCAACCGGCTCTCTGACCGAACACGCAGAGCTACTGTGCCGGCGCCACTCGGCTACTCGCTGACTTGCCACAATGGTGAAACATTTCTGTTTATAAAGAGCTGCCCAAACTTTAACAGGCATTATTTCAAAAACGAGGCACCTACAATCTTAGGGTGTGACAGGTGCCTACCCACACTATAAGCAGGCGAAGTGTGAGCTCATAACTCGATGTACCTCCCAGAAGGTCACCTTGTCAGCTGCAAACGATAGATGCAACGCAGCTAACACAGATGTTTCAGTTTCAGACACAGCAGATTGCAACCCTTCTACACCTGGTACAGCAATTATTGCCGCACGAAACACCTAACGCAGTCCAACATGCAACAAGTGTACCTCCAAGTGCCATATTACCTTTTCGCTAGTTTAGTGAAAAGAAGAGCAACGGCTTGAGTGGTTGTACCTGTCTGAAGCCCAAACCATTGCTCACAAAGTATCAGATACTGTGAAACTACATTACTTTTTGTCAACTATAGAAAGTTAACTCTTTCGCCTCTTTGAGAAATTGTTCCCTGACGCCACTCTGAGTGAACTTTCCTATGATCAGGTTGTAGGTTCTCTAACTATTAACACCAAGAAGTGAATGTGGAGGCCGCTAAGTACCAGTGGTTTCAGTGCAATAAAAGGTCAGAACAAACTTATCGCTAGTGGCTAACAGATTTGCAGGGTACGACGAGGAAATGCAAATTCAAATGTGGTTGTGGTGCTTTATATTCCGGTGTTATGTTGCGTGATGCGATCATATAAAACGTAACTGATGTCAAACATAGATTTTTAAACAGTCAGATCAATCATTTCTACACGTAGTGCAATTTCTAGATATGTATGACTCAGGTACCATTGCAGCTGATAAATTTGGGCAACCGCCAAGTTGTCTGGTTGAGTTGTCCCTTGCTCACGACTGGCCCAGTAGACAGCACGCACGCGCCAAGTCACATAAACAGTTCTCTAAGCAGGTGAATAGAATTAAGTCATACACTCAGTGCTATTCACAGCACAAACCCAAAGATTGCCCGTCCAGACAAGCTCAGTGTTGCGCTTGTGGCAAGAAACGTCACGTAAGATCATTGTGTTTGCAACAGAACAGACATAATAATTCTTCCCACTTACAAAAATTTAGTCACAAGGCCCATGTAATCAATGCAGTGTTTTCAAAGCCTATTGCAGACATTAGCAAAACTAGCAAGCAAACAGTTTCTTCAGTGCTATGCCAGTCCAACAAACTGTTTGTTCATTTGGATCTTAGTGGGAAACGTGCGAAATTTCAGTTGGACATGGGTGTCGTAACACATATGAACTGTTAGACTCCACGATCCTGTCTAAAACTAACACGCATCTGACTGGTTATAACGGACTAGTCATTCCCATTCTTCGAAACTGTACTTTGCCTGTCATGGATCGCTTACATACGCAAACTGTGACTTTCAGTGTGCTACAATCACGCGATTGTGAGAACATATTTGGCCTTAATTTGTTTGGTTTTCAGATTGAGGACAATGCGTTGTCAATGACTGTGTTCAATGCCCAAGATGGTGTAGTTATCTTGCTGAATGAATTCCGTGAACTCTTTTCTGAAGGGTTAGGCAAGGCTAACAATTTTGTTGCACAAATCACTATGAAAGACAATGCTCAGCCGAAATTTTTCCAGGCCAGAACTGTTTCCATTGCGTTGCGGGACAAAGTGGCTGCTGAACTTAAAGAATCGCAAGATAGCGGAGTTATTGCGCCCGTACAAACTAGTCAGTGGGCAAGTCCACCGGTTTTGCTCCCTAAAACTTCAGGACGCATTCGTCTCTGTGTTGACTTTAAGTCTGCAGCCAACCCAAAAACTGTGATTGATACTTATCCATTAGACGTCCAGAGCATCTCATGGACAGATAAGGCATTGGTGGCTACTTTTCAAAAATTGATTTGTGCCACGCATATCTTCAAATACCACTATACGACGAATCTCTAAACGTGTGTGCTGTGAACACCCATTTGGTTTTGATTAAATATTTACGTTTGGCTTTTGGCAGTGCTTCCGCACCCGCCATTTTCCAACGGTATTTGGAACAGTTGACTGCTCAAGTACCAAACTGTTCACACTGTTTGGACGATATTGTCGTAGTAGGTCGTACACCTGCAAATTTGCGTGCTTTGTTTCGTTTGTTATGTGATGCAGGAGTAAAGTGCAGACTGGACAAGTGTGACCTTTCTTCGACCTGAGTTGCAATATCTTGGTCACGTCGTTAAGAGCGAAAGTGTAGATCCTCTTCAGTCACATTCGGGCGTACGTGACCTGCCAGTTTTTCGCAATGTCACAGAATTGCAGTCTGTCTTAGGGAAAATGAACTATTATATTCTGTTCATAGCGAAAGTTGCACAAATCGCAGCTCCAATGCATCGCTTCTGTCGCGTGAATGTCTCCTTTGTTTGGACAGATGAGTGCCAAGAATCTTTTCAAAAACTTAATGATACGTTGCTCAGTGATCGATGCTTGGTGGACTTTGCTCCTGACAAACCAGTTTTGCTGCAAGTTGACGCTTCTTCTTACGGATTCGGTGCAGTGCTTTCGGACGTATTTGTTGATGAAGACAGGCCTATAGCTTTCGCATCAAAAGTGTTTTCCAAAGTTCAGAATAACTATTCACAAATAGCGAAAGAGGCATTGGATACTGTGTATGGTGTCACCAGATTCCACCAATATTTGCGGGGCAGAAAGTTCTGCTTACTAACAGATCACAAGCCACTGCAGTCCTTGTTTCATTCGATGAACTCGGTTCCTGTGCGAACAGGCCAAAATTACAAAGACGTACTTCGATTCTATCTCAATGCTTGTACGAGATTGTTTATCGTCCGACAGCTCGACATGATAATGCGGACGCGCTTTCGTGTCTTCCGATTGGCCCTGATACAGACTTTGACGCCTCTGCTGCATCTTGTTGTCACATTGATGCTCAGGATTCTGAATTGCTTCAATACTTTCCTCTGTACTATAAGAAAATTGCATAGGCCGCGGAAGCTGATTCAGATTTGAACATTTTGCGAACATACATTGGCACGTATTGGCCTCGATCATTGCTTATCATAAAGAACTCTGTTGTGCGCCGATACTTTGCACGTCGGCATAGCCTCGCTATACAGCAAGGTGTGATTCTCGTTCAAAATGACAGTGTTTCCACGTGTGTTGATCCCCAAAGCTTTGCAAAGGAAGTGTTGCAGTTACCTCACCAAGGACACTGGGGGATTGTTCGTACGAAACAGTTGGCGCGTCGATACTGTACTTGGCAGCGTATGGACAACCAAGTAGAACAGATGACGTGGCAGTGACACGCACGTGCGGAAAATCAGTCCGCTCCGCCACAAAAATTCTCTGCTAGGCCAAAGTCGCAATCACCATGGCAACGTGTGCACATAGACTTTGCGGGAGCTTTTTGGGACACTCGCTGGTTGATTGTGGTAGACTCTTATAGCAAGTTTCCTTTTGCTGTGCCAATGAACTCGACAACGCCACGTAGCACAGTTCTGGCGTTGTCCTCTACTTTTCTGTGTTGAATGTTTGCCTAAAGTCATAGTGTCGGACAGCGGCCCTCGGTTCATGTCAAACGAATTTGAAACATTCTGTGAACGCAGTGGCATACAACATCTAACTAGTACACCGTTCCATCCACAGTCAAAGGGCGAAGCGGAACGTTTTTTCAGAATTTTCAAGCAGCAGATGGCCAAACTTCGCACCGTACACATCAGGGATCAAGCATTGCAACTGTTTCTCGCCTCCTATCGTTCGCATCCACGGGACGGACTGTCGCCAGCGGCATTGCTTTACGGCCGCCGTCATCGGACACTGCTCCACTTGCTCCATCCTCCTCAGCATCCGACGCCCAAGGAAGGCCGCAAGTATCGCTTCACGCCGCATGATGTTGTGTTTTTCAGGGTTTCAGCGGCAGCAGACGGTGGGCGCGAGGTGAGAGCCTTCGTCGAACTGGCGCATGCATGTATCTCATTTCAGACCCAAACGGATTGCACCGCCGACATCACAATCAAATTCTCCACTGTCATGTGCACGGTGATCTTTTTGTATCTCTTCCCCCAGATTCACGGATCACGAGGACAGCGCGGCCACAGCAGCCGCCAGAGAGAGTCGTCACGCCACCGCGGGACGACCCCATGCAGAAGGGAGCCTCCTCTCGTCCTACCGATGGAACTGGAACCGGCCACGCCGCAGCAGTCGCCACCTTCTGCATCTTTGTATGGGCATCATGGGGTGGACGTGTACCCTTCTGATCGTTTTTCGGTGAACCTTCTATCAGAGCGCAGGCCGGATGGCGGGGTACGACCGGGAGCCTGACGTCACCTGCAACCACAGCTTCCGGTCTGCCCTCCCGTTCGCGTGCTTCATGTAGGACGACGGTCCGTCACATTTGGGGGGGGGGGAGGGGGGCAGGAATGTTACTGCGTAAAGTCAAGCACCGACAAGCCAGTCGGGAACGACAGGGAAGAGAAGACTGTGAGAAGAAGTCAATCAATTTCACTCTGACCGACATCTGTTCCAGGACGACAACGCGACAGCGACGCGACCGACTGGTGACGGCCCAGTTCAATAGTAGCTTCCAGATTAACGACTTCGATAGCAGTGTCAGCGTTAGTCACTTCGAAGCAGTTCAGGGAAGACTTTTGTCAGGTAGAGATCAGCGGTCACTGCAAAGACTGGTTATTTGGTATGTAGCCCTTTGCTTGCGACACATATCTGTAACTGAGAAAGTTAAGTATCTGTAATTTTCGTTTTGTAATGAAACTCATTAATACAACTTTTTTGACTGCTTGTCAAGCGAACAGAGTAGGCAAGCTTCCTAGACACTATAAGATCTAGGATGGCCACAAGGAAGTACATTTGCGATCTTTACAAGCAACGACTTGTCCATTGCAGTCTACAATAATCGTTATCGTCAAATCAGGATAGATTCCGTGTATTGTATATAGGAAACAATGTTACTTAACGATCGGAGCTACATGTGTTGGTTATTGCCTTACAGCACGTGATATGAAGGCATGAATGCACTTCGGACCACGCTGCCTAAATCACGGACGCTAGGGAGGGATACCAGTAATATGCTTCGCAATGAAATGTAAGTAAAAACATCAAAATTATGCATGAACACTAATCACAAACATCATCAGCGTAGAATCAATCAAATGTTCATTGTTGTCCTCGATTTCGAATATGACGGTCAACCATAAGCTGGACTGCAGTATTTGCCAAGGCACTTCCATTAGGTCCATTGACATTAACAATCTATATTAATCACGTTGTGCCAACATCAGGTGTAACTAAAACTCACATTTATGGTATATTCCAACGGTACTTGGGAATTATAGACATATCAAAACAACTGAAATACAGATTAGTAATTTTCCACAATAATATTTATTTTATAGATCCTTCTGAACTGGCTTTCAGTTTTTTATACCATCCTCAGACAACTTAGGATTAAACAGGTAGTCCACAAAACATCAGCAACTGTTTGTAGCTGTACAAGAATGGTTTTTACTTTTATTATTACCTTTTATTGTTACTTCGATCCTAAAAACATAAGCATAATGAAATACACATAGAAGCTATGAACATTAAGTGCTGCATTGTACACTACAATTACTTGAAATTCTGGCTATCAGTAAACAATAATCACACAACCTTGGCTTAATCCTTTAAATACTGTTTCACGATTCACCGCTGCTAAAGTAGCAGCAGGCAGTTAACATTTCTGTCCCATCCAGTCCGCCACTCACCCTCACTCCCCCCGTCCCCCCGCCCCCCTCCCCACCATTCCCAACTTTTTGTTTTTTGTTCATTACGTTCACCACATATAACATAGAAGTCTGCAGTAGCACTCACTTGTGTACTGGTTTGGTCTGGATATTCTTTTACTTTAAACCTTTGAGTATAATGTAGTATAACATTTATTAATTCATAGCCCTCTTGTGTATTTCATTATGCCTTCGTTTTTCGTTGAGATATGTAGTCGTGAAAGGTGACATATCTTTAGAAAAACAATCTTTGTGCAGCTAGAAACTGCTGCTAGTGTTGCATGGACTGCCTGTTTAGTCATAAGTTAGTAGGAGATGAACTAAAAAGCCTTAAGCCGGTGCCAACTAGCTATGAAATAAATATTACTGTGTTACATTAATACTCTGTATTTCAGTTTTCAGTATTAGAGAAATTTTCTAAACTCAGTGCGTATGTAGTGCCAGAACAGGAGTTTACGTATAAAAAATATATAACTGGTAGAGAAGTTTTAAAAAAATCATGGCTGAGCCGTTAACTGATTTAATAGACACAAATTTCTGACGAGAGTCAGGTAACACTATAAGATTCGAGGAACCTCTTTCACAATAACATGTCAGTATTTGACAGTATGACGAATTTTTATAGATACAATAGTTTCCTAAATCCTTCTTTAGATAAATGCGAACGTTTTGAAATACAGTGGTTTCCGACGTTTTTGAGCATAATCATATGTGTGATACCATGGCTGTTAACAATTTCGAGAGTCAACAACATTTTACACTCTGAGTGGGTATAACAGTTCTTTGTAATGCATACGGTGTCATTATGGAGCTTGAAAAAGAAGCTGGCAGTCAGAAGCGAATTTGCTGGAGCTGAGTAAGGGAACGACGCCGGAAGCGACAAGGAGACGCATTGGACGATATAGCTGTCGTGACGTGGTTCCCGTTTTTGTCGCTGATTGGGACCGACACTTCCAAGAAACGCGCCAGATTAACTGAGGCACACAATTCGCGATCTACTGACGTCACCAAGAGAATGTCAACCAGATAAAAAAAAAACAAATACGACTAAATGTTGATCACATTCTAACATGTACAGTAGCGACACTCACTTCAGTGAAAGTTGTTACCGTAAGGCTGGCCGGGGTGGCCGAGCGGTTCTAGGTGCTACAGTCTGGAACTGCGCGACCGCTACGGTCGCAGGTTCGAATCCTGCCTCGGGCATGGATGTGTGTGATGTCCTTAGGTAAGTTAGGTTTAATTAGTTCTAAGTTCTAGGGGACTGTGATGACCTTTGAAGTTAAGTCCCATAGTGCTCAGAGCCATTTGTTACCGTAAGACAGCTGCAGCGACAATAGCTCTGCAAGCACCGAAACAGATTTTCGTCATTGCTACATGTAAAAAAACGTTTTGTATATCGTAAACAAGCACACATTACAATTTACAACACGTAATTTATAAGCAATTTACTTACTAACAAAAGTAAGAAAAGTAGAAATTCACGAAGCACAATCATTGAACATTTATGTGTGTGGCGAATTGTGTTAGCAAGTGTACTTCTGCTATAGTGCAAGCTTCTTACGAAGAACTAGTTTCGCCTTATATATGTGTGACTAGTCATAGCTTCTTCGTTCTTTTGCTTATTAACGTTAATTAACAGATGCAGGCTGATATGTCGGCTAAATCACGTGCTCCCAGATTTTCGGCAACGTTTCTGTTCCATACGACACAGTTAATTTACAACAAATACATGTGCGTTTGCAGTGTCTCTCCAGTTGAGTAAGTGGCTGGAACAACACAAGAGATTATGACAGAGAAAATTCATAATAAAAAAGTTATGTACAGTGCTGCGCGAAGAAGCACCAGTAGCTTTTAGGCACATAGAAACAGTCCATTAGGCTGAGAATCGTTTTCTGGTCGTTTACTGAGGATATTATAGTGAGGGGAAATGTGGAATGATTTGCTTTTGGCGTGGTTTTTGACATACCACATACACAAGAGAATTGATGCAAAGTCCTTAGAAAAGACAATATAAATGCTCCACTCTTATCTGAATGCTCATATATTACTGCGTTGTTTTTATTGTCTTGGGAAAACTCACGAAAACCGTTGAGCTAATTGACGCCCTCTCGTCATTTCATTAATCGTATGACATATTAAAGAGAAAATAGACAAGTCCGATCCAGTATATTCCTGAGAACGGTTCAGCGACTAGATGTTTTGGTTAAGACTGAACGAGAAGATCAAAAGCATTTATACCATGCTCTTTGGATCATAATGTAACCAAGATATTCATTCAATACTATAGCGACGTGGGAGCTATTCAAAATGCTTATATTCGCTACTGAGTAAATTTTGAAAATCAGCAGCCGAAATGCAATATAAATTCTGCTGTCTGTCAATTATTAATAATAAAATATACTACATTCATAATAAAACGTAGTAGTTATTGGTGGGCGCCTATGTACAGATGTCGACCTCGCTGACATTAACTTCGCCGTGCCGATCTTCCATTGCATCCAGTGCACCTGTGCATTCCATGCATATTGGTCAACTCGTCATTCGCTATTTCCGTAACACTGTGTATCACTGTTAACGAACTACTGACGGTGCCGAAAAAAGAAAACCGAGACAGGATCAAACAGTGCTGAATGTAAGCTTGAAAACCGAGAGTAAAGTAGACCTTACCGTTGTCAACAGCAGGTAATATGCCTGAACGAAAAAAGTTTGTTTCCAGACAAGACCCACAGCGCATACCGTCGACATTCCCACAGTTGTGCTGAAATTTTCAGTGTAATGCCGATACAAGGGGTAAGAATGGACCGAAATGTAATTACTCTGTAACGAGCCACCAGAGACCACAGGGCCCTCTCACCAAAATACTGCCAGCCGTGGTGGGCGAGCGGTTCTAGGCGCTTCAGTCTGGAACTGCGCTGCTGCTACGGTCGCAGGTTCGAATCCTGCCTCGGGCATGGATGTGTGTGATGTCCTTAGGTTAGGTTAGGTTTAAGTAGTTCTAAGTCTAGGGGACTGATGACGTCAGATGTTGTCCCACAGTGCTTAGAGCCATTTGAATCATTTTTTGAACAAAAATACTCAGAAAATATCCCTGAACAAATTCCGAGATATTGTCGGTGGTTTTCCGAGTTCACCCAGTATACTGCAGGAGGCAGCATTTTTACAGATTTATCGAGCCCTCTCCACCATGTAAAGATGTAAAGTAAATGTAAAAGGTGAAAGGTATTTGTCAGGTGCTAGCTGCACCCGGTCACGCTTTACCGTGGCCAAGTCTGCTTAAATGGAAAAGTGAGAAAAGAGAAAACACATGTCTGTAATATGTTTGAGAATTGGGTATGCGTTCTAATCTTCTCCTCTCCCTTGTCTCTGTCCATCTCCCCAGTCTCTGATCATCTACCCCTCCCTCTTTCTTTTCCCATCTTGTCCTCCTCCTCCCTCTCCATATTTTATTTGAAAGAATGACTTTATTTCATTATTATCGATTGCATAATTTCATTCCCTCGATCATAAATAAAAATGTTTGTCATATGTACTCCACATCATGACCACACAGTTGTGTCAAAACAACAATAATAATTATTACAAACCATAATAGTTATAGACCATGCACCATAGATGTGAAGTTCTTAATGTAGAATGAAAGAATTACAATTCATATCAGGGTTTTGTCGGTGTACCAGTGTACAACTTATTTTTATTAGAATAACACTGGTGAGCACTAGCTTACTGGATGCAATGTATATGTTTTTTTTTTATTATTGGTCTATGGCTTTTGAGCCATCTATTAAAATTTGGCATTGACTAGGGCACCATACACCTCACTTTAATGTTTAGTTACATTTATTGTCTATAAAGTATTTCTTTAAGTGCACTGCGATATGTATTTTGTAGAGTGAAACAATAGCGCAGACATTGAAGTCATGCCAAACTAAAAAGTACGGAGAGTGACTTCGCTGCAAACCAGGATACATTACCCGCACATTGTTTTCACTTTGACAGAACACGATCAGCGACACGTAAAAAGTTCAGTTGAATTTTAGTTTCATTCCGAGAGAGAAACAACGAAAGGACATATTTAAACTGGAAAAAGTAAAGAGCTACCGTTGCTTAAGTTAGTGAGTTCTGCGGAAGTTGGGATCGGAATACGGGATAATGCGAATTACACTCAGGTTTTCGATACGTTACTGATCAGATGTAATTTATAGTACGTAGTAATGGTCACGACTGTGATAATCGCACACGAGACATCCCTCCAGTCTTCCCTGCTTCATCCCGACAAACGCAAAGGATTTTATTGCACTCAATCATCAGTCCGGGTATTATTAATGGGGCGCCGATCATAAGTCGATAAAGCGTATTGCGGTTGACAAACGGATGAGCGTGTCGGCGCTGATATTGGTTTTTATTCCCTGCGGTTGACCGACGTCGTCGTGAAATGGCACGACATCGCTTTTCCGTCAGCCGCAGTTCATGACGTTGAATATATGATCCACCCGCTGTCTGCGTGGAGAGAGAACAGACCACACCGTTCGATCTCCATTACTTGCTGTGCTCATCACGCTCCTTTTCGTCTGACAAATTCTGTTCATAAAATGTAACGTTAGCTTGTGTTCTTACCTTTGTTTTGATGTGGTTAACACAGAAATTGTTTTCCTCTACCAAGTCTGGTCCATAAAACGCAATGTTAGTTGATGTCCTTAGGTTTGTAGTGATACAGTTACCGCAGAAATATTTTACACCTTCGTCGTTTCATTCCCAATTCAAGTATTGATACTGAAAGTTCAAGTGAAGTGCGCTTCTTGCCATTAAAATTGGAACACCAGGAAGTGTAACTAAAAACTGAATTGAACTTATGATACATTTGCAGTATAGTAGTAAGAATACATAATTAAATTCGTAGGTGATTTGAGAGTATACATGGCGGGAAATTTAGTACACAGTTCTTCCCAATTTGATATCAACAGTGGCTCTAACCCGATTATGCACTCAATCGAACTGAGCTCGATGAGGGTACGTCATTCCGTTGCTCTACCCCTGTGAACACTTACTGCAAACAAGCGTAGTTTCCTGACGTGGATGCACAGTCCTGCAAGATAGAGTGAGCAGTGTCATTCTCCTCTCGGGCGCTAGCCACATGGAGTCTTTGAAATACTGCATGGCGTTAAGTATGGCTCTCGTGAACCAGTTCTTCCCGTATTTTCATTACAATTATGACATGCTGCTCAAGTCGAGCACCGATGATGCGGAACTATAAATCACTTTCTTGTAGGCCACTGTCCAGCCATTGTCGAACTCAAACACGTGTTACATCCAGGTAGACATTTCTCCTTCTTAGACGAAGCCTAACACGATCTTCTTACAAACTGCCAATTTTCAAATGCTACGAGGGGCGTTCAATAATTAATGACACTTAATTTTTTCCGCCAATTTAGGTTGTAAAAATGCGGAATTTGTTGTGTGACATCGTGGAATGTTTCCACCATAGCCCCTGTAGTTTTAAAAAGCTAGGTGACGGCGCTATACGTAGCCCTCATACTGGCGTCTGTAGCCGAGGTGCGTTCCAAGCAAACGTCTTTGAGTTTCTTTTCACGGAAAACAACACCATATCTGATACTCATGGGCACTTGCAGAATTTCTACGGAGACTTGTAAGTAGGCTGTTTAGGTTTTCTTATTGGTAACGCCACGTAGCGCTCTGTATGAAAATCACTGGCTGTGCTGTGTGCAGTCTGTGGCTAGTTTGCATTGTTGTCTGTCATTGTAGTGTTGGGCAGCTGAATGTGAACAGCGCGTAGCGTTGCGCAGTTGGAGGTGAGCAGCCAGCAGTGGTGGTGGATGTGGGGAAGTGAGATGGCGGATTTTTTAGAGCGGATGATCTGGACGTGTGTCCATCAGAAACAGTACATTTGTAAGAATGGATCTCATGAACTGCTATATATATTATGACTTCTGAACACTATTAAGGTAAATACATTGTTTGTTCTCTATCAAAATCTTTCATTTGCTAACTATGCCTAACAGTAGTTAGTGCCTTCAGTAGTTTGAATCTTTTATTTAGCTGGCAGTAGTTCGAGTAACGAAGATTTTTGTGAGGTAAGTGATTTGTGAAAGGTATAGGTTAATGTTAGTCAGGGCCATTCTTTTGTAGGGATTATTGAAAGTCAGATTGCGTTGCGCTAAAAAAATATTGTGTGTCAGTTTAAGCACAGTCATGTATAATTCTTCTAAGGGGACGTTTCAGACTTAGCACTGAACAAATGCACGGTGAGTCGTTGGGTGAAGCATCTGTCATCATCCCAGCTCGCACAGACCTGTCCGTTCACCCGCGTGGGTGGCCGATGACACCTGTAACTCCAGTAATTAATTTTTGTCAAACATCGAATATTCGTCATTACTTCGAACCGGAAACAAAACGGCAACCAATGGAGGGCCGCCATTCAACCTCTCATCCAAAGAAAACGTACAAAGCAGCTCCTTCAGCCGGTAAAGTCATGGCGACGGCCTTCTGGGACTCTGAAGAGGTTATTCTGTTCGTTGTCAACGTTCAAATGTGTGTGAAAGCTTATGGGACTTAACTGCTAAGGTTATCAGTCCCTAAGCTTACACACTACTTAACGTAAATTATCCTAAGGACAAACACACACACCCTTGCAGCAGGGAGGACTCGAACCTCTGCCTGGACCAGCCGCACAATCCATGACTGCAGCGCCTTAGACCCCTCGGCTAATACGGCGCGGCCGTTTGTTGTCCTCCCTCAAAGTGCAACGATAAACTCTGAAGTGTGTTGTGCTACCGTCAGAAATCTGAAGAAACGACTTCAGCGTGTTCATCGCCACGAAAATGCAATCGAACTTCTTCTTCTCCACGACGACGCAAGGACTCATACAAGTCTGCACATCCAAGAGGAGCTCACAAAACTCCGTTGGATTATTCTTCCTCATCCACCCTGCGGCGTGAATCTCGCACCTTCCGACTTCATCTGTTTAGCCCAATGAAGGATGCACTCCACGGGAAGCAACATGTCGATGATCTACAGACTATTCATGCAGCAAGACAAGGGCTCAGAAGTCCACCAGTAGAGTGGTACCAGCCGGGCATACAAGCCCTCCCTGAAGGTGGTGTAAGGCAGTCGCATTGAATGGAGATTATGTTGAAAAATAGTGTGATTAGTAAGTAAAACGTCGTAGATGCCGTGTTCAAAACCCGCCATGCACAAAATTATGAATAAAAATCGTAAGTACTGGCGACCGAAGACTTCTGGAATAAGAAGTTGCCCTCATTCTGCCAACGACCTTGTCAAAGAGGGCGGACGTTCAAGGCACACTCCGTGAAACTAGAATCAGCAACGACATGACAATGCAGAAACCAACTGAAATACACTCCTGGAAATTGAAATAAGAACACCGTGAATTCATTGTCCCAGGAAGGGGAAACTTTATTGACACATTCCTGGGGTCAATTACATCACATGATCACACTGACAGAACCACAGGCACATAGACACAGGCAACAGAGCATGCACAATGTCGGCACTAGTACAGTGTAAATCCACCTTTCGCAGCAATGCAGGCTGCTATTCTCCCATGGAGACGATCGTAGAGATGCTGGATGTAGTTCTGTGGAACGGCTTGCCATGCCATTTCCACCTGGCGCCTCAGTTGGACCAGCGTTCGTGCTGGACGTGCAGACCGCGTGAGACGACGCTTCATCCAGTCCCAAACATGCTCAATGGGGGACAGATCCGGAGATCTTGCTGGCCAGGGTAGTTGACTTACACCTTCTAGAGCACGTTGGGTGGCACGGGATACATGCGGACGTGCATTGTCCTGTTGGAACAGCAAGTTCCCTTGCCGGTCTAGGAATGGTAGAAGGATGGGTTCGATGACGGTTTGGATGTACCGTGCACTATTCAGTGTCCCCTCGACGATCACCAGTGGTGTACGGCCAGTGTAGGAGATCGCTCCCCACACCATGATGCCGGGTGTTGGCCCTGTGTGCCTCGGTCGTATGCAGTCCTGATTGTGGCGCTCACCTGCACGGCGCTAAACACGCATACGACCATCATTGGCACCAATGCAGAAGCGACTCTCATCGCTGAAGACGACACGTCTCCATTCGTCCCTCCATTCACGCCTGTCGCGACACCACTGGAGGCGGGCTGCACGATGTTGGGGCGTGAGCGGAAGACGGCCTAACGGTGTGCGGGACCGTAGCCCAGCTTCATGGAGACGGTTTCGAATGGTCCTCGCCGATACCCCAGGAACAACAGTGTCCCTAATTTGCTGGGAAGTGGCGGTGCGGTCCCCTACGGCACTGCGTAGGATCCTACGGTCTTGGCGTGCATCCGTGCGTCGCTGCGGTCCGGTCCCAGGTCGACGGGCACGTGCACTTTCCGCCGACCACTGGCGACAACATCGATGTACTGTGGAGACCTCACGCCCCACGTGTTGAGCAATTCGGCGGTACGTCCACCCGGCCTCCCGCATGCCCACTATACGCCCTCGCTCAAAGTCCGTCAACTGCACATACGGTTCACGTCGACGCTGTCGCGGCATGTTACCAGTGTTAAAGACTGCGATGGAGCTCCGTATGCCACGGCAAACTGGCTGACACTGACGGCGGCGGTGCACAAATGCTGCGCAGCTAGCGCCATTCGACGGCCAACACCGCGGTTCCTGGTGTGTCCGCTGTGCCGTGCGTGTGATCATTGCTTGTTCAGCCTTCTCGCAGTGTCCGGAGCAAGTATGGTGGGTCTGACACACCGGTGTCAATGTGTTCTTTTTTCCATTTCCAGGAGTGTAGATGCATTACAAACACATAGTCTACTGTAAATGTAGCCTGTAATTGAGAACGAGTCATGAAATCTCTCCAGTGGCTAAAGATCCCGGAATAGTCCCCCATTCGAATCTCTGGGAGTAGACTGTCAGGGGGAAGGTGATCATGAGAAAAAGACTGAAAAACGAACGAAAGGATAACGTTCTACGAGTCGGAACGTGGAATGTCAGAAGTTTGAACGTGGCAGGGAAGCTAGAAAAGCTGAAAAGAGAAATGCAAAGGTTCAATCTAGATGGAGCGCAGGCCAGTGAAGAGGAATGGAAAGAAGACAAGGATTTCTGGTCAGATAACTCTGAAGGGTGTTGTACTATCCTATGAAAACTGAATAAATGACTTCAGCCTCTTCATCAACACAAAAATGAAGTGCAGGCCAGTGCTGGTCAGTGAAAAGGAATGGAAAGAAGACAAGGATTTCTGGTCAGATCAGTATAGGGTAATATCAACAGTAGCAGAAAATGTATAACGGGAGTAGAATTCGTTATGAATAGGATGGTACACAACAATTTAGGTATACATTCCGAGCAAGCAGAAAGTGAAGAAGAAAATGTGGATATTGGATGACAAATTCAGTATGTAAAGGAAGATGAAAATCTAATAGCCCTCGAGGACTGGAATACAGTTTTAGGGGAAGGAGTAGAAGAAACCGTCACGGGAAAATACGGGCTTGGTACTAAGAATGAAAGAGGAGAAAGAATAATTGAGTTTTGTAATAAATCTCTCCTACTAATAGCAAATACTCTGTCCAAGAATCACAAGAGGAGGAGGTACACTTGGATAACGCCTTCAGATAGTGGAAGATTTCAGTTTGATTGCATCATGATCAGAGATTCTGAAATCAGACACGGTGCTATAAGACCAGAAGCAGATATACACTCACATCACAAGGTAATAGTGATGAAGAGTACGCTGAAGTTTAAGAAATTAGTCAGGAAGAATCAATAATCAAAGAAGTGAGATATGGAAATTCTCAGGAATGAAGAGATGTACTTGAATTTCTCCAAGGTGGTAGATACTACGATAATGAACAGATCAATATGCAGTTCAGTTGAAGAGGAATCGATATCTCTAAAAAGGGCAATCACAGACTTTTGCAAAGAAAAAAAATAGATACATAGATCTGCGCAGAAACCAGGGGTAACAGCAGACAGACTCCAGTTGATCTATGAAAGAAGGAAGTACAGAAACGTTTAGGGAGACTCAGGAATACAGAAACAGAAGTCCCTGAGGAATGAAATCAATAGTAAGTGCACTGAAGCTAAGACGCAATGGCTGATGAAAAATGTGAAGAATTCAAAAAAGAAATGATTGTCGGAGGAGCTGACTCGGCATATAGAAAAGTCAAAACAAGCTGACATTAAAAGCAATGGAGGTAAAATTAAGAGTGCAATGGGAATTCTAGTGTTAAATGTTGAGGAGAGACCGGATAGATGGAGAGAGTAGAATGAAGGCCTCTATGAGAGTGAAGATTTGTCAGATGTGATAGAAGAACAAAAGAAGTCGATGTAGCAAAGAGACCGGATCCAGTGTCAGAATCAGAATTTAAAAGAGCTTTGGAGGACAGAAGATCAAATAAGGCAGAAGGGATGGATAACATTCTATAAGAACTTCTAAAAACGTTGAGGGAAGTGGTCAGAAAATGCCTGTTCACAATAGTGTGTAGAGTGTAAGAGACTGGCGATATACCATCTGACTTTCGAAAAAATATCTTCGACACAATACCTAAGACTGTAAGAGCTGACATGTGCGAGAATTATCACACAATCACCTTAACAGCTCATGCATCCAAATTTGGTGACAAGAATTATACATAGAAAAATCGAAAAGAAAATTGCAGATGTGTTAGATGACGATCAGTTTGGAGCTAGGAAAGGCAAAGTTACCAGAGACGGTATTCTAACGTTAGGGTTGATAATGGAAGGAAGACTAAAGAAAAATTAAGACACTTTCGTAGGATTCGTCGACATGGAAAATTTGTTCGACAATGTAAAATGGTGTAAGATGTTCGTCTGAGGAAAGTAGTAGGAAGTTATAGGGAGAGAAGGGTAATACGCAATATGTACAAGAACAAAGAGAGGATAATAAGAGTAGAAGACCAAGAACGAAGTGCTCGGATTAAAAAGGGTGTAAGACAAGACTGTAGTCTTTCGCCCCTACTGCTCAGTCTATACGTCGAAGAAGCAGTAAAGGAAATAAAAGAAAGGTTCAAGACTGAAATTCAAATTCAGGATGAACAGGTATCAACAATAACATTCACTGATGACATCGCTATCCTAAAGACTAACGTAATGAGAAGTAGCAGAAACGAGAACAGAGAGAAACATAACAGTAAGAATGATGGCCACGAAAGAGTTGACGACTTTACCACCTAACCAGCAAACTAACCAGTGACGGACGGAGCAAGGAGGATATCAAAATCAGACTAACACTGGCAAAAAGGGCGTTCCTGGCTCTGCCAAAAGAAGTTTGCTAGTATCAAACATAGGTCTTAATATGAGGAAGAAATTTTTGAGACTGTACATTTGGTGGACAGTATTGTATGGTAGTGAAAAATGCACTGTGGGAAAACCGGAACAGAAGAGAATCGAAGCATTTGAAATGTAGTGCTACAGAAGAATGTTGGAAATAATGTGAACTGATAGATAAGGAATGAGGAGGTTCTGCGCAGAATCGGAGCGCAACGGAATATGTGGAAACCATTGGCAAGAAGAAGGAACAGGATAATAGGACATGTGCTTGAGTAACGTCAATGGTACTAGAGGGTAATGTTGTGAGTAAAAACTGTAGAGGAAGACAAATATTGTAAAACATCCAGCAAACAATTCAGATGAAGATGTTGGCACAAGAGAGGAATTAGTGGAGGGTGGCATCAATCAAAAATAAATGACTTTCGTTATGTACTGAATGCAGATAGTGTTGCTCCTACCTACTTCCAGTGATTGTGCTGCAACGAATATCCATGCACGTCACTATGAATGTGCTGCGTTCCGCCTTCACGATGTTGCAATTTTAATAACCAAGTTTCACAAGCCACACTATACAGCACACCATGGAGGGTTATAATGTGCAAGCTGTACGATGCGTGCTGGGAGCGCCACAGGTATCCGTGAGCCTTTGAGGCTCCGACGAATGCTGAGGTTGACCTCACGGTATTCACCCTTGCAGGTAAATGTGGTACAGTTTATTCAAATATATGCAAGCATATGGTGGGTCCATAATGGCGTAGGCTGCGTTTACATCAATGGGTCGAATCCTCTGGTCAATCGTTCATTGGCTCGAAACGGTGATGTTAGACTACTTGTTTCCAAAAAACGATGGACTTTATATGGATGATAGTGTGCCGTGTTACCTGGTCACAACTGTTTGCTATTGGTTTGAAGAAATTTCTGGACTGTTCCACTGAATGACTTGGCCACCCACATTGCTTGACATTAATCCCATTGAACATTCATGAGGTCTAATTCAGACTTCTGCACAAAATCCTACACTGGTAACACTTTTGAAATCATTGATGACTGTAGAGACAGTGCAGCTCAATATTTGTGCAGTGGACTTCCAACGATTTTTTGAGTCCATGCCACGTCGAGCTGCTGCACTAGGCTGGGCAAAAGGTGGTCTTTCAAGGTATTAGGAGGTATGCCATGACTTTTGCCACACAGTGTATACACTCGACGTAAAGGAAACTCCGACCTCAACCCCAGTTGGGCATTGAAATAAATCCACTGACGACAAGTGAAAGTACGTGCCGGACAGGGACTCGAACTCGTATTTCGCGCTTTATGGGAGCGGTCGCCTAACCACTTCGACTACCTAGCACCCTTTCTGTCCAATCTAAATTCACAACTAGTCACAAACTACACATGTAGTGTCCACTGTCCACTATCCTCACTGTTCACAGTTTCACCTGTTTCCCGCATCCGCACTGAAGGTGTCATTATTCGCCATCATGTGTGTGTGTGTGTGTGTGTGTGTGTGTGTGTGTGTGTGTGTGTAGGTGTGTGGTCTGGTGTTTATCCTTTCGAACGCACATGTATATATTTTCAAAAGGTACAAAGAAGTACATACAATTCATTAGCATATAGTGACATACAGGGTGTTTCAAAAATGACCGGTATATTTGAAACAGCAATAACAACTAAACGAGCAGCGATAGAAATACACCGTTTGTTGCAATATGCTTGGGACAACAGTACATTTTCAGGCGGACAAACTTTCGAAATTACAGTAGTTACAATTTTCAACAACAGATGGCGCTGCATGTGATGTGAAAGATATAGAAGACAACGCAGTCTGTGGGTGCGCCATTCTGTACGTCGTCTTTCTGCTGTAAGCGTGTGCTGTTCACAACGTGCAAGTGTGCTGTAGACAACATGGTTTATTCCTTAGAACAGAGGATTTTTCTGGTGTTGGAATTCCACCGCCTAGAACACAGTGTTGTTGCAACAAGACGAAGTTTTCAACGGAGGTTTAATGTAGCCAAAGGACCGAAAAGCGATACAATAAAGGATCTGTTTGAAAAATTTCAACGGACTGGGAACGTGACGGATGAACGTGCTGGAAAGGTAGGGCGACCGTGTACGGCAACCACAGAGGGCAACGCGCAGCTAGTGCAGCAGGTGATCCAACAGCGGCCTCGGGTTTCCGTTCGCCGTGTTGCAGCTGCGGTCCAAATGACGCCAACGTCCACGCACCGTCTCTTGCGCCAGAGTTTACACCTCTATCCATACAAAATTCAAACGCGGCAACCCCTCAGCGCCGCTACCATTGCTGCACGAGAGACATTCGCTAACGATATAGTGCACAGGATTGATGACGGCGATATGCATGTGGGCAGCATTTCGTTTACTGATGAAGCTTATTTTTACCTGGACGGCTTCGTCAATAAACAGAACTGGCGCATATGGGGAACCGAAAAGCCCCATGTTGCAGTCCCATCGTCCCTGCATCCTCAAAAAGTACTGGTCTGGGCCGCCATTTCTTCCAAAGGAATCATTGGCCCATTTTTCAGATCCGAAACGATTACTGCATCACGCTATCTGGACATTCTTCGTGAATTTGTGGCGGTACAAACTGCCTTAGACGACACTGTGAACACCTCGTGGTTTATGCAAGATGGTGCCCGGCCACATCGCACGGCCGACGTCTTTAATGTCCTGAATGAATATTTCGATGATCGTGTGATTGCTTTGGGCTATCCGAAACATACAGGAGGCGGCGTGGATTGGCCTCCCTATTCGCCAGACATGAACCCCTGTGACTTCTTTCTGTGGGGACACTTGAAAGACCAGGTGTACCGCCAGAATCCAGAAACTATTGAACAGCTGAAGCAGTACATCTCATCTGCATGTGAAGCCATTCCGCCAGACACGTTGTCAAAGGTTTCGGGTAATTTCATTCAGAGACTACGCCATATTATTGCTACGCATGGTGGATATGTGGAAAATATCGTACTATAGAGTTTCCCAGGCCGCAGCGCCATCTGTTGTTGAAAATTGTAACTACTGTAATTTCGAAAGTTTGTCCGCCTGAAAATGTACTGTTGTCCCAAGCATATTGCAACAAACGGTGTATTTCTATCGCTGCTCGTTTAGTTTTTATTGCCGTTTCAAATATACCGGTCATTTTTGAAACACCCTGTAATTAGATCGGAGACACTTTTTGTTGTATGTATCCAGTGTCAGATCCTCCAGGATTTAGAAAATGTTTTAACTTCCCTTCCACACATGTGTACTCATGGATGTAAGATAAACCGAGAATTCATTCAATTTTAAAGATAATAACAGACTTATCACAAAACATGTAACGTGTAATACACTGAAGTGATGATGATAATTTTTAGGGTGTTCTAACCATGAATAATCACAGAGTGATCAGATTACCGCTCTGAAGGTACGCAGGAGATAGATTTTAAGTAACATTCACGATATTTGATATAATTCGAAACCTTCTGGGTTCATTTCGCCATTTCGAATAAAACTCTCGAGCTTTCGACAGCTGTCTCCGCCCTCGTCATCAGGAGTGGAAATCACTTACTGCTGGGTCTGGTACCGTGTTCGGCTTATATACATATAACTCAGAGTCTGGTACCTTCCAGAGAGTGTCGGAGTGACGCAGGTGCAGAAGGCAGGTTGGGCAGCTCCTTGCGCATCCATCCCGCCACGAGACCATCACGCGCCGCGTAGCCGGGGCCAACGAGATATACGGGCCCTCCAACAAACCTTTTACATCACACCAGTAGGCTTGTATGCCACACTTTGGGAACTATCAGCTTCGTGCAGGTCCCACAGGAAATCAATATTTAATTGGAAAGGTCATAATTTCGTCGTATGAAATAGTTACTCACTCCCCGAGGGAGACGCCTGCTGGCACTCGTTAAGACCTCCAGTGTCACGTGCAGTGGTGTACGTGCCACAGCCTATCTTCCTCGTAGGCGTCGGGGCGAGCGGTCACCTTCGCGTGTGAAACTGTCGCTTCCACATCCTTACAAGCGTCAAACCTACGTCTTTGCTTTTACTCATTGTCCAAAGACCACCCCCACGCCCTACCAAGTGTGTAGCCCTGGTCTCTGTTAAAATTGTTGCTGTTTATTCTACTTTAGGTCGCTTCTTTGCTAACAGAATCCCAGTACGACGGGGTTTGAGCTAACACTCTCGATGTTTCAAAGCGTGTTTTATGCCCATTTTCTAGGTGATGTGACCAGAACAGTAAGTAACCGAAACAGCTTCACTTTAGTCATTTGTTTACTTCGTTCGAAATCATTGTGAGGCACAGTTAAGTTAATAGGACATTTTCACACATCTTGTTTGGTTTAATGACACCACCACCCTTTGAAGGGGACCATCATCCCAGGAAACTTCATAATTTTGGAAAACGAATAGTGAAACCAAATGTAAAATATATCTTAATGCGAACGAACCGTCTGAAGATGAACCTGTCGGTTGGAAACTGGCAATGACACTGTTTAAATAAATAAATAGCATTACAAGAAGTGGCTGGTTGCTGTTATCTTCTCTCTAAGAGTCAACCTATATTTAGTAGTTTCTCCGTTGCTGTAACCATTTTCTCTGAACATGAGCTTCAAATGCTTAAATTCAGACTCCACATAGTCGTCGTCAGATATAGTATTTGCCCTGCTAGTAACATGATCAGTACCGATTTCTTGTGCACGAGGTGACGAAAGCTGTTGGCGTTTACGTACCGGTCAGTGTGAGTAAATTTCCTGTACACTGAATGACCTCCTGCCTGCCATCCCTCGTCTCATAATATCTTTTTCGGTACACAAAGTAAATGGTCGTTAACGCATGGTGGAACAGTTTGACCATATCAGGTGTGTCTTATAGAGGCATTCTTGTAAAAATTAATACAACGTCCAGGCTCACCACTGAGTCATTTTGGCCTGTCTTTATTTTCTTGAGGGTCTCAACGAATGTCTGCCTGTTAACAGCTCGTATGCCACAAGAAGCGTCGAAAAAATTAATGTCAAGCGCCACCAGACTTCCGCCCCCCCTTCCCCCCCCCCCTCCCAAGCTTTATGTATTACCGAAGATACACAAGTAAAATGTTTCTCTGAGGCCTGTAGTTAATGCAATCAGTTCACTCCCCTATAGATTGGCTAAACATTTGGCAGAGTTGTTACGACCCAAAATGGGACAGTCCGAATATCACGTTATTAGCTCACAGTCATTAGTTGAGACCCTCAAGAAAATACAGGCCAAATTAACTTAGTGGTTAGTCTATACATTGCATCACTTTTTACGAGAGTGCTGGTATAAGACAAGCTAGATCATTTGGCACACTTACGATGGTCAGGCTGTTCCGCCTTGCCATAACGATAACGTACTTTATGTACCGGAACGAATATTATAAGATAACGGATGGTACAACCATGGGATCCCAATTATCTCAAGTTGCCAAGAGGCGTTTTAATGGCGTACTTTCAAAAGCAAGCTCTGAACTCTGCGAGGTTGTGACCATATTGCTTCCCAAGACATTTTGACAACTCTTTCTTGATGTGGCCTCAGGGTGAAAATGCGATACAGGCAGTTCGTCGACCACATGAACAGTGTCCTTGCCAACATTAAATTTACTGTCAAGTTAGAAAGGAAGGCTAGCTTCCATTCTTGGATGCTTTACTTGAATGGAAGGCAGGAGGCTGGCTTAGTCATTCTGTGTACAGGAATTAAACGCCAACAGTTTTCACCACCATAACACAAGAAAATAGTAATGAACACGTTAGTACAAAGGGCAAAGATTATATCTGACGACGACCATGTAGCGCCTGATTTTCTGCACTTGGAGCTAATGTTCAGAGGAAATCTTTACAACAATGGAGAATCTACTAAAGCTTTCAACTCCGACGAAAGACTCCTCGTGATTTGGTGGAGGAGGCCAAGACAACTGCATTTGTTCCGTACCATGGAGCAACTACTAGCAATATATGGCCCATGCTGAAAAAGAGACGTGGACTAAGACCAGTGTTTAGCCCCGCCTCCGAGATAAGTACGTCCCGTTACAGACTACTTCGATTCCTGGCGTGTATGGCGACCCTCTGAATGTGCTAATATTGACACAGGCCAAACCATTCGCGCTTTTGCCGGGCGTTCTGCAAAGAATTCATGACACATACGACAAGGGGAACTTGACAAGCCAGCCGGGGATAAACATAGCCCAGAAAACGGACATAAGATACAATTTGAAAAATCCAGGATTTTGGCTTAAACCATACCATACTGGGATTCTATTATCAAAGTGGCCGAAATTAGAAGAAACATCAACAATTTCAACAGAGACCAGGGGTACACACTTGATAAGGCGTGGGAGTGGGAATTGGACATTGAGCAAAAGCATAGACATAGCATGACGCTTGTAAGGAGGCGGGAGCGGCAGTTTCAAACGTGGAGCCCGTCGCTCGGACCATGTGATGTCAGTTGGTCTCGCCTAATCTGCCGTCAGCATATTCGCCACTCCGGCACTCTCTGGAAGGTACCAGATGCTCCATGACGAGTATATAAGTAGAACACTGTGCCAGCCATGGCAGTCAGTGATTTCCACTCCTCATGTCGATGGTGGAGAAGCTGTCGAAAGCTTGAGTATTTTATTCGAAACGACGCGGCTTGGTCGCGCGGAGTGGCCGCACGGTTTGAGGCGTCATGTCACCGTCTGCGCAGCCCCTCCCGCCGGACGTTAGAGTCCACCTTCGAGCATGGGTGAGTGTGTTGTGCTTAGCATAAGTTAGTTTAAGTAGTGTGTAAGTCTAGGGACCGATGACTTAAGCTGTTTGGTCCCTTAGGAATTGACACACATTGGAACACACACATTTTGATTCGGCTTGTAAATTGAGATGTTTTTACCGAAGTATGCCACCGCGAAAACTCCGAGGACAAATACACTGAAGAGCCTAGAAACTGGTACACCTACCTAACATCGTGGAGGGGCCCCGCGAGAACGCATACGTGCGCAAACGCGACGTGGCATGGACTCGACTAAAATGTGAAGTAGTGCTGGAGGGAACTGTCCATAAATACGTAAGAGTACGACGGGATGGAGATCTCTCCCGAACAGCAGGTTGCAAGGCATCCCAGATATCCTAAATAATTTTCATGTCTGGGGAGTTTGGGCCAGCGGAAGACTGTTCCTGGAGCTACTCTGTAGCAATTTTGGAAGTGTGACGTGTCGCACTGTTCTGCTGGAATTGACCTAGTCCGTCGGAATGCACAATGGATATGAATGGATGCAGATGATCAGACGGAATGCTTACGTACGTGTCACCTGTCAGGGACGTATTTAGACGTGGTCCCAAGTCACTCCGACTGCACTCGCCCCACACTATTACAGAGCCTCCACGAGCTTGAACATCCCCTGCTGACATGCAGGATCCATGGATTCCATCCACTCGATACAATTTGAAACGAGACTCGCCCGACCAGGCAACATGTTTCTAGTTATCAACTGTCCAATGCCAATGTTTACGGGTCCACGAGAGGCGTAAAGCTTATTGTCGTGCAGTCATGAAGGGTACACGTTGTGGACCTTCGGCTCCGAAATCCCGTATCGATGATGTTCCGTTGAACGGTTCAAGGGCTGACACCTGTTGATAGCCCAGCATAGAAAACTGCAGCAATTTGGGGAAGGGTTGCACTTCTGTCACGTTGAACGATTCTCTTCAGTCGTCGTTGGTCCAGTTCCTGCAGGATCTTTTTCCGGCCGCAGCGATGACGGAGATCTGATGTTTTACCGGATTCCTTATATTCACGGTACACTCGTACTATTGTCATACGGGAAAATCCCTACTTCATCGTTACCTCGGACATGCCATGTCCCACCGCTTGTGCGCCGACTGTATCACCACGTTCAAACTCACTTAAATCTTGATAACCGCCATCGTATCAGCAGTAACCGATCTAACAAGTGCGCCAGGCACTTATTGTGTTACAGAGGCATTGCTGACCGCAGCGCCGTATTCTGCCTGTTTACATATCCCTTTATTTGAATGATCATGCCTATACCTGTTTCTTTGGCACTTCAGCTTATATACATAGTTGTAGCACAGTCTCTTCAATTGGCACGGGTGATTTCATGGGAGATGTCACCACGACATGATACAAGAAGCGTTAGGGTAGCAGGACATGAGGCTAGGTGTTGTTCCTCAAGGAAGTACATGCAGATTATGCTGACGGCACAAGAATTACTGCCGAGCCGTCGAGGTAGTAGACACAATTCAAGCCCCAATGGTGCAACCGGAGCTGTAATACCACTATCAACGGAAGCCGCCGCGGCGATGGAGATCTAATTACCATGTGATCATGCCTTGTGTCATGGCTCCATTTTGGCTTTGATGATGGTGAACGATGCCTTGTCCAAACCGAGATGGGCCAAGCCCAGGTAACTACTGCCCATTTTAGCTAGCCAGTGTCTGTCACCTCCCTCAGTCCACTACGAAAGAACCTTCACACCAGCCATTGTCCTCATAGTAGGTGTTATCTAGGTGCCGCTGCTAGTAGCTGTCTTCATTAAACTGTGGGCCTGGCCTCTGCTCCTAAGACTGGATGCCGCTGCGATCTGAACTGGTGCGTTCCTGCCAGAGGTTCACCTGCCAGCTGACTTCGATCGGCTACAGGTCGCTTACTAGGGTGTCCGTGGTTTACACATGTCTGGTCATATGCCTTGTGCAGACACAACACTACCACCGCTCATTCATGTAGCGCGGGCTTACTCTACTGCTGCTGCTTCGGCCTGTGCGGGCAAACGTTTCTGCTGCAACCTGCTGTCTGTGACATCTACGCTGGGGTCAACGGTTCGACCCCACACAATCCGCCGCCAGAGTGCTGGCGGAGGGAATCTGCCCGCTACTGTCTCCTTACGACGTGAGCTGACCATTGTCGCGTCCTGAGCGTGGGATTTTCCGGAGTTTGAGCGATAGGGCGATACAGAAGGTTGACCGTTGTGAGAGGGAATCGTGCTCTGGCTAAGATGATCCCTGGTGTCAAGGAAAAGGACTGGAAGGTGTCTTAAAATTAAACCCGTTAGAAAGGTTTAATAACATCTGAGTTTATTAGTTAGTACAAGCTGAATCTATCTGCATTGTTGGAGGTACCTCCAAGAAGTGACCAAGTCTCAAATGCAGAGACGGCAACTGGCTACCGCCATTCCGTCTTCTTTAAGTGAACCTGCCCGTGCTAATAAGACCAATACGACACATAGTCCAACGGCTAGTTAATAGCTGTATAAGATCCCGTTTGACTACTATCTTCCTGCAGTGATCTCGGACTAAGTACTCCCGGAGCTTCCCGACGACTAATCTGCCCTTGGTGCCTCTACGCACTTCAAACTGCTACTTCTAATCGCCAAATTTCTCTGCAACTTCCCCTGCTCGGACCTTCCAGGTCCCGAGTCTCTTTCACATTTCCCCTTGGACCCCGCCAGCTATTGCCTTTTCGTAATGTGGAAGAGCTCTCGCTAACTTAGTGGCTCTGCATATGTTACTTCTTCAGCAGTTCTTCAGAGGCTGGCTGTAGGGAAAGAGGTTCCCCTCTTAGTATGGTCAGCCTAAGCCACTGATTGGCGTCCCAAGGCAAAGCGTTGTCCTCCACAAAAGGCCCTCTCTCTGTAGCCCTATCGTCCCACAGTGCTCTCTGTCTAGCAGGAGGTGTTGTTCTCATCAGTATAGCACGGTAGCTCCGTGAGGCTATTTGCAGATGACACGATTGTCTACAAGAAAGTAGCAACATCAGAAGACTCGTACGTACTCCTGGAGGACCTGCAGAGGATTAATGCATGGTGCGACAGCTGGCAGCTTTCCCTAAACGTAGATAAATGTAATATAATGCGCATACATAGGGGCAGAAATCCATTCCAGTACGATTATGCCATAGGTGGTAAATCATTGGAAGCGGTAACGACCGTAAAATACTTGGGAGTTACTATCCGGAGCGATCTGAAGTGGAATGATCACATAAAACAAATAGTGGGAAAAGCAGGCGCCAGGTTGAGATTCATAGGAAGAATTCTAAGAAAATGTGACTCATCGACGAAAGAAGTAGCTTACAAAACGCTTGTTCGTCCGATTCTTGAGTATTGCTCATCAGTATGGGACCCTTACCAGGTTGGATTAATAGAAGAGATAGACATGATCCAGCGAAAAGCAGCGCGATTCGTCATGGGGACATTTAGTCAGGGCGACAGCGTTACGGAGATGCTGAACAAGCTCCAGTGGCGGACACTTCAAGAAAGGCGTTACGCAATACGGAGAGGTTTATTATCGAAATTACGAGAGAGCACATTCCGGGAAGAGATGGGCAACATATTACTACCGCCCACATATATCTCGCGTAATGATCACAACGAAAAGATCCGAGAAATTAGAGCAAATACGGAGACTTACAAGCAGTCGTTCTTCCCACGCACAATTCGTGAATGGAACAGGGAAGGGGGGATCAGATAGTGGTACAATAAGTACCCTCCGCCACACACCGTAAGGTGGCTCGCGGAGTATAGATGTAGATGTAGATATACTATCATTATAAGTTGAATGGATTTTGACTCCACGCTTTTGAACGGACCACTGTCCAGTAAAGCCCTGTAGATTCTCTGTGAGCTTGTAGCTTGTCTTAATTGCGCCTGGCCGATGGACTGGCGTCTGGCCAGCTGCCTGATTTTCATGTCACTTCCCAGTGACTTCTGTGGGCAGTCCTAAGAATTTTACTTTATTTTTATCTTGTTAAGAATGATAATATGAGACTTGGCTTTTTGCTGTGGACACGCCGCCATGCTAACGAAGACTATGTGCTGACTTTGGAGCCTTCTCCACCACACAGATTCAAGTCTCGAACCTGGCATTTGACGGCAACGCCAGAACCACTGTAACTGATGGGATAAATAAATTCAAGTTTCCTTCACTTTGCTGACCTACCTGTGGACATTGACCTATCCCCAGTAACGCGCTGTCCGTGTAACCAAACCCTGTCATCACCAGAAAGTGTAGCGGATAACCTCACTACAAATCTGCTTCAAATTAGTTGGTTGTACTAAGAAGTTCATCAGTGGTGCAGATGGAATTGTTCACCAATTAGTCTATCAGGCTCGCTTTAAACGGAACATTATTAATAAGCAAATTTTTTGTGAACGCTGGAAAATTATTGAAAATGTGTGTTCCTAAATAATAGATACATTCCTGAATCAAAGCAAATAATTTTACACCTTTATATAGATTATTATTATTTCTAGTTTTGATTCCATGAAGTGAGCTGTTGCTTTGAAAAAGTTATATATTATTTATGACAAACGTCATTAAAGAATAAACTTATGGGGATACGTAATTAGTACCACCAGTTCGATGAACAGGTTTATGCTGAACATCTGCAATACAAATAATTCGTATAACACACATTTTACCTTGATGGGTTTCCAAGGTATTTTTTTTATGCGTTTGCGTCCACGCCCGTACCACGCAGCGTCTTATCTTGTGCTTAATGTTTATGACGTCATGTCTCCTAAGCTATCTGCCGTAGAGTGACATCATTTTGTAGCTACACTCAGCGACATACGTGGATACTGTCTGCAAAACTGTTACGAATGTAGTAGCAGCGAAGTAATAATTATAAACTTCGCGCACGATGCGGCAGTTCTCAACGCATTACGCCGGTAATGACGTCACATCTGAAGTATGTATCCTACAATGATATGATATTATGATATTGTAGCTACATTCAGCGCCCTATCTGGACGCCGTCAATAGAGTTAGTAGCAAAGAATAAACGTCATGCCTGAAGTGGCAGTTTTTCGTGTATCTAATTGCGTAGGGCGTAATATCTCCTGAACTATTTATTGCACAATGACATAATTTTGCAGTTACGTTCAGTCGTACATTTGGATATTGTCTGCAGACTCTGTCGCGAATACAATTACTAGTAAAGAAGTAAAAAATTATAACAACGCGCCTCATGCACTATTTTTACTGCATGAACAGTGGAAAAGTAGTAAGCGGTAAATTTTATTTCGTTTTATCATTTTGTGGAGGTTGTCAGTGAGAAAAATTTCGTAAGGGATTGAAATTATGTCTACTTCAGAAACTAAGTCTTCTCATTCTCAAATACTAGGTGAATAAAGCCCGGGAATTCACTTGTCGCGGGCTGCTTTCCTTTTTCACCCCCAACACACTGATATATAGGCGGTTCTCACACTCACATCGATTGTTGCGTGGCAGTAAGGTATATATATACCAAGTTTGGCTTCAATCGGTCCAGTGGTTTGGGAGGAGACGCGAAACACAAACACACACACATGCATCTATTTTTATATGTATGGATAAGCTATGTCCGACAACTACCTTCCTGGAAATAAAGATTTGTTTAGTTTCTGTGGTATGCTCCTCCCAACTGAATTTATTATCAAGCTGTAACCGGAAGAATATAACACTGAGATCCTGTTCTGTATGTTCGTCATCATGTTTCAGACATGTACTGGACGGTTATTTCTTATAATTTCTGAACTACGATTTAGTTTCCTAGAACAAAGAAATAGCTGGAAACCATTTATCAATGTCCATGAGAATTTCACTTACCGATATTTCTCAAACCAGACTTCATTTTCTTTAAAGAAAGAACCACCGCCTTCAGTCGTAATTGCGATTTTATTTCAATGCACGACGCACGATCAGGTGCTTTACGGTCTGCATGAATTTTGTTTTCAGATTTAGTTTAATTCAGTTATTTAACAAGTGGCGGATACATCGTTTTGAAATATAGTACATTTTATATTTCGTGTACTTTTTCTTGTGTATAGACGAAAGCGTATGGACCCTTCGATGAAATCTACGAGTTGGACAGGAGTGTAATTAGTTCTCAGATAGCTGAAGACAGTTCAATACAAGGATCTTTCTTATTTGCAACCTTCAGTGCATTTCAAAAATATACCATTTTAAATATTTTGAGACATTTCCTGTTACATTATTATTTTAATTTGCTAAAAAGTGATGTGATCCGCAGTCAAAGTAACTTTACCATATATTATCAGTACGCAGAGTGTTAAGAAGCCGTTTTTATACAGTCTTTTCCAACATTAACATAATAGAGAACGGCCGTAATTGTAACTCGGAGCTTGCTCCATACAAGGTTGACTACCTATGAAAGTCAAACATGGAAGGAAATCTTTCAAGGAATAATCCACCGCTTGGCAATAACCAAGGAAGACTGCACTCGGATACGGTGGGCAGTCACCTGAAAGATAACTTGGATGAGTCGGAGCATCTGAAAATACCCAAAACGGACAGACGACCAAAACTCAAGACAGGACAAATAAACTACATTGCGACACACAATATAAATTCCCTCATACAACCAGGCAAACTCAAAATTCTGACGAATGAAATGGATCGCAAGGGGATTCTCATAACCGGACTTCAAGAAATGAGAAATACTGATCAGGAGCCGATAGAATCACAAGGATATAGGATTTATAAGGGAATACCAGGGAAAAGAGTCATGAAACAGTGTCCACAATTTGGAACAGGATTCGTGGTGAGTCTGAAAATAATAGAGTCCATAATAGAATTTAAAGCACAATCTCCCAGGCTCTCAACATTAACTCTAAAAGCTGCAAATAAAATGTACACAATAATAAATGCCCATACCCCGACAAATGATAAAAATAATAAAAAAGAACACAGAGAAGAGGTAGAAAAATTTTGGGAGCTCTTAGATCAAACGACGAATAACATTAATAAAAATCACATCAAAATTTTAATTGGAGACTTCAATGCCCAGTTAGGAAGGGAAAAGAGATATAGAGACGTAATAGGGAAATGGACAGCACAAAGAAGAACAAACAAAAATGGCATAAGATTAGTGGAATTTTGCAGAAACCATGTCATGATCTCAAAGTCGACGTATTTTAAGAGAAGACCAAGTAAACTAAAAACTTGGAAACATCCAGACTGGAAAAAAGGAGAATGGCAACTGGACCATGTCTGCATGGATAAGAATTACCACAAGGAAATTTACAATGTGAAAGTACTGAGAGGGACAGATACCGGATCAGATCATTACATGATAAAAATTAAAATTAAATTAACCCCATTAGCAAAGAAAAAATCCCACCAGAAGAAGAAGAGAACCTATGACCCTCATAAACTGATTCAAAATGAGGATTATGAAGCACAAACCAGGGATATAAAAATAACAGATGATCTGGAAGAAATAATTCCCAAATTGAAACAAATAGCTGAACAAGTTGCCCCTATAAATCCAAGGAAAAAACACCAGTGGTGGAACGATGAATGTGATGAAGCAGTGTTGGATCGACACCAAGCCTGGTTAAGGCATCAAAATGAAAAAACAGAAAAATCATATTTGGAACTCACAAAACAAAGGAAGACAACACAAAAAATAATAAGGAGAGTTAAACGTCAGTACCAAAAAGATATACTTCTAATGATAGAAACAAATAGTGAAAAAACAAACTCAAGAGACTATTACAAAATATTTGGCAGACAATTACAAAGATATGATCCTCCAACATTAATGTTAAAAGATAAAGATAATAACCTAGCCCATAGCAATAGTAAAAATACAGAAATTCTAGCAGAAACATTTAACAAGTTACTAAATTGTGAAGATTCCCCAGAACTTCTTCAGATAAACACAGAAACCCCAATTAAAACACCAGCAGAAAATATAAATCCACCTACAATAAATGAGGTCTACAGAGCTTTGAAAGAACTCAAAAACTACAAAGCAAGTGGAGAAGATCAAACGTTTGCTGAACTTTGGAAATATGCAGCAGAACCAGTAAAGATAGCATTACACCAATGCATAGTAAAAATCTGGAATGAAGAGAAATTACCAGAAAATTGGATTACTGCTATAATACATCCATTACATAAGAAAGGAGAAAAATCAAATCCAGACAACTATAGAGGAATCTCCCTTTTGGACTGCACATATAAGATCATGTCAAGAATACTATACAACCGCTGTAAAGATCAATTAGAACTGGAACTGGGAGAATATCAAGGAGGATATAGATCCTGGAGAAGCTGCCCAGAACAGATAATCACCTTGAAGTTAGTTATGGATGTCTACAAAAGAAGGCAAAAACAACTAGTCATAACCTTTGTAGATTTCAAAAAGGCGTATGATTGCATCCATAGATCTTCAATGATGAAAATATTAAGGAATTTTGGACTTCATCCTAAATTAATAAAAATGATACAGTTAACCTTAACAAACACCAAATCCAAAGTAAAATTTAGAGGAGAAATATCTGAACCATTTACGATTAAAACAGGGTTGAGACAGGGAGGTTGTTCATCACCATTGCCATTCAATTGTGCTCTTGAATATGTAATGAGAGAATGGTACAAGGAAAATCCTATGAATATTAAAATTGGAACTAAGAAAGATAAAATAAACCTAAATTGCTTGGGATTTGCTGATGACCTAGCATTACTAGCTAATAATATTCAGGAAGCCACGAAACAAATAACAAGCTTACAAAATATAGCACAAAAATTAGGACTCCAGATATCATTTGAAAAGACTGAAATAATGGTAACGGATCCACTTGTAATAGATCACATCACAGTGAACAATAGGGAAATTAAAATAGTGAAACAATTTAAATACCTGGGTGAAATTATAACACATAAATTGGACGAGAAACCTGCATGGCGAGCAAGAACTAATAAAATGATAAAAGCTCAAAAACTAACATGGTCTATGTACAATAAAAAATGTCTATCAATTACGAGGGTTATTCCAAAAGTAAGGTCCGATTGATTGCCAAATTGAAACCACAGTGAACATCAGAAATGTTTTACTTGTAACAATTAGCTACACCTTTCAGCTACTTCTCTACGTAGTCGCCGTTCTGACTTAGACTTTTGTCATAGCGTTGTACCAACTTTTCAATAGCCTCATCATAGAAGGCAGCCGCCAGTGCTTTCCGCCAATTCTCCACGCTGGCCTACACCTCGTTGTCTGTGTCAAAATGTTGTCTTCAAAGACAGCGGTTCATGTGACCAGAGATGAAACTCAGGGGGAGACAATTGCGGACTGTATTGTGGGTAATTTAACATTTCCATTTGAAAACGATGCAGGAGCATCTTCATTGCCCCTGCAGAATGCGGCTGAGAATTGTCGTGAAGACGAAACAGCACGACAGTTATGTAATGTTGGCTGCATAGCTTCAGGCGAAATTTCTCACCAGGCCCTCGTACTTGGCGGCAGACACTATTTTCTAGACATCTTTACGCACTCACTGCGAGCTCAGAAATGAGAAGAGTGACGTGATGCTAACTGGGGTTATACTAGAGACACTACCCAACACATCTGTGCAAAGCTTTATCGGATTTTCATAGTCGTTTCCATTTCGCGACCGATCGGACCTTACTTTTGGAATAACCTTCGTAAAACAAAACTAAAACATTACAAGACGGTGGTTCAACCAGAGGTTACATACGGAAGTGAAACTCTTTTTAAAGTCACCCAGAATAACAGAATTGACAAAATTTTAAAAGTAGAGAGAAGAATTGCTAGAACATGCATAAATAAGAAATATCAAAAAGCTGGGCAATGGCGGATAGTTCCAAATGAAGTGGTATACAGAGAACTGGAGCCTATCACTGATACTATACGAAAGAAAAGGATCTCTTTTTGTGGTCACATTCTGAGGACACCAGAAACCAGATTATCAAGGAAAATTATTGAGAAACTCTGGAATTTGAAACAACAAGGAGGATGGCTTAAGGAAATAAGAGAGGATATGGAAGAACTGGAAATAACTCTGGATGATTTGCAGAACAAAACGCCAAATTTAAAGAAGTTGAGGGACACAGAAATAAGATTTAAACCAAAAATTGACAAACGACATACAATGAAAAGGGTATTTACAGATAAGGAACGACGAAAAGCATCGGAAGGAATGAAGAGATACTGGGCCACTTGGAAGGGGAAAATACCAAAGAAGAGGACCAGAAATGATTGACTGAAGTGGTCCAATGAGGCCGTAAAAGCAGAAGAAGAAGAAGAAGAGAACGGCCGCAAAAGTTAAATTGGATGAAAATTCGATAGCATTTTCAATAAACTTTACCTAAAGTGTGAATTTTGGGGCAGAAACAATAAACAAACCGAGGGAATATTTTTACTTTTCTATGGTGACAAAACTAGCAATAGAAAATAAATCAGTAAAGAATGACAGGCTTGTAAATGGGATCACTTCTAGTTAGCTCTTGGCCACTGGGCGGTGCACAGTACATGATGAGATACACGGGGCACTCCATTAGGAAGCAAAGGCTATCGATCGCACACATTCATAACAGGTGGCTACGCCAGGCTCGTGGGCCGATATTTACGATCGACCCGCGGGCGGACCCTCGAGCGGGCGCTGTCGGCCGCGTGTATCGGTTTGCCGGGTGGGCCGTGCACAGTGGACGGCAGCCGGCAGCCACAGCGTCCCGGCGCATCGCTCGTACTTCATCTCGCACCGCGCCGCTGCACAATCACGTTCGTGCACGCCGCCCCACGGTAATGAATCTTGGCTGGTGATCCAGAGACCGAAGCTGCAATATCTCACCGCAAAATGCACTGTGTATTCTGTGTCCTCGTAGTTCATGAAGTTAGTGGCTCTTGTCTCGGTTACACAGTGTCGTCTCTCTCTCTCTCTCACACACACACACACGCATACACACGCACACAAGTACTCACTACTCACACAAATTCACATGCGTAGCACAGAGGCAAGCACAATTACACGTTTTGTTTCAATAAACTCCTACCTTCATAAAGCTACATCGTGAGATAGCTTATGCACACTATTTTGGTCACTCTGTAAATTCTGCTTTTTACGTAAATATCGATACGTATAGCTCACACAGAGCAAAATCATGTAGCGGAGTAATCTTTGACTATTGTTACAATATCTTTGTATTGCTACATCCCCTCTGCCTGAGAGCGGTAGCAATGTTACGCGCATTCTAAGTTGAGCAGTTTTGAATAGGAGACGTATTTCGAAGAACGATCAGGGAATTTTCTTTGTAACTGTGATATGAGATAAGTGAAATTGGAGTATGAATATTTTCGACGCTACTATGGAGAGAGAAGTTAAGGAGATTAATTGTATTTTTTTTCTGGAATACTGAGAGGTTGAGGTAAGCACTCAAGTGCGTAGCATTGTTATGTGTTTTTGACATAGCAATAACGAAGCAATAGCTCACTTAGTAGAACTGTTATATGGACATATTGGCTGCTCTGATATGAGATTCCCCTTGTTTACAGTTACTTCTTAAAATCATGAAAACACTATTGCGATCGTTTAGTTGATTTTTAAAGCATTAGTTTTGAATACAGACTTTTATTTGTATTCGGTCAGAAGTCATTTCTTACCAGTTAAAATTCGCACACTTCGTTCAGTTTACCATGTATGTAAGCACATTGCACTTTGTGCTACGGAATTTTCAGTCGTTGTTTTTAATGTCGCTTCGTTGCTGTATGCTGTCCGGTGCTTTCGAGAAATCTGCAATAATGTTTGTCAAGGCACAAGGTAAGTGAAAATACAGTTTATGCCCAGGAATTTCCTTGTAAGTTCAGTTGCGCATTTATTTCGTAAGTCAGGTTACATTCAGCGTAGGACTGATTTTTATAGAAATAGTTAGATTCAACTTGTAGACAGTGTTGATCAAATCATTTTAATTAGTCTGTTTCGTAATCATATTTGAGAAGTTTTGGTAGACAGTTTTAGGAAGATTCACTCAGACAGAGCGAAGCAGACAAGCAGTAAAGTTGCAACATCACCAACATACAGTACCTGAATTATACAGGATTAGTCATCTAAGATGTTCAGGATATTTTTGGATGTGATGAAGTTATCTAAAATCTGTTCTACCAGATGAATAGTAAGAATGTACACCGTAAGTATTTTGATGAAGCCTATACGACCAACGCACCCTAAGTTTAGTGAGAACCGGATCCCAGTGGTTTTAGGTGGTGCTGGGTTGAGACGGAAATACATGGGTTCGCATAAACACTTATTACTTTACTGGAAATCAGCATCGACCCGTCCCAAGAAGAAACAAACCAACATTGCTGAATTAATATTAAACAAGTCAATTAAATTACCATAACGATTTATTCCCGACAGGGTATTCTTCCTGGGTACATTCCACGTTAAGTTCCGAACATTATTTCGTCCTCGACTTGCAACAGAGACACAGAGCGACAAGACGACAATGTACAATCAAAACTCAGTTAACAGGCGTTAATAGGCCAAATCAGAACTTAGGTGTTGATCATACATTTACCACATAACAGAAATGACCCAGATTCTGCTGAGTTCATAATAAATAAGTCCATTGAATAACTATAATAATTCCTTTGCCACAGGCGATTACCTTTAAATACATCTACCTTCAATATTGCAAGTTCTTCGTCTGATTACAAAATGGCCACAGATCGACAAGACGACAACATAAAATCAAGAAATCAAAAGTAACACGCCTCAATCGCGTAGGTGCCACGTATCTACCACTTAGTAGAAACGACACTTTACAGTTTTGCTGAGATCATAATAAAAAAGTCCATTGAATAACTATCATAATTCTTTAGCCACAGACGATTACGCTTGTCTATGCCTAACGTCAAGATTGCAACGTAAGTTCGTTGTTCAATTACAATACGCCCATAAATCGACCAAGCTACCATTCACAATCAGGAAGACAATCAAATGGCGCTATTCAGCCCAAAAATAACTAAGGTATTTTCTACGTCTTTATCAGGCAAGAACTAAATTCAGAGCAATTAAAAAACAAGATTTAACAATATGAAAATATGAAAAAAGCCCCTTAAAAGATACAAGTAATTGCCGATAGCCTGAAGAATAATGAAACTTAACTATAAGGAACAGTCTAATCAAACTGTGAAGGTTAACTAACGCCACACCGCTCATATAACACCACTATTCGAGCACATGCTCGTCGCACTCCGCTAATATTGTCCCAGTCAAAACTAAGGTTTACAAATACTGGCATCCAGTGCTAAATTGCCGCGTTACAGCAGTGAGGAAATCGATCACAAGTTTCGTAAAAGTTCTTCTGCTAAAAGCTCGAACTCAGTTTTCACCACCGTCTACAAGCTAGTACAGAGCACCCGGCGCCCGCTGTGACGGTCATAACATGACACTAAGCCTTAACATCAAGAAATTGCAGGTCCTACATTAACTACTATCTAAATCTGCCACCATACGCCCAACAATTCACAAAGGCAAAGTACTGCAGAACATAGAACACCTCCTATGCATTGGGAGCCATATTGCAGCATCCGCAAATACTGATGCTGAAGTTTAATATCGTTTCAAATGTGCCAGTACGGTTTCCACTAAGACTCTTTGATAATCGTAACACGAGCATTAAGGCCAAGCTACTGTTACACCATCTCTTACATATGGACGCGAAACACGGTTCAAATGGTTCAAATGTGTCTGAGCACTATGGGACTTAACATCTGAGGACATCAGTCCCATAGAACTTAGAACTACTTAAAACTAACTAACCTAAGGACATCACACACATCCATGCCCGAGGCAGGATTCGAACCTGCGACCGTAACGGTCACGCGGTTCCAGACTGAAGCGCCTAAAACCGCTCGGTCACTACGGCCGGCCACGGAACATGGACTACTTACAGAAGGCACTTATGATTACAGGAAAAGTGCCATAAGAGCTGCCTGAGAAGGATCCTGAGGGTTAAATGGCAAGACCTACACAATAATATCAGTGTTGTAACACAAGCATCCACTGCCGTCATTGAAGCCGCGGTCACTAAGCATCAACTGCATTGGACAGGCGACATCGTTTGTACGCCTGAATCCCGTCTACTAAAACAAACTATGAATTCCCAGCCAAAGGATGGCCAAAGAAAACTAGGAATGCCACAAAAACGATACAAAGGTGGTATTAAAGGACAACATTAACACATGTAAAACTCAAAGTGGTTACTGGGAAGCTACAGCACTTAACCATCCAGTATGGCGTTATTAATGTCTGGGAAGGAATTTAGCGCTTGGAGCAACTGAGGTGAAAAGCAGAAACAGACAATCGCAATGCTAGGAAACAACGGCACTTTCTGAAGACAAAAAATACTACGCAGCCAGCCCCGCCAGAACAAATGTGTGACAACAATGTGGAAAAATCTGAAACTCCAGGATTGGCCTCAAGAGTCACTGAGTTCCGAAGAAGACAATTATATCTGCTCAACACACACCGGCGAGACGTGTAGATGGTGCGCAGGCAACGCCTTGCTCGAACGTTGCCCAACGCCTGGAGATACAATCATTCAAGTATCATCGTTATGTGAGCTTATTTCCAGAAGATAGCCATTTGTACAGATGTTCTGCTTTGTGGATGCATGATGGCTGTTGGGTGTGTTTCACGTCGCCGTAACTTTTCAGATGAAGACCTCAGGAAAGAGCGTCCAGAGGACGTGGAGGAGCAATTTATTCTAATCTTTTGGACTTTGAGAAAGACTTGAGGGACTTGAGAGCAACATGCCGATAGGTCGTACAGATAGGTTGCTGTCGTGGAAAAACTGTAAAATGAATAGTGAGGAGGTGCGGTCAGGACAACAGTTTGACAAAATAAAGGGCAGCTTTGTTCACCTGGCTGTGATGAACAAGTTGATGACAACAGCTGAAATCCGCGTATAGGGCACGGGTAGAGCATCCCCGTGAACCTTCGGGAACAGTGCGAAGCTGCTGTCACGATCTGACATTATTGTCATATATCGCTGTGAATACTAGTTCATTTTCTGTGGCTACTTTGCAATTACACTACTGGCCATTAAAATTGCTACACCAAGAAAAAATGCAGATGATAAATGAGTATTCATTGGACAAATAGATTATACTAGAACTGACATGTAATTACATTTTCACGCAATTTGGGTGCATAGATCCTGAGAAATCAGTACCCAGAACAACCATCTTTGGCCGTAATAACGGCCTTGATACGCCTGGGCATTGAGCCAAACAGAGCATGGATGGCGTGTACAGATACAGCTGCCCATGCAGCTTCAACACGGTACTACAGTTCATCAAGAGTAGTGACCGGCGTATTATGACGAGCCAGTTACTCTGCCACCATTGACCAGACGTTTTCAATTGGTGAGAGATCTAGAGAATATGCTGGCCGAGACAGCAGTCGAACATTTTCTGTATCCACAAAGGCCCGTACACAACATGCGGTCGTGCATTATCCTGCTGAAATGTAGGGTTTTGCAGGGATCGAATGAAGGGTAGAGCCACGGGTCGTAACACATCTCAAATGTAACGTCCACTGTTCTAAGTGCCGTCAATGCGAACAACAGGTGACCGAGACATGTAACCAATGGCACCCCATAGCATCACGCCGGGTGATACACCAGTATGGCGATGACTAATGCACGCTTCCAATGTGCGTTCACCGCGACGTCGCCAAAAACGGATGCGACCATCATGATGCTGTAAACAGTACCTGGTTTCATCCGAAAAAATGACGTTTTGCCATTCGTGCACCCAGGTTGGTCGTTGAGTACACCATCGCAAGCGCTCCTGTCTATGATGCAGCGTCAAGGATAAACGCAGCCATGGTCTCCGAGCTGACAGTCCATGCTGCTGCAAACGTCGTCGAACTGTTCGTGCAATTGGTTGTTGTCTTGGAAACGTCCCCATCTGTTGACTCCGGGATCGAGATAAGATGCCTGTCATCTCGACTGCTAGTGATACGAGGCCGTTGGAATCCAGCACGGCGTTCCGTATTACTCTCCTGAACCCACCGATTCCATGTTCTGCTAACAGTCATTGGATCTCGACCAACGCGAGCAGCAATGTCGCGATAGGATAAGCCGCACTCGCGATATGCTACAATCCGACCTTTATCAAAGTCGGAAACGTGATGGTACGCATTTCTTCTCCTTACACGAGGCATCACAACAACGTTTCACCAGGCAACGGCGGTCAACTGCTGTTTGTGTATGAGAAATCGGTTGGAAACTTTCCTCATGTCAGCACGTTGTAGGTGTCGCCACCGGCGCCAACATTGTCTGAATGCTCTGTAAAGCTAATCATTTGCATATCACAGCATCTTCTTCCCGTCGGTTAAATTTCGCGTCTGTAGCACGTCATCTTCGTGGTGTAGCAATTTTAATGGCCAGCAGTGTATTTCGGTGATCATACTGGAGTGGTGTATTTGAAAAGGCATCCTAGCAGCCGCCATGTTTGGCTGGTTGTAACGATACAAGTTATTACGAAATAACATTCAATGCAGTAAGGCACGTAGTCATATACCAAGGTGGCTTCAGGATGGCTACGTTTTTTCTTCGCTCTGACTCACAGCGCAGCTGACGCTACCAGCCGTGTAAACGGGCTCAAGTAACATTCAGTCGGTACGCAAATTCATACCTCTCACGAGTCTAAATAAACCATAGTATTTATCATCTGAATTGGTTCAAACTTGGTACGCAATATTTGGTTATTAAGGAAAGGATCTGGTTAAAATTTCAGATTTTTATCTTTTGCATTGCGAAGATTGAGAAAATTACTTAAATGTTCTAAAACTGAAACTTGTGTTTCAAACCTCAGTTAGGAACAATAACCAAATGTCTTTTATTATCATCTGAAGTCGAAACAAAGCTCACACTATATAAAATCACTTAATTGGAATTTTCTTTTCAAAACTTTAATTACTATACGTTATGTAGTATAAAAATCATTCAAAATTATTATGTGCTTATTATTTTTTGTGTGAATACATGGGAATGAATGAGGGAGTGTATACGAGACATACGTTGAAACTTGATGTCATTTTATGTGAAAACTTATAAAACTGAACCGTGGGAAAATTGTGTTGCAAGCACGATGCTGATGACGTATGTCGATGCGTGTTCGCTTTTGTAAGACAGCAGCCAGAATAAAAGTCTGAAGCGGAAAAAGTATCTTTATTAATTTAAAGAATATTTTGCATTTCGTTCTATTTTATTATCAATATATTAGAAACTGAAATTATAATGACGTAAATGACTAACTGATTAGTGGTTGCCTAAGGTAAGTTTTGCAGCGAGAACGATCTGGAAGGAACATTCTGACTGGTCATTCAGATCAATAGCGAATTGGAACTAAGCTGTTCCCGCGCGCAGATAATTAGATAGGCAGGGACGAGAGGAGCATCGAGAGAGTCGCTCGAGGCTAACCTGCTTCGGGGTAACACCATGCTAGATGTCTCCGTGAAGATAGTATGTACACTCCTGGAAATGGAAAAAAGAACACATTGACACCGGTGTGTCAGACCCACCATACTTGCTCCGGACACTGCGAGAGGGCTGTACAAGCAATGATCACACGCACGGCACAGCGGACACACCAGGAACCGCGGTGTTGGCCGTCGAATGGCGCTAGCTGCGCAGCATTTGTGCACCGCCGCCGTCAGTGTCAGCCAATTTGCCGTGGCATACGGAGCTCCATCGCAGTCTTTAACACTGGTAGCATGCCGCGACAGCGTGGACGTGAACCGTATGTGCAGTTGACGGACTTTGAGCGAGGGCGTATAGTGAGCATGCGGGAGGCCGGGTGGACGTACCGCCGAATTGCTCAACACGTGGGGCGTGAGGTCTCCACAGTACATCGATGTTGTCGCCAGTGGTCGGCGGAAGGTGCACGTGCCCGTCGACCTGGGACCGGACCGCAGCGACGCACGGATGCACGCCAAGACCGTAGGATCCTACGCAGTGCCGTAGGGGACCGCACCGCCACTTCCCAGCAAATTAGGGACACTGTTGCTCCTGGGGTATCGGCGAGGACCATTCGCAACCGTCTCCATGAAGCTGGGCTACGGTCCCGCACACCGTTAGGCCGTCTTCCGCTCACGCCCCAACATCGTGCAGCCCGCCTCCAGTGGTGTCGCGACAGGCGTGAATGGAGGGACGAATGGAGACGTGTCGTCTTCAGCGATGAGAGTCTCTTCTGCCTTGGTGCCAATGATGGTCGTATGGGTGTTTGGCGCCGTGCAGGTGAGCGCCACAATCAGGACTGCATACGACCGAGGCACACAGGGCCAACACCCGACATCATGGTGTGGGGAGCGATCTCCTACACTGGCCGTACACCACTGGTGATCGTCGAGGGGGCACTGAATAGTGCACGGTACATCCAAACCGTTATCGAACCCATCGTTCTACCATTCCTAGACCGGCAAGGGAACTTGCTGTTCCAACAGGACAATGCACTTCCGCATGTATCCCGTGCCACCCAACGTGCTCTAGAAGGTGTAAGTCAACTACCCTGGCCAGCAAGATCTCCGGATCTGTCCCCCATTGAACATGTTTGGGACTGGATGAAGCGTCGTCTCACGCGGTCTGCACGTCCAGCACGAACGCTGGTCCAACTGAGGCGCCAGGTGGAAATGGCATGGCAAGCCGTTCCACAGGACTACATCCAGCATCTCTACGATCGTCTCCATTGGAGAATAGCAGCCTGCATTGCTGCGAAAGGTGGATATACACTGTACTAGTGCCGACATTGTGCATGCTCTGTTGCCTGTGTCTATGTGCCTGTGGTTCTGTCAGTGTGATCATGTGATGTATCTGACCCCAGGAATGTGTCAATAAAGTTTCCCCTTCCTGGGACAATGAATTCACGGTGTTCTTATTTCAATTTCCAGGAGTGTATAATGAAGAGCTAGAGAGTTCATTGTGTTTAGCGTGACTAAAGCGGCTTCAGTTTCGAACACTTTGAGGAAAGTGTGATGTTTCGGAACCAATTAGTTGAAGTTTTACGAGCGTGTGATCTTTTGGTTGTAGAGACAATTCCGTGTGGCACATTCCGTGCTCTGGATGGAATACTTTGGCGAGGACTTCTAACATAGAAGACCACTGAAACGACCGAATGTTCAACTCGCTGATAGTGGTAGGTCAGTGGCTGTTAGATCGCAAAATTAATCGGGTCGGACTTGCAGAAATTCTGGCTGCTTTTACGTGTGAAACATGTTGGATAAAAAGTGAACTTGGAGTGTTAGAGCTTTTGCCTTATTAAATACGGACATGATAGCCATTTCATGTGATTCCTTATGAATAAAAAGTCGTTAATAGAATTTTCAAATGCCTACTGCGATTGAACTGCATTCTCCTTCCGCCCGAATTTGTGAAAATGAACTTACAGGAACTGATTTCCAATTTGAGTTACGCGGCCTCTGTGTGGTAGGTATTAGGTAGTGGTTTTATCAACGCTGCTTTACCCTGTCTAGCAGATCTACTACTGCAGAGTGAAGGGACGTCGGAAGGAAGAAATATAGAAGTGGGTGAACTGTTCGATGAAAGTGACTGAGAGAGAGAGTAAGGAGACGAAAGAACGACCGAACGACCCAGCCCCGCCGCACGGTGTGTAACTGTAAACATACCTACGGCGTCCTTTGTAGGCAGAGGGCAGTCTATAAATCTCATTAGGTCAAGAGGGTCTCCTCAGGGAATACGGGTAGTTTCACAAAAGTCTGCAGCTCTTAAATGCCGGGCAAATTCCTGCAACCGCTATGGCCAGGGAACGCTGCAGCCACATCACATGCCCTAGAAAATACCTGACCACGCCATTTTTGCACTTCTGCGCATCCTTCTAAGAGCCAGGTACACCACGGCACCACTCGTCCAATGTGGGAGGATCAGTTACATTCGCTTTAAGAATTTGTTTCAACCAATAGTACTGCGTCACTACAAACTGTGTTCTTGGCCTGTAAGTTTGAGCAATAGTGAAACTCTACTTTGGTCCAGTATCAAATTCGTGTGCATCTTGTGCATAGAAGGAGGAGAGTTAAGTGCACTTTATCGCTGTCTTCACGAATTTATCAGCAATTCTTGCCTGTCACATTGGCAACGGTATGAAGTCGTCGGCTCCAAGTAGAATTTTTTGAAAGTGAAGAGTCGAGGGCTGTGAATTTTGGCTCTGGGGTTCTGCTCTGGGCTCCCACAGAGAGGGGGTCTTCTCTGGCCGCCGGTCGATACCGACTGGCACCTGCTCGATGTTTAGAGGAACGTTAGTGTCACAGTTGCGGTAGCATGTTCCATATTCTATGCATTTCATTACTTGCCCACTTTACCACGAAACTTCTGTTATAATGCGTGGCTCCTTTTATAATTTTAACTTGGATTTCGCGAGCTGCCAAGATAAGCATATCTTGTTGCGCTCATACCATACAGTCTTCCACACTTTTTTGTACCTCCCTTATTTTTCGGCGTAATTTTGTAATTTGATTTAAATTGTGTAGGTCTTTTCTGTCTGTTACTTTCATTCTGATTTTTCACAATTATTAAAGCAAATAAATTACTGTTAATCTCAGTCTTGTCTTTGATTTCAAGATCATTTGAATTTGACTTGTCCTGCCACTTGTCATTAGAGCAAATAAGTAACTGTCTCAATCGTGACTAGGATTTCTGGGCCATTTAACTTGTCCTCCGACACGCAATACAAAACAAATACAACCTGTTGTGTACCGAACTGGTTCCTTCCACTATGTCGTGGTTGTCGTGCACGCTGCCCAAGTACAAGGATAATTTACTCACTCTTTCGTGGAAGCAACAAGCTCGTCTTGCGTCAGTAGTACTTGGTTTTACTTGGTATCTTGTGCCAACTACGAGCAATGCACCTGCTCATTTTTTATTACAAGTTGCTTCTTTTAACCAGCGGCAAGAATATTCAACAGAGTAATGGAAGCTGAGTTGATATCTTAGAGCCCACAGCCGTTAACAGCCACCGGAACACAGGCAAGAGATTTGCCTGGTTCTGAGTCAGACCAACTGGGAGATTAAGTGCCATCCTGAAATGTTCAACCGGCCGTGGTGGCCGAGCGGTTCTAGGAGCTTCAGTCTGGAACCACACGACCGCTACGGTCGCAGGTTCGAATCCTGCCTTGGGCATGGATGTGTGTGATGTCCTTAGGTTAGTTAGTTTTAAGTAGTTCTAAGTTCTAGGGGACTGATGACCTCAGCAGTTAAGTCCCATAGCGGTCAGAGCCATTTGAACCATTTGAAATGCTCAGTGTAGAGCCTCGCTTCTATTTTCGGATGTCATTTCGATACCAGTGTGTCTCTTGATGCAACTGTAGACAATCGCATACTGAGCTCGACAATCAATACCAGCTCCTTTTTTTTTTTTTTTTTTTTTTTTTCATCCGTCACCGAGTTGTTTGACGTGGCCTGCCTCGAATTCCTGTTCTGTACCAAACTTATCCCACCTAATCAATTATTTGCTGGATGTATTCCAGTCTCTGTCTTCCTCTCCAGTTTTTAACCTCTACAGCTACCTCTAGTACCCTCGTGGAACTTATTCACTGATGTCTTGACAGATGTCCTACCATCCGGTCCCTTCTTCTTGTCAGTGTCTTCCATATATGCCTTTCCTCGTCAATTTTGCGGACAACCTCCTCATTCCCTACCTTATCAGTCGACCTAATTTTCTACATTCTTCTGTACCACCTCATCTCAAATGTTTCTATTCCCTTCTGTTCCGTTTTTCCCACAGCGCATGTTGCACTATCATACAATGCTCTACTCAAAACGAACTTTTTCTGATATTTCTTCCTCGAGTTAAGAACTTCGTTTGACACTAGTAGACTTCTCTTGACCTTTTGCCTAGTTAGCAGAATCCCTTAACTTCATCTACTTCCTGATCATCAACTCTGATGTTAAGTATCTAACTGTTCTCATTTCTGCCACCTCTCATACTTCCGTCTTTCTTCGATTTACTCTCGACCCACATTCTGTAGTCATTAGACTGTTCATTCCGTTTAACACCTCCTGTAATCCTTCTTCGTTTTCACTGCAAGGTCATCAACGAATCTTGTCATTGATGTCCTGTCACATTGAATTTTAATTCCTTTCTTGCTCCATTCTTTTATTTCCTTCATTGCGTCTTCTATGTATAGATTGAACAGTAGGAGCGAAAGACTACATCCCCGACACCCTTTTTAATCCGAGCACTTCATTCTTCGTCTTCCAGTCTTACTATTCCCTCTTGGGTCTAATACGTATTTTATATTACCCTTCTTTGTCCATGGTTTACCCATATTTTTCTCAGAATTTCGAATGTTTTGCACATTACTATGTTGTAGAACGCCATTTCCAGGTCGTCGAATTTTGTGAACGTGTCTTACTTATTCTTCAGTCTCACCTTTCTCTGGAGCCTTCACCTGCCCTATAGCCAATTTGATCTTCATCTAACTAATCCTCAATTTTCTTTCACATTCTTCTCTATATTAGTCTTGTCAGCAATTTGGCCGCATGAACAGTTAAAGTGATTGTCCTATAACTCCAGCACTTGTCGGCTCTTACCATCTTCGGAATTGTGTGGATGATTTTTTTCCGGCAGTTTTCTGATAGCACATCGCCAGAGTCTTACATTCTGCACAACAATGCGAATAGTCGTTATTTTGCCACTTCCTCCAATAGAAATCTGATGAACGGTTATCTATCTCTTCTGCCTCATTCGATCTTAAGTCATCCAATGCTCATTTAATTTCTGACTTTAATACAGGATCCCGTGTCACATCCCCGTCGACTCCTGTTTCTTCCGCCACGTCAGTAGCCAAATTCTCCCCCTCTTAGAGACCTTTAGTGAACTCCTTCCACCTACTCGCTCTCTCCGATTAACAGTGGATTTTCCATTGCTTTCTTAATGTTACCACTCGGGACTGGACTCTACTATGTGCTGAATCACTCTTTCCGACAACGACATCTTTTTCAATTTCTTCACATTTTTCATGCAGCCATTTCACTTTAGCTTCTTTTGCACTTCCTATTTTTTCATTCCTAAGTGACTGATAGTTTAGTATCCCTGAATTTCTATAAAAAACTTTCTGTTTCCTTTTTTCGTCGATCAAGTGAAGTATTTCTTCTGTTTTCCATGGTTTCTTCACTGTTACCTTCTTTGTACCTACTTTTTCGTTGAAAACGTCTATCATTGTCGTTTTCGTTATGTCCATTGCTCTTCAACTGAAATGCGTAGTGAGTTATTTACCATCGCAGTATCTATACCCTCAGGGAACTTCAACTGTGTTCATTCATTTCTTAACATTTCCGTATCACATTCCTTGGCACATTGATTCTTCCAAACTAGTCTCTTAAAGTACGTCCTATTCCAGTTTATGTCTGTTTATCGGTATGCCTTCGACTCCAATATCTGATTTCGGAATCTCTGTCCGAGCTTGATGTAATCTAATTAAAATCTTCTCGTATCTCCTGGTCTTCTCCAAGTATACCTCCTCGTCTTGTGGTTATTTCCTATTACTAACTGACATATAATGCAGAACCCATTTAGTCTTCCACCTCTCTCATTTCTTCGATGAAGTCCATATTATCCCGTAACCCTTTCTTCTTCTCCTTTCCATAAACCGCTTTCTAGTTCCCCATGACTATTTTATTTCCCTCTCACTTTACGAACTGAATTACCCGTTCAATTTCCTCTCATACTTTCTCTGTCTCTTCATCCTCTTAGTGACGTCGACACATACGTATAAATGAACTATTGTTGTCGGTGTTGTTTTGCTGTTGGTTCTGATGAAAACAATCCAGTCACTGAACTGTTCAAGTAGCTTACTCTTTGCCATAATATCTAATTCATAATGAATCCTCCTCCTGTTATACTATTTTCTGCTACTTCTGGTATTATCCTATACCTGTCAGACCAGAAATCTTTGTCTTCTTTCCATTTCGCTTCTCTGATCCCCGCCATATCTAGATTGAGCCTCTTCATTTCTCTTTTCAAGTGTTCTAGCTTCCCTATTGCGTTCGAACATTAGACAGTCGACGCCTCGACTCGTAGAATCTTGCCCTTTCGTTGATTTTTCAGTCTTTTTCAGATGTTCACCTCCTTCGTGGCAGTCCCCTCCCGGAGATCCAAATGGGGGCTATTCCGGAATCCTTTGCCAATGGAGAGATGATCATGACCCTTTCTCAATTACGGACCTCATTCCCTGTGGATACACATTTGTGTCCTTAACGCACAGGTTTTCATTACCTTCTACATTCTCATGCTGTTGATGTTTGCTGATTCTTCCGCATTCAGGAGCAGTTTCCTACCACAATGGCAAGGGAGTGCCCTGATAGAATGGCAAGTTTCGCACCCGGGATCGAGGGCGTTTTGATTGCTAGTCAAACAGTTTTGTCACTTTAATATCGTCACAGAGTTTGATAAATACTGTCTTGGTACTTCTTGGCGTACCTCTTTTATTTTCGTCTCGAAAACATTTCCTTTTTTTTTTTTTGGTCAAATAAATATACTGTGAAATCTGCTGCTAGTACCGTGCAACAGACGAAAGTTTGTAATGTCATACAGAAGTAATTTCTGTTGATTTGTGAAAAATTTATTCTTCCAATAACTCGTTACAAATGATTACTTTCTCCCAAAATGATGCAGACTAACATCAGAATGAGACTGCTCTTCATCCATAGAGATGTTTAAAGAGAAATAGTAATTGAAATTTACATAAAACGATGACAGACGTACAGATGGTATTACTGAAGCAAATGGTCTTGACGTGGCGATGTTTGAATTGAAAATGAAAAATGCTGCGTTATTATGCTAGACGGGGATGATAATTGTACAGCTTGGAAGATCCTGGTTAGAAGTCTGATGTCCAACTTTTAGGTACACGGGCAAATAGAATGAAATCGAACGGAGGAAAGTAGTGGATGGGGGGGGGGGGGGGGAGCTGACACTGAAGATTGCTGCTTTATTGGGGTAATCGAATACGGCTTGGTTGGGTCTGTTAGATACTGCAAACGGTAGGACGAAAGAGGTATCTAAATAAGAAGACGTGAAATGGGAATGGTCGTGCAAATAAGTGTCGGCAGCACTTTGGTGAAATATGTAACGGGCAGCCAGTGTAATTTGATGAGCGTTATCTTCTGTACAGGGGCGGTGCCTAGGGAGTTGATACGATGTAGTGATGCGCCGATAGGACCAAAGGGGTCTTCCATTCTCCGAAGAAAAAAGTTTAACGAGTGAGATGAATATAAATAGCTATTTCTTTTGCAGTTCCACAGGAATACTGTAACGCAGTCTATCATTAATAACATGTAGGACTAAAGCTTACTAACGGATTTTATTTCTAAACTTAAGTTATCTTTGACTTACGAAGAAGTACAGGGAATAGCGCTCCTTCTTCCCGTTCTTACGCCTCTACAGTAAGCGAGTGAATCTTCTTACTACAAATGTCTTTTAATTCAACAGTGGATTTGACTTTGACGAATAGCTGGCAACGTTCCGCAAGTCTTCAGTGCGTCCACAGTTTCAGAGTTACGAAAAAGTTTCATTGGATCATTTCTACTCTGCAGCAGTGTTCCATTTTTGTTGTGGTCGTCAGTCCTGAGACTGGTTTGATGCAGCTCTCCATGCTACTCTATCCTGTGCAAGCTTCTTCATCTCCCACTACGTACTGCAGCCTACATCCTTCTGAATCTGTTTAGTGTATTCATCTCTTGGAATCCCCCTACGATTTTTACCCTCCACGCTGCCCTCCAATACTAAATTGGTGATCCCTTGATGCCTCAGAACATGTCCTACCAACCGATCCCTTCTTCTTGTCAAGTTGTGCCACAAACTCCTCTTCTCTCCAATCCTATTCAATACTTCCTCATTAGTTACGTGATCTACCCATCTAATCTTCAGCATTCTTCTGTAGCACCACATTTCAAAGGCTTCTATTCTCTTCTTGTCCAAACTATTTATCGTTCATGTTTCACTTCCATACATGGCTACACTCCATACAAATACCTTCAGAAATGACTTCCTGACATTTAAATTTATACTCGATGTTAACAAATTTCTCTTCTTCAGAAATGCATTCCTTGCCATTGCCAGTCTACATTTTATATCCTCTCTACTTCGACCATCATCAGTTATTTTGCTCCCCAAATAGCAAAACTCCTTTACTGCTTTAAGTGTCTCATTTCCTAATCTAATTCCCTCAGCATCACCCGACTTAATTCGACTACATTCCATTATCCTCGTTTTGCTTTTGTTGATGTTCATCTTATATCCTCCCTTCAAGACTCTGTCCATTCCGTTCAACTGCTCTTCCAAGTCCTTTGCTGTCTCTGACAGAATTGCAATGTCATCGGCGAACCTTAAAGTTTTTATTTCTTCTCCATGGATTTTAATACCTATTCCGAATTTTTCTTTTGTTTCCTTTACTGCTTACTCAATATACAGATTGAATAACATTGGGGAGAGGCTACAACCCTGTCTCACTCCCTGCCCAACCACTGCTTACCTTTCATGCCCCTCGACTCTTATAACTGCCATCTGGTTTCTGTACAAATTGTAAATAGCCTTTCGCTCCCTGTGTTTTACCCCTGCCACCTTCAGAATTTGAAAGAGATTATTCCAGTCAACATTGTCAAAAGCTTTCTCCGAGTCTACAAATGCTAGAAACGTGGGTTTGCCTTTTCTTAATCTAGCTTCTAAGATAAGTCGTAGGGTCAGTATTGCCTCATGTGTTCCCATATTTCTACGGAATCCAAATTGATCTTCCCCAAGGTCAGCTTCTACCAGTTTTTCCATTCATCTGTACAGAATTCGCGTTAGTATTTTGCAGCCGTGACTTATTAAACTGACAGTTCGGTAATTTTCACATCTGTCAACGCCTGCTTTCTTTGGGATTGGAATTATTATATTCTTCTTGAAGTCTGAGGGTATTTCGCCTGTCTCATACATTTTGCTCACCAGATGGTAGAGTTTTGTCAGGACTGGCTCTCCCAAGGCTGTTAGTAGTTCTAATGGAATGTTGTCTACTCCCGGGGCTTTGTTTCGGCTTAGGTCTTTCAGTGCTCTATCAAATTCTTCACGCAGTATCATATCTCCCATTTCATCTTCATCTACATCCTCTTCCATTTCCATAATACTGTCCTCAAGAACATCGCCCTTGTATAGTCCCTCTATATGTTCCTTCCACCTTTCTGCTTTCCCTTCTTTGCGTAGAACTGGGTTTCCATCTGAGCCCTTGCTATTCATACAAGTGGTTCTCTTTTCTCCAAAGGTCTCTTTAATTTTCCTGTAGGCAGTATCTATCTTACCCGTAGTGAGGTAAGCCTCTACATCCTTACATTTGCCTTCTAGCCTGCCTGCTTAGCCGTTTTGCACTTCCTGTCGATCTCATTTTTGAGACGTTTGTATTCTTTTTTGCCTGCTTCATTTACTGCATTTTTATATTTTCTCCTTTCATCAATTAAATTCAGTATTTCTTCTGTCACCCAAGGATTTCTACTAGCCCTCGTCTTTTTACCTACTTGATCCTCTGCTGCCTTCGCCACTTCATCCCTCAAAGCTATCCATTCTTCTTCTACTGTATTTCTTTCCCCCATTCTTGTCAATTGTTCCTTTATGCTCTTCCTGAAACTCTCTACAACCTCTGGTTCTTTCAGTTTATCCAGGTCCCGTCTCCCTAAATTCCCACCTTTTTGCAGTTGCTTCAGTTCCATTAGAAAACGCAAATTAGATCCCTGTTTATAACCGCATAACAAGGCTTCAAAAAAAGATAGTCATTACTTTATAAGCCGCTTGATACAACTCGTTAAGATTAAAATACATTAGAAGTATATATAATCTTTCTATAATACTTATGGTGAAGAAGTTCACTACTTCGCTCAGAATGGTGACAGGAACTAAACTATGATACACTATTTGCTGGGAATTACTTTCTTATTTCTCAGATGAAGAAGAGGGAGAAAATCCTTCTGCAAGTTTCGTTTACAATCTTTTACTATTAAAAATACGGGGGTTACGGGATTCCGCCAAAACTGCAAAAGAAACGGTGATTTACATCTACACCTACATCCATACTCCGCAAGCAACCTGACGGTGTGTGGCGGAGGGTACTTTGAGTTCCTCTATCAGTTCTCCCTTCTATTCCAGCCTCGTATTGTTCATGGAAAGAAAGATTGTCGGTATGCCTCTGTGCGGGCTGTTATCTCTCCGATTTTATCCTCATGGTCTCTTCGCGAGATATACGTAGGAGGGAGCAATACACTGCTTGACTCCTCGGTGAAGGCACGTTCTCGAAACATCAACAAAAGCCCGTACCGAGCTACTGAGCGTCTCTCCTGCAGAGTCTTCCACTGGAGTTTATCTATCATCTCCGTAACGCTTTCGCGATTACTAAATGATCCTGTAACGAAGCGCGCTGCTCTCCGTTGGATCTTCTCTATCTCTTCTATCAACCCTATCTGGTACGGATCGCACACTGGTGAGCAATATTCAAGCATTGGGCGAACAAGTGTGCCGTAACCTACTTCCTTTGTTTTCGGACTGCATTTGCTTAGGATTCTTCCAATGAATCTCACAAGGGGAGGCCACGACGTTTGGAACGCGGATTTACTGCAAAACTTCGTACACTCGTAGTACTCCATGAGGACAACAAAATGTGTAAGCAGTAGCGCGTACTTCTCAAGCGTTGTTGAGAAAATCGCAAGATAATTTCGGTCGTCAAATATATATATCTGTGCGTGGCCATTTTTACCATGAAGCGGCTGCAACCGAGTAGTACCGGCACGGTAACTCAGCGTGTTCGGTCTGAGCGTTAGCTACCCTTTATAATAAAAAAACTGAGCGAATAGATCATCGAGCAAACTGAACGGGTGTAATCGGACGTCCGCCGTGAACAAATTAAACGAAAACTATAGAACATTCTTTTTTTTAAGAAGTTGGCGTTCGAGCCGCTGGATCGAGTTCCGTTCGTCAGTTTCTTTTATTTTCAACAGAGTCATTTTCTTTGTGATTTACATTACAACTGATATAACGGGGAAAATACGTGTAATCGGATGAACTTTTGTTAAATTTACAATGTTATTTGGCAGTCAACTAATTTTTATTATCACAAATAATGTAATATTTATAACTATTGACTAGTAAACGACGAAACGTATAAAGTGATACTGAAAATGTATGCTTGTCCGTTATTTGAGAAATCCCTTATACTTGGAAGGAGTCCGAAACGACTTGTTACCTCCAAGTGTTGACCGGCACGGTCGACTTTCGAAAGATGTAAAATTAATCGTCGCTTTCGACATTACGAGTACAAGTTTCAGGACGGTATTTTTCGTAAAAACATGGAAAACAAAGCTAAACGGCACTAGCTGCATTGAATAAATGCTATGCTTCCGCATATGCAAGGTCTTTTGACGTTTTCCGTGGGAAAACAAACCTCGTCAACATCTTCAAAAACCTCTCTTTCAGACGATAGCTTGGAAGTAAACCATGCATAACGCAGTATTTCCTTAAGCATAGGCGCTAATAATTGGTTATGCAGTATCGAGCCTGTTTTAATAGCGTCTTCCGAGAAGCAATTTCTCGCTCTCTTTCGATTAAATACGAACAGTTTCGAAGACACGGACAAGCATACATTTTCAGTATCACTTTATGCGTTTAGTCGTTTACTAGTCGATAGTTACGATTATTATATTATTTGTGATAGTAAAAATCAGTAGACTGCCAAATAACATTGTACATTTAATAAAAGTTCATCCGATTACACTATTTTTCCCATTATATCAACTGTAATATAAATAGTAAAGAAAACGACTGTGTCGAAAACAAATAAAAAAAAGAACTGACGAACGGAACTCGATCCAGCGCCTTGAACGCCAACCACTTTTTTTTAATACATTTTGCTCTATATTGCTCGCTGCATTTGTTCAGGGCGGACGTCCGATGACACCACTTTTGTTTGTTCATTCATCCGTTCGCTCAGTTATTTTATTAGAAAGAGAAGCTAACGCTCTGGCCGATCACGCTTTTTTTAAATCTCTTTTTGTTCATTTTCGTTCGTTGCATCTGCTCGGGGCGGATGTCGCAAGACATCCGCTTCAGTTCGTCGTTGATCCCTTAACTAAGTTTTTTTGTTACAGAGGGCAGCTAACCCTCTGACCGAACACGCTGAGCTACCGTGCCGGCACCACTTGGTTGCGACCGCTTCACGGTTAAAATGGCCACGCACAGATATATATATATTTGACGACGGAAATTATCTTGCGATTTTCTCAGTAACGCATGAGAAGTACGTGCTACTGCTTACACATTTTGTTATCCTCATGCAGTACTACGAGTGTAGAACGAAGTTTACAGTAAATCCGCGTTCCAAACGTCGTAGCCTCCCCTTGTCAGTCTGGTATCTGCTTTACCGACGATCAACGTTATACGATCATTCCATTTTAAATCACTCCTAATGCCTACGCCCAGGTAATTTATGGAATTAACTTCTTCCAGTTGCTGACCTGTTATATTGTAGCTAAATGATAAAGGATCTTTCTTTCTATGTATTTGCAGCACATCGCACTTGTCCTCATTGAGATTCAACTGCAATTCTCTGCGCCATGTGTTAATTCGTTGCAGATCCTCCTGCATTTCAGTACAATTTTCCATTCTTATAACCTCTCGGTATACTACAGCATCATCCGCAGAAAGCCTCAGTGAACTTCCGATGTTATCCACAAGGTCATTTATGTATATTGTGAATAGCAACGGTCCACGACACTCCCCTGCGGCACACGTGAAATCACTCTTACTTCGGAAGACTTCTCTCCATTGAGAATGACATGCTGCGTTCTGTTATCTAGGAACTCTTCAATCCAATCACACAATTGGTCTGATAGTCCATATGCTCTTACTTTGTTCATTAAACGACCCTGGAACTGTATCGAACGCCTCGCGGAAGTCAAGAAACACGGCATCTACCTGGGAACCCGAGTCTATGGCCTTTTGAGTCTCGTGGGCGAATAGCGCGAGCTGGATTTCACACGATAGTCTTTTTGGAAACCCACGCTGAATCCTACAGAGTAGATTTCTAGTCTCCAGAAAAGTCATTATACTTGAACGTAATACGTGTTCCAAAATTCTACAACTGATCGACGTTAAAGATATAGGTCTATAGCTCTGCACATCTGTTCGACGTCCCTTCTTGAAAACGGGGATGACCCGTGCCCTGCTCCAATCCTTTGGAACGCTACGCTTTTCTAGAGACCTACGGTACACCGCTGCAAGAAGGGGGGCAAGTTCCTTCGCGTACTATGTGTAAAATCGAAGTGGTATCCCATGAGGTCCAGCGGCCTTTCCTCTTTTGAGCGATTTTAATTGTTTTTCTATCCCTCTGTCATCTATTTCGATATCTACTATTTTGTCATCTGTGCGAAAATCTAGAGAAGGAACTACAGTGCAGTCTTCCTATGTGAAACAGCTTTGGAAAAAGACATTTAGTATTTCGGCCTTTAGTCTGTCATCCTCTGTTTCAGTACCATTTTGGTCACAGAGCGTCTGGACATTTTGTTTTGATCCACCTACCGCATTGACAAAAGACCAAAATTTCTTAGGTTTTTCTGCCAAGTCAGTACTTAGAACTTTACTTTTGAATTCATTGAACGCTTCTCGCATAGCCCTCCTCACACTACATTTAGCTTCGCGTAATTTTTGTTTGTCCGCAAGGCTTTGGCTATGTTTATGTTGGCTGTGAAGTTCCCTTTGCTTCCGCAGCAGTTTTCTAACTCGGTTGTTGTACCACGGTGGCTGTTTTCCATCTCTTACGGTCTTTCTTGGCATACTCATCTAATGCATATTATACGATGGTTTTGAACTTTGTCCATTGATCCTCAACACTATCTGTACTTGAGAAAAATTTTTGTGTTGAGCCGTCAAGTACTCTGAAATCTGCTTTTTGTCACTTTTGCTAAACATTTGATTCATTTTTGTCTGAATTTTTAGCTATTTCTCGTGTGAAGGAGTATAATCAGTTACGAGTAACGACTGCATATCTCTTGTAGGAAGGTTTAATTTTGCTTCCTTTCCCAAAACACGAGTATAATTTGCACAAACTCATCTTGAAATAACTGCTGCGACAAAATCTTGAAACATTGTATCATATAAAAAAGGAATGGGTGATCAGAGAGGTTAATATCTTACGGAAAATCTCATTGTTTCGCTTTGCAGTTACATAAGAGAAGAAATCTCAGGTTTGTTTTCATACTATCCAATTCTCTTTTCCCATGCTATTGGTGTCTTTTTAATACAGTACTGGCTTGAAAAAAAATAATGAAAATTGTAGCTTTGGCTGCATCGACGTAAATAAGAAAGTTCCGTATGTTAAACATATGGCAAAATACTTTCTCTCTGCCTGGTATCATCCGCCAAAATCTCGTTTTGATACCTCGAAAGTTTTAGGAGACATGAGGTGCGTTACGAATATCTAGCGCTTGTGGTCTGAAGTGGACGTGCTACATAAAACCCGTTTCCTCGCGATTGAGGGCAAATAGAGACTTCCTCCCAAGCCTAAAGAAAAGTTCAGTACATTAGTTAAATTTCATATCCACCAATACATGGTGTCATATGTACCAAACGCAAACTCATAGCGACTAATACTTTTCATTGAAAACTGCGCTTTCGCTCAGCATATTACGTAAATGCGAATATCACTTTCAATATGAGCATTAGCAAGATGACCGCACTACACCATGAAGCTGGCGTATAAAGCTATGCATACCGTAAGATCAAATTACTTTTTTAATGAATAATTTCTGTAAATCGTGTGAGAAAGTGTGCAGAGCTAACTGAGCACGTGTAACGTTCTACTCGTAATGGCACTGTTGCACCTCGACTAACATGCTAACCAGCGTTCTCAGCGTGAACCCGTAGGAGCGTGTAACTGCGCTGGACAGCGCGCAGAGCCAGCACGCTAGCTACTGGCTTTGTTTTTGTTCTTACAGTTACGACTATTCCTACTGGCCTACTATTGCCTACAACGTAGTATGAAGAGTGATCTATGGTCGTGGGACATGTAATCAGTGTTGTGGACTGGCAAGACAGCCAATCCACAGTGACGGGTAGCCGAAAGGCACGCGTTTAAGCTCACGCAGGCTGGCGTGAGGTCTGGAACAGTTAAAGGAGTTATACTAGCAAGAAAAGTACGTAGCTGATGGAATACTTAACTTTAATCCATAATTGGTGAACATCGGTCAGACGGTACATGCATCACAAGATACACTCCTGGAAATGGAAAAAAGAACACATTGACACCGGTGTGTTAGACCCACCATACTTGCTCCGGACACTGCGAGAGGGCTGTACAAGCAATGATCACACGCACGGCACAGCGGACACACCAGGAACCGCGGTGTTGGCCGTCGAATGGCGCTAGCTGCGCAGCATTTGTGCACCGCCGCCGTCAGTGTCAGCCAGTTTGCCGTGGCATACGGAGCTCCATCGCAGTCTTTAACACTGGTAGCATGCCGCGACAGCGTGGACGTGAACCGTATGTGCAGTTGACGGACTTTGAGCGAGGGCGTATAGTGGGCATGCGGGAGGCCGGGTGGACGTACCGCCGAATTGCTCAACACGTGGGGCGTGAGGTCTCCACAGTACATCGATGTTGTCGCCAGTGGTCGGCGGAAGGTGCACGTGCCCGTCGACCTGGGACCGGACCGCAGCGACGCACGGATGCACGCCAAGACCGTAGGATCCTACGCAGTGCCGTAGGGGACCGCACCGCCACTTCCCAGCAAATTAGGGACACTGTTGCTCCTGGGGTATCGGTCAGGACCATTCGCAACCGTCTCCATGAAGCTGGGCTACGGTCCCGCACACCGTTAGGCCGTCTTCCGCTCACGCCCCAACATCGTGCAGCCCGCCTCCAGTGGTGTCGCGACAGGCGTGAATGGAGGGACGAATGGAGACGTGTCGTCTTCAGCGATGAGAGTCGCTTCTGCCTTGGTGCCAATGATGGTCGTATGCGTGTTTGGCGCCGTGCAGGTGAGCGCCACAATCAGGACTGCATACGACCGAGGCACACAGGGCCAACACCCGGCATCATGGTGTGGGGAGCGATCTCCTACACTGGCCGTACACCACTGGTGATCGTCGAGGGGACACTGAATAGTGCACGGTACATCCAAACCGTCATCGAACCCATCGTTCTACCATTCCTAGACCGGCAAGGGAACTTGCTGTTCCAACAGGACAATGCACGTCCGCATGTATCCCGTGCCACCCAACGTGCTCTAGAAGGTGTAAGTCAACTACCCTGGCCAGCAAGATCTCCGGGTCTGTCCCCCATTGAGCATGTTTGGGACTGGATGAAGCGTCGTCTCACGCGGTCTGCACGTCCAGCACGAACGCTGGTCCAACTGAGGCGCCAGGTGGAAATGGCATGGCAAGCCGTTCCACAGGACTACATCCAGCATCTCTACGATCGTCTCCATGGGAGAATAGCAGCCTGCATTGCTGCGAAAGGTGGATATACACTGTACTAGTGCCGACATTGTGCATGCTCTGTTGCCTGTGTCTATGTGCCTGTGGTTCTGTCAGTGTGATCATGTGATGTATCTGACCCCAGGAATGTGTCAATAAAGTTTCGCCTTCCTGGGACAATGAATTCACGGTGTTCTTATTTCAATTTCCAGGAGTGTAAATAGCAAATGATAATGGCGCCTTGCTAGGTCGTAGCAAATGACGTAGCTGAAGGCTATGCTAACTATCGTCTCGGCAAATGAGAGCGTAATTTGTCAGTGAACCATCGCTAGCAAAGTCAGCTGTACAACTGGGGCGAGTGCTAGGAAGTCTCTCTAGACCTGCCATGTGGCGGCACTCGGTCTGCAATCACTGACAGTGGCGACACGTGGGTCCGACATATACTAACGGACCGCGGCCGATTTAAAGGCTACCACCTAGCAAGTGTGGTGTCTGGCGGTGACACCACAATCAGTATCTTGCCAATTCCTCCAGCCGTTATTAAGAGTAGGTGAATATGCTTCTTTATTCAAGCAGCTCCTCATATGGCCTCATAAGCGCTGAGTGAATCTCGTACCAGAAGTCCTTACCTCATAAAAAGATCTGAGGGTTTACTTGGAATCCGCTGGGCAGAACAGGTCATTAGGACTGTGAAGAGGGCCAAGTAAGATGTCGGTCAGTTTCACTTTAAAATTGTAATTTCTTGTAATTTAATAACACATTTACAACCAAAACGGCACATAGCCGAACTTTTAGAACTACGAGTTTCAAACTCCAAATCTTTCACGGCTGAAGGCCTCCAAACAAGAAATCTTAAAAATCAACACGGTAAATTTCAAGTGATTGGAAACACGCCGTTACAATTACAAATAAAATAAGTAGCTGAAAGCCTCAAGGCAAAAATGGTTAGACAAACTTAAACAAGATGTAATACAAATGGCTGAAGGCCCACAGTGAAATTTTCAAGATTTTAAAATAAATTACCATAACCTTTCAAAGGCAGAAGGGCGAAATGTTTAAGCTTGAAAGGTAATTTTAAAAATAAGGTTCCAAGGCTGAAAGCCCACAATTAATTTTCCAAAATTAAAAAAAATATCACCATAAGCCTTAAATTTTAAGTACCTGAAATCGTACTAAAAGAAAAGACAACACAACGGCAATAACCTTTCAGCAAATATCCACTTGCCAGAATTCAAACTTACTTACATAAAACACAGTAAAACCAAGAATTTTTTTATGATTGGCTATGATAGATTATAAACAGACAATTAAACACCGGTGAGAAAGACAGTAAAGACAACAGCACTCAGAAGCCTCCAGGGGGTCGGACTGCCCTCGTGCACTTAGGTGAGACGGGTGGTGAGCCCAATTACACTTGATCCGTCGGAACCCAACCAAGGGAGAGCCACGGACCAATCGGTACATGAGAATTCAAACACAAAATGTTACTGTTTTGATTATCCACAATGAAATATGTATATGTATTAAGCTGTCAAAACTATACACCTTTTTGGACAGCGACAGGTGCTCTTGAATGTAATAAAGCAATATAGTTAATTCCACCGCATGGCGGCTAAATTTCTGCAATACAAACACTCGGTGTTACTCATAGGAAAACCTCCCCAACAGCGAACCACCGTAACGAACCAAACAACATGAATGGACGTGGCGTGGGTACTTGAAACCACTACTCAACTTTTACGTCCTGCGTCGGTGAACCACGAAGCTCATAACGATTGGACAGCTCTACACACACTCCGACACTGCACAAGGACCGCCAGCGGATCCACTCGACTGCCCCGCACGGAGATAACTTACCTTTCCGCAGCAACCGACCGACTGCCCTCAGAATGCCGACAACTTCTAAATTCGTCGTCAGTGGAAATAACGCCAACTACACACACCACCTGACAAACACTTGCGCAAAGACAGAGACCTGAACGATACCCAACAGTACCTAAGCACGCACGAAGACAAATCGGGAGTCGATGAACACACACACAGCCAATTCATGAACGATCGGCGACGGACCGGCGATCCACCAAGACAGTGGCCCAGCTCAAGTGATGTGTGGCGACAATGGTCGAGCGAGCCATGTCGACGCAGGCCTCGCTGCTGCTCCAACCCAACTGCACTAGTGCCGCAATGCAACTCCCGGACTGGCAGGTCCGGACTGTGCTCCAGACACGTTCCAACTGCCTGACAGACCCGAACTCGCGACCCGATCTGGCTTACGACAGATAACGACTCCGAAGTAATAGCTATGGAGCAAAGATACTAACGAGAGGATATATATAGATATGCGCTGCTAACGCCGCTCACGGTCAGGCAAGGCAGCAACTCAGTGATAGTAGCAATTTAAATTAACGTAGTGAGGTGGAAGTACGTTAATAACAAGGTGTAAAATACATGATGGCGGGAACACGAGCCACGCACGGCTCATGCAGCTACACCAACTGTTCATCTACAGAGGCGCTTAATGAGTGACTTAAATGGCTGGATTCCCATTTTGGACCCAAAGCTCCTTTTAGTAAGTCAAAACTATTTATTCATTGCACAACGGTTATTACATAATCACGATTTGAAAACATGGTTCACAACAACAACACCCATTGGCCATCATTTTGCTCAAAAAATGGTTCAAATGGCTCTGAGCACTATGGGACTTAACTTCTGAGATCATCAGTCCCCTAGAACTTAGAACCGTTGGGTGGCTTGTGGAGTATAAATGTAGGTGTAGATGTAGTAGAGCCTAACTAACCTAAGGACATCATACACATCCATCCCAGAGGCAGGATTCGAACCTGTGACGTAGCGGTCGCGCTGTTTCAGACTGTAGCGCCTAGAACCGCTCGGCCACTGCGGCCGGCTATCATTTTGCATTGCTGTCAACCACAGTTTGTATGGCATTAACAAAAATGCAGGTGCTGTCGGTCACAATGACCTACCTCAACATTAACTAGCAATGAACTGCCTGGGCACCTGTTATAAATTAGTATATAGATATGCCTCTCACCAGCAGTTTAAGGGATGTGATGTCACAAAAATGGGTGTATATTCATTTCAAAAATTAAGCTGCCTGAGAGCGAGCACATTTTATGTCTCAATGCCTCAATGTTTTCGTTTGTTACTACCCGCTGTGGCCGGTCGTAGTCCCAACGGCGTGCCTCAACCAACCTGCGAACAGCAGGGACACGCACAAATCACCGTACTGTGCTCTCATCCTGCGGCGCACTATCTCAGGTTTAATACACTACTACACTACTCAAGAATCGTATACCAGATCCCAGCTCAAGCGTGGTGCAAGTCGACTACAGTATGCTCATATCTGCACTGAAACGGCTTCTGCTTACGTAATGCATCAACAGGATGCCAAATATTGCCCATTTGTCGAAACACGACGATAACTGCTGACGTCTGCCAAATCGATAGTGTAACACTGAAGATTTTTGTTCTACGCTGAAGGGTTTCGTTTGAATCACCTAGATATTTTAGAACAAGAATGGCCATTCAGGTTTGCGGTAAATGGACGAATGAAAGGGGCGATACACAGATGGATATTGAACTGAACCGTGCGTCTAAACCAATCTGTGAACAGCATCCTGTACTTAATAGAGTGCTATTTTAGTACTGTTCTGAAATGACAAAAGTCCCTCAGTTTAAAGAAAGTATTATTTGCCGTGGAATGCGATTATGGACCCCTGATCAGTGTCTCTCAACCCAACGTGACTTATCATGCTTAGTCACTTCATTTTATTTCAGCTTCTTCGCATTAAGAATATTTTGCTATTTAGTTATTTCTGCAAAAAATGCTTAAGACTTCTCCCGATATCTAAAGCCACGGTCGTCTAGAAAGAAATTAGTTCGCCATGGGCTACTAACGGTTGCCGTGTACGTATCAATCCCCTGTTTCCAAGCTGTTCATTACTCCCGATGTCACGACTCAAGCACTTCTTCTTATCACTTTAAAACCGTTTATTCATCAAAATTAATGTTTTACCCACCCTCTCTGATCACTAACCACCGTCTCAATGTTTCCAAAAAGCAGTGGATTCCCCGAACGTTGGTGAGAAATTGTAATGTCCAAAAGCTCTTAGCGCATTAGCGACATAGTAGCCACTGGAAATGAGCAGTTAATGTCGATCGTCAGTAGTGGTATCGATAATGGCACCCTTAAAACCTGCAAAAAGAACAAAATTTGTGTCTTCTGGAATTGCAAGTAGACGATGGTTACGTAAATGACATTACAAACAACAGAAGACCCAAACTCGAGCCTTACGATACTTGAGTTCCAAGCATTATGCTATTGGCATGGAACTGAAATACAATGCTTTCCGTTATTAAGATCTTATAAAAAACATGAATCTGCTGTGTATATTACTCCATAACATTTTATCTTCTGCTCGAGAATTTTCATTGCGTATGGTTTCAGTGTGGAGTGCAAAACAGAGATAATACGTTTTCGACGACTGAACATGGTTATGAGAAGAGAAGCAAAGAACGAAGGGAAGTACGGAGTAACGTCGCTGAACATCATAATGACGAGCAAGGTATTGCAGTCAGTCGAACATTCCACGCTGTCTCGCTAACTGTATGGGTTCCGGTAGTTATTAGCAATATGTGCCTAATAAAGTCGCACATGAGTGTACTTTCAGTAACGGCGAGCTGTAAAATGCAGGCCCGACCGCAAACAGTTGGGTTCCGCTCCGCGTTTTGTATTGGCTGCGCCCGCCACCTCTCCACAGCAGCGACATGGCGGCTGCCGAATGCAAAATGAGGGAAAATCCTACCGCAATCAAACCACAGCTGGCAAAGCACTGCATATCACATCCGCGAATTTTTCCAATTACAGTCAACTGCGAGAATAAAAGCATAAGCCGAAATATTATTCTCTCATTACCGGCCGTGCCAGATGGCGGTGCAAAGAAAGGCGTATTCTCCCATAACCCGTCTTATTACGCCACATTAAGGAACCTATGTCTTTGAAGCCGCCATTGTGGCGTTGCACTTAGTGGCCAGCAGTGTACTAATAGTCGCCTTCATATTGTACAACATATATAAAGCTTTTTTTAATTCACACAAAAATTCAAAATATAATAGCTCTGTTAGTGTGATAAAATAAATTTTTCACCTAAATTGCATGTTTAACGAGAGCGCACTGCAACTGGAATATAGTGCCTCTCTTTCTGTGCCCTCCGGCTTCATCATCGGCCCATACAACATTGAAGCTTCTAACAAACTTTAAGATGGAATATTGTGTTTCTTTTATTACATTGGTGTATAAATTGGTACCGTTTTCGTTTTGCATGTTGGTATTCCGGTTGCTATGGGTTTATCTATCGATTTTCATTCATTGCTGTAGTTCACTTTTACTGTTTGAGTTTACATATTGTCATCTCGTCACGTGGAGACTTTGAGTGGACTGTGGACGGCAGAAACTGGAGTGGTAAGTGGAGAAACCAGAACATTTCCGACATATTCTCATGTTTGAGTTCAGTAGAGGGGTGATAGCATCGGAGGCAGCTAAAAATATTTTCATCGTGTTTCGGAATAAGTCAGCCCCTGGTCTCAGTGTAGAGTCTTTGATTAGTAAGAAGAACGTCATCGGTCACGTGTTCGAACCTTGCCAATGCTTAAATTTTGAATAAAATACGCCAGCTTTAGCGGATCAAGACTTCGGCCAAACGAAGTCATCCTCACTCCGCTAACGGCCTTGTCAATAAGGCTGGAGGAGCTAACAGAGGTTCAGGGCACTCTCTTGCCCTGGAAAACTGCCCCTGAAGGTGGAAGAATTGGAAATGATCAACGACATGAAGATGCAGTAGGTAACAGAAAGCACACATAATATGCATCCAAAGGACGTGTGGCCTCTTAACTGGAAAAGCGTTATGGTAATCTCTCCATTGGCGAAAGATTCTTGACTACACCCCCATCCGGATCTCCGGGAGTGGACTGCCAAAGGGGAGGTGACCATTAGAAACAGATTCAATAATCAATGAAGGATAAAGTTCTAAGAGACGGGGTGTGAAATGTCAAAAGTTTGAACGTGGCAGGGAACCTAGAAACTTCTGAATAGGAAATTGCAAAGGCTTAATTTAGATATGCTGGAGATCAGTGAAGCGAAATGGAAAGAACACAAAGATTTCTGGTCACATGAGTGTAGAAGCAGAGAATGACATAACGGCAGCAGGATTGCGTAGGAATAGGAAGGCAGGACCGAGAGTGTGTTACTGAGAACAATTCAGTGATAGGTTTTTTCTCATTATAATCGACAGCAAACCAACACCGACAACAATAGTTAGTTCAGAAAATTCCGAACCATTGTTCACAAATTTTTCCTACGCTTACCTTTCGCTTATTGTGCATACTCTCCTCCATAGTTGATACATGGCTCCCAACGCCGTTTCCGCTTCCGGAAGCTGTCTTGGTACGCCTCTTGCTGCATCGTGCGAAGCATCGCCTGCGAATTTTCTTTTATCTTGTCTCGTTGCGAATCTTCGTCCTTTTAACGGGGTTTTCGGCTTTGGAAATAAAAAAAATATGTCCGAAGTGGCAATATGATTTTCTTAAGGAACATTTTATTTGGCCGATCCAAAAGCTTTTCATAGACTCACGAACCATGGAACACACTTGGCGGCAAGAAGATGCAGTCAAAGATGCTGTGTCAGAATTTCATGACGTGATCCAATTGAAAAGTTACGTTCTTGTGCAATCTTTAGGACAGTCAGTCTTCGACTCGCGCACAGAGATTCGTTGACCTTCCTGACATGAGCGTCGGCGGAAGGCGTGGGATGGCGTTCTGAACGAGGGCCGTCTTTAACTTCCGTCTGGCCATTTTTAAACCGTGCGAACCATTCGTAATCCCGAGCACGGCTTAAGCACTCGTCATCGTAGGCTTGTTGCATCATTTGGTGTGTCTCCAAAATTTAATGCAGTCGCGTTGCTCTTATAACTCTGCCATCTCGAAATTCGCAAACAGTGCGACACAACGTTCTACTCAATACGGCACTGAACAATAACAGACGTACAACAATGAAACTCCGGCAGTTACACACTGAATACAGCTGTGTGCAGGGATGCCAACCGCATTTTGCTCGAACACTCCACTGGCGTAAAATTATGAACTTTCTGGAATATGTTGAACAGACGTCATACATGCCGACATCGCAAGCTCAAGATGAAGAAATAGAGAAAGTATATGAATATGCTGAACAGATAATTGAGTACATAAATTGAGGTGAAAATCTAATAGTCACGGGGGACTGGAATGCGGTTGCAGGGAAAGGAGCAGAAGAAAGAGAATGTGAGCTTCGTGCTAGAAACGAAAGAGGAAAAAATTGAATTGTGCAATAAATATCTGCTAGTAGTAGCGAATAATATGTTCAAAATCACAAGAGGAGGAGGTATACTAGGAAAAGGCCAAGAGATACAGAAAAATTTTAGTTACATTACGTCATCATCATGTTGAGATACCGCAATCAGCTGCTAGACAGCAAGGATTACACAGGAGGAGATATAGACTCAGATCAAGAAGATGAAGAGTAAGATGAAGTTTAAGAGACTAGTCAAAAAGAAACAAGAGGCAAAAACGAGGGATACCGAATACCTAATGAATAAACAGGTACGCTTGATGTTCTCTAAGATTACAAATAGATCATCAGGCAGCTCAGTTGAAGAGGAATGGAAATATCTAACATGGACAGTGACAGAAGTTGGAACGAAAAATATAGATACGAAGGAGGTCACTACGAAAGAACCATGGGTAACGGAAGAAGTACTTCAGTGGATTGACGATGGAAGGAAGTACAAAAATGTTCAGAGAAATTCAGGAATACACAAAAGCAATTCCATAAGGAATAAAGCAAATAGGAACTGTAGAGAATCTAAGGCGAAATCTCTGCATGAAAAATGTGAAGAAATCGAGAAAGAAGTGATAGTTGGAAGGACTCACGCACCATATAGAAAAATCAAAACAACCTTCGTTGACATTATAGGCAAAGGCGGTAACATTAAGAGTGCAATGGAAAATCCACTGTTAAATGTAGAGGAGAAAGCGGATAGATGGAAAGAGTACCTTGATGGCCTATATGAGGGGGAAAACTTGTATGATATGATTGAAGAAGACACAGAAGTCGATAGGCAAGAGATAGTGATCCAGTATTACAATCAGAATGTAAAAGAGCATTGGAAGACTTGAGATCAAATAAGCCAGAAGGGATAGATAACATTCCATGAGAACTTGGAAAAGTGGCAGCAAAACGACTGTTCACGTTGGCGTGTAGAATGTATGACTCTGGCCGTCTTCCGAAGACTGCAAGAGCTGATAAGTTCCGAGAATTATCGCACAATCAGCTTAACGGCTCGTGCATCCACGTTACTGACAAGAATAATATACAGAAGAATTGAGAAGAAAATTAAGGATGTGCTAGATAACGATCAGTTTGGCTTTAGGAAAGGTAAAACCGTCAGAGAGGCGATTCTGACGTTACAGTTGATAATGGGAGCAATCCTAAAGAAATATCATAGGATGTGCCGACCTGGAAAACGCGTTCGACAGTGTAAAATGGTGGAAGATGGTCGAAATTATGAGGAAAATACGGATAATCTATAGGGAGAGATGGGTAATATAAAACATGTGCAAGAGACTTGAGGGATTAATAATAGTGGAAGAACGAGAACGAAGTGCTCGGATTAAAAAGGGTGTAAGACTGGGATGTAGTCTTTTATTCCCACTGTTCAGTCTATACAGCGAAAAAGTAACGACGTAAAAAAAAAGTTTCAAGGTTGGAATTAACGTTTAGGGTGAAAGGATATGAAGATGATTCTCTGATGACATTACTATCCTCAGAGAAAGTAAAGAATAATTACAAAATCTGATGAATGGAATGAACGCGCTGATGAGTACACAATATGGATCGAGAGTAAATGGAAGAAAGACGAAAGTAACGAGAAGTAGCAGAAATGAGAACAACGAGAAACTTACATTAGTACTGATGGTCATGAAGCAGATGAAGTTAAGGATATCTTCTAGTGGGCAGAAAAACACCGCAAGAGGAACGGAGCAAGGAGGACATCAAAGGCAGACTAGCACTGACAAAAAGGGCAGTCTTGGCTAAGATAACTCTACTAATATCAAACATAACCCTTAATATTACGAAGAAATTTGTGAGAATGTACGTTTGGAGCATTGTGTAGTATGGTAGTGAAACATGCAGAGTGGGAAAAACGGAATAGAAGATAAACGTAGAATTTGAAGTATGGTGCTGCAGAAGAATGTAGAGGATTACGTGGACTGATAACGTAAGGAAAAAGGAGGTGCAGAATCTGACAGGAAAATAATATATGTAAACCACTGACAAGAAGAAGCGACAGAATGGTAGAGCATGTGTTAATGCGCGACTTCTGCTGCACGAGTGGAAGCTCCAGAGGGCAAAAACTGTGGAAGAAGGCAAAGATTTGAATACATTCAGAAAATACACTACTGGCCATTAAAATTGCTACACCAAGAAGAAATGTAGGTGATAAACGGGTATTCATTGGTCAAGTATATTATACTAGAACTGTAATTGCATTTTCACGCAGCTTCGGTGCATAGATCCCGAGAAATCAGTACCCAGAACAACCACCTCTGGCCGTAATAACGGCCTTGATACGCCTGGGCATTGAGTGAAACAGAGCTTGGATGGCGTGGACTGGTACACCTGCCCATGCAGCTTCAACACGATACCACAGTTCATCAAGAGTAGTGACTGGCGGTTTATGACGAGCCAGTTGCTCGGCCACCATTGACCCTGACGTTTTCAGTTGGTGAGAGATCTGGAGAATGTGCTGGCCAGGGCAGCAGTCGAACATTTTCTGTATCCACAAAGGCCCGTACAGGACCTGCAACATGCGGTCGTGCATTATCCTGCTGAAATGTATGGTTTCGCAGGGATCGAATGAAGGGTAGAGCCACTGGTCGTAACACATCTGAAATGTAACGTCCACTGTTCAAAGTGCCGTCAGTGCGAACAAGGGGTGATCGAGACGTGTAACTAATGGCACCCCAAGCCATCACGCCGGTTGATACGCCAGTATGGCGATGCCGAATACGAGCTTCCAATGTGCGTTTACCGCGATGTCGCCAAACACGTATGCGACCATCATGATGCTGTAAGCAGAACTTAGATTCATCCGAAAAAATGACGTTTTGGCATTCGTGCACTTAGGTTCGTCGTTGAGTAACACCATCGTAGGCGCTCCTTTCTGCGATGCAGTATCAAGGGTAACCGCAGCCATAGTCTCCGAACTGATAGTCCATGCTGCTGCAAACGTCGTCGAACTGTTCGTGCAGATGGTTGTTGTCTTGCAAACGTCCACATCTGTTGACCCGGGGATCGAGACGTGGCTGCACGTTCCGTTATAGCCATGCGGATAAGATGCCTGTCATCCTGACTGCTAGTGATACGAGGCCGTTGGTGTCCAGCACGGCGTTCCGTATTACCCTCCTGAACCCACCGATTCCATATTCTACTAACAGTCATTGGATCTCGACCAACGCTAGCAGCAATGTCACGATACGATAAACCGCAATCGCGATAGGCTACAATCCAACCTTTATCAAAGTCGGAAACGTGATGGTACGCATTTCTTCTCCTTACACGAGGCATCAAAACAACGATTCGCCAGGCAACGTCGGTCAACTGCTGTTTGTGTATGAGAAATCGGTTGGAAACTTTCCTCATGTCAGCGCTTTGTAGGTGTCGCCACAGGCGCCAATCTTGTGTGAAAGTTCTGAAAAGCTAATCATTTGCATATCACAGCATCTTATTCCTGTCGGTTAAATTTCGCGTCTGTAGCACGTCATCTTTGTGGTGTAGCAATTTTAATGGCCAGTAGTGTAATTGAGGACGCAGGTTGCAAGTGCTAACCTGAGATGAAGAGGTTGGCACAGGAGAGGACTTCGTTGTTGTTGGCTGCATCAAACCAGTGAGAAAATTGATGACTCAAGAAAAAGAAAAAAAGGGGGGGGGGGGGGGTAATGCAATTGTACAGAGCACAGTAAGGGAATCGTGTTCTCGTTTTGAAGAGTATCGTTTTGACGTTAGTGACCCTCTACATTTAGGAAGACCTTTGCGATTTGATAAAGATCCTTTAGATCCATTAAGCCACCATATCCTACTTCGTGTACTCGATAACTGGAAAATCTGATGAACTGTGAACATCCCACCATCGTGCGACGGTTGTATGCAATGAGGAAGATTGAGAAATCCGATGTATGGATACAATATGGTCTAAGGAAAAATCACAAAAATCCGCGGCTGGTTGCTTGTGCATCTCAGCTTGCTCGTTATCAATTGCCTCGTCGACAAATCTGTCCATCCTTATCCTGTCTTTATTCTAACATAGGGATAAGTAAGGAATGGCTGAGCCCAAACAAAACAGCATTTTCCCGTACAAAGAACTGAGCGTATCCGCAAAAGGTGTGCTCTCTGGTAGAACAGCGAAGGTGTAGTGTACTACTAATTGCTTTCCCGAGGTGCAATCATCACTACTGACACCTCCTGTCAACAACTGAGACCTTTTGCTGTCACATTCCAAAAGTAGCGACCAGAAAGATTACGTGACGTGATGCCACTCCATTATAACGCTCGCCCGCATTCTGAAAGACTTACAGTACTGGAGTTGGCGTGGAAGTCAGTCTCCACCCACCTTATTCACGTGATATAGACCATCACCTTTTGCGCTCTCTGTCAAACAACCTTAAGCAACATCCTTTCCGGACGAAAATGAGCTCCGAACGCGGCTCGACGAGTTCTTCGCTTCAAAACCACGTTGCTCTTAGAGTCGTGGCATCGAAACTTACCCCAGAGTTGGCAGGCTGTTGTAAATAGTAAAGGAGAACATATTATTGATGACTAAAGTCTCTGTTATGTGTATCTGTTGTTTTTATTAAAGTCACAGAAAAACGTTACGAGCCTGTGCACCAACGAGTAGCAACATAATAATGTCTAGGGGGGAGTGTTGCACTTAGACCATGATGTTGTTATTGATTGGTACTTCAGCCCAGTGACTGTTTTTAGAATCACATGAGACCGCCCTGTTCTACAGTTTTTGTTGTTAGTAGGCATGAGGTTGTTTTTGTGCAGCGTTTGTAAATACTTCGAGTTCTACATATTTGATGCTGTTTAATATATTAAAGCTACTTGGATTACATTGTTAATTCTTAAGCAACAAAATTTCATGCTGAGTAAAATTCTGTATATTATTAAAACTTGTTACATAGCTTGTGAATGGTCGAGCCATATTTCATCGCTTGTTCACCATCTTGTACCTTGAAATGGAAGATCTTTTACCATGAAACATGCGATATTTGAAAATTAACTGCGTTTAGGTAATGGCTTACCAGTTTTAGATGTCTTGAAAATATTTATTTTAGTTCCCACTAGCAACAATTTGAAAATGTATTTAACTTGCAACAGATTTTTGATACTACTTCTGTTTAATTTGATTTCAGTTATCGATTATTGGTATAGTCAAGTAAACAGTAATAAAGGGAAGACTAAAGTCAGTACTGACAAGCTTTACTCTAACACAGCATTTTTAAATTTTAGTAGAATATTGGTTCTTTGATTCATGTCCAAGTTGTACCTTGGGACATGTTTACGAATTTGGAAATACCGTAATATTCCGGAACAATTTTTGTAATTTCCGTGAAAGATTTCGGTATAAAAGATGTGACGTCCAAATTTAAAAAATAAATAAGAAAATACATCAAACCTTTATTACACGTTATTACTGTTCCAACGTAAAGACTCTCTGTTACATGTATTTAAAATGTGCACATCTGAGGTAGGTAGTCCTAGAAATATGGTAATTTGTCTCTTCATCCACATCTGAGTGACTACCCTGCAATTCAAACTTAAGTGCCTGGCAGAGGGCTCATGGAACTACCTTCAGACGATTTGTCTATCGTTCTGCTCTCGAACAGCGCGCAGAAATAACGAACACACGGATCCTTCCATGCGAGCTCTCATTTCTCTTATGTCATTACGATGATCACTTTTCCCTATGTAGGTGGCCGTTAAAAATGTTGTAGAATTCAGAGTAAAAAGTTATTGATCGAAATTCCGTGAAAGGATCCCGTCGCAACGAAGAACGCCGTTGTTTTAATGATTGATACCCCAACTAGTGCATCATACCCAGGAAACTTCCTCCCCTGTTTCCGATAGTACAAAACCAGCTTTTCTCTTTGAACTTTTTCGATGTCCTCTGTCAGTCTAATCTGGTAAGGATGACATAACACGCAACAGTACTCAAGAAGAGTACGGACAAGCCCAGTGACGCCCGCCTCTAATAGACATGTTGCATCTTATTATTGTAAATGTTCTGTCAATAAAATGTAGTGTTTCTTTTGAATCACTCACAACATTATCTATGTAATCGACTGAATTCAAATTGTTAGTAATGGTAATCTCTTTGTATTTAGCTGAGTTGGCTGCATGTAGGTGCCTGTGATTTGTTGTGCAACGGAAATTTAACTGTTTCCTTTCAGTACTAATACGAATGGCCTCACATTTCACATTATTCAGCGAACTGTCACTTACCACACCCTATAGGTAAGGTGTCTAAATCATTTTCCAATTAGTTTTGATATCCTGACGTCAGTAAATGACGTCACCATCTGCAAAAAGTTTAACAGGGCTGCTCAGATTCTTTGCTAAATCATTTATATAGATTAGAGTAAGCAGAGGGCCATTAATACTCTCTTGGGGAACGCCAGATATCACTTCTGTTTTACACGATGACTTTCCATCAGTTGCTACGATCAGTGACCTTCCTGACAGGATATCACCAATCCAGTCACGCAGCTGAGTGGCACCCCATAGGTACGCATCGTGATTGGCAGTTGCTTGTGGGGAAGGGTGTCAAAGACTTCTGGAAATCTAGAAATATGGAATGAATTTCAGATCCCATGTGGATAGCACTCTGTACTTCATGTAAATTGAGAGCTAGTTATGTTTTTTTTCTGAACCGTTCTTTGTGTCGGTAGATAGTTTTCTTCGAGGTAATTCATAATGTTCGAACTCAGTACATGTTCCATACTCGAACTGGAAAACGACGTCAAGGATGTGGGTCTGGAGTTGAGCGGATTACTTCTGCTTCCTTTCTTGATTGTTGATTGAGTTTTACAATTTTCCAGTCTTAGGTACGGTATTTTCTTTGAGCAAGCGTATGTATAAGACTGCCAAATATGGACTAATTACATCGGTATTTTCTGAAAGGAATTTAACTGTTATACAGTCTGGACCGAAAGATGTGCCTCTATTAAGGGCTTTAAGACGCATCGCTACATAGAGGATATCTACTCATGTTAGATGCTGGCAGCAGTTATGGATTCTAATGCTGGAATATTTACTTCGGCAACTTTGTTTGAGGAATTTCGGAAAATCTTGCTTAGAAACTCAACTATGGTTGCCCTGTCATCGGCAACATTACCCTGCAGTCGTGCAGCGTAAATATTGATGGATTTTGCACTGGATACCGAGACATAGTTTAATTGTGGTAACTATTTAAAGTATTCCAAGCTGAAGTCGGCGCAAAATTTCGAAATTCTGAAGAATATCGCTGACCCCGAAGATTTTGTATGCTTTTAAATTTGCCATGCTTTTTTCGTTGCTTCAGTAACAGTGTTCTGACCGGTTTTATGTAACATGAGATATCAGTTCCGTCTGCTATTAATTTCTGCGATACAAATCTATTTGTCTTTGATACAATTTCTTTGAATTTAAGCCACGTATGATGTACGTTCACATTGTTTGGAAGGAGTCAAGTGAATTTTTATCTGTTTTTTAAATAAATACATTTCGCGCATATTTTTGGTGGACAGTGTTCAGTTCAGTACAACGACCTTGTGGTCACTAATAACAGCATCCGTCATGATCCTCTCTATTCACTCAGGATTATTTGTTGTTAGGAGATCAAGCATGCTTTCGAAAGCATTGAAAATTTCGAGTGGGCTCCTGAAATAACAGCTCAAAATAATTATCGGAGAAAGCATTTAGCACGATTTCGCACGCTGTGTGATCACTGCACCTGACTTCAAACACGTATTTTGAAGATAAAGTCACCACCAGTCAATTTTATGAATGAAGTACCTGTTTCAAATCATACTCATGTTTTCTTTGAACCTTTAGGCAACTTTGTCGGCTGATGTGGGGTGTCAGCAAAGGAAATCAGTTATTAATTTATTCCAGTTGTCACGTATAGCGTCTACCCAGGCTAACTCTGAGGACTATATATTTCGAATTTCACATCGAGATAAACAACTACTAGAGATAAACTACTACTACTACTAAACTAAAGTAAAGTCCTTCCGAACACGCCATGACGACGCAATGGCATCGACGGGCCGCCATGTCATCCTCAGCGTCACAGGATGCGGATATGGAGGTCCATGTGGTCAGCATACCGCTCTCCCGGCCGTGTCAGTTTCCGAGACTGGAGCCGCTACTTCTCAATCAAGTAGCTCCTCAGTTTGCCTCACAATGGCTGAGTGCACCCCGCTTGCCAACGGCGCTCGGCAGACAGGACCGTCACCCATCCAAGTGCTAGCTCAGCCCGACAGCGCTTAACTTCGGTGATCTTACTGGAACCGGTGCTACTACTGCGGCAAGGCAGTTGGCCTACTACTACTACTACTACCACTACTAGCAACAAACCCAGCGCCAGCAACTGTATTTTGGGTGTAGTGTCACTACAATTTTTGGACAAATGTGTGGCATAATAGTGGTAAAACATTGCAGCAGCTTTGATTTTGGCATTCCAATTACAACAACAGGACTCATTACTCGTTGCAAGATGGATCAAGCTTAGTTCTGCAAAACCTGCTAGCACAGCAGTAAGATATGGTTCTTGTAGAGCAGGCAAGGCGATTTCTCCACAGACACAAGTTGTGTTATCAAGAATGTGACTATGTGGCGTGTTTGCATATTACGTGCGCTGATATCAGATATAAATAGCTGTAATTATGTAGCAAATTTATTCTCAGCCCAACAGTACTACTAGAACGTGGAGGCTACAGCTAATGAGGGGACCGCATCGAACCAACAGCAGCAGTCATGAGTTTGGGCCTCTGCTGCTGTATCTTCTTAATGGACTAGTTCTACTGTCGGAATTTGGTACCATGGCGCAGCAAGGCCATCCAAGGCAGATACCATCAGCGGTCTCCTGCCTATTGGCAAGCGTGTTGAGTTATAGGCACGGCAGTTGCCTCCCGCCCCTGCCGGTGCATGTTCAGCCACGCCTCACGCCATTATCCACTGTGCTAGCTGTCACTTCGCTGGTCATACAACCTCATGTCACATGTTGAGAGTTGCATGGTCGCTACTCCAAGTCAGTAGAGTGCAAATGTCTAGGTAAAATTAAGTTTTTATTGTGATAGCTGTGTTTCTCAGGAGTACCACGAGTCAGCAAGCCTACCGCAATCCTTAGCCATCAGTCACATTGCACCAAAGCCACCTCACCACACCTGAGGTCAGCTATACTTAGGGTCAGAAGTAGTGGCACCATCTTCTGTGGACAGAAAAGGGCCGTTGTACATGACTACTGGACAAAAGTCTGCAGTGTTATCGCACTAGGATGAGTGAGGCAGTAGAAGAAAGCCATTCTTCACTCGAAAGTTATACATGTTTCAAATTGTAATGATATAAAACAGATGAAGTGCAGGGCTTGATGACGGAAGAGTTGGATTTGGGAAGCTGGGACCATTTCACATAGATGGATTGGGTCTTACGTTCCTCCAAGAAGATGTGGGAAATATATGCTGTGATGTAGGATGCATGTGTGGGACGTAAGGAGATATGGAAGAATAGCAGCCAAAATACTAAATAGTAATAAAGATGTTTGATATCATTAGTATTATGTGATGAGTCTAGCCCACTTTGGATTAAACGGACCTTGAAAACTGCATTAGAGGGTATAACCTACATGCCAGGGAAGGTGCAATGACGTTGAACATACACATGATCAAAAATGCGCTAGTTGGAAATTAAATAATGTAGGATGTGGTAAATTAGAAAAAAATTCAAAAATTCAAAAATCAGATTTCAATAAAATTAAAAAATCCAACGATGTTGAAGCTAGCCGATTTGTGATTTGTAAACCCTTCCCTGGCACCCACTCTTTTCTCCTCTTCTTCAACCAAATCCCAGTACTTCGCAACCAATTAAAATGTAACAAACCAATCACATTGTAACCCTGGAGCAGACTCATTGGCTGGGCTCAAAAATATCAGAATGATCTGAATTTTTGTGCCTATTTCGAGGCAACATCTATCATACATTGGGAAAACACACACACATTATATATATGTATATATACACACAAATAATATGCTAAGCAAACATTTGATATTTCAAGTTAAACTTAAAATAGTAATGTGGTAAAAATGACATTATTAGGATTACAACTGCAGAATATACATGTTAACTGAAATTATGTGCTAAGGAGGCAACACACAAACAGGTAGGCAGTTTGAATTACCATTAGCTAGGAAAAAAGTGTGATTAATTCCGTCTCTTTGACCTACTTTTGGTGTATGACACAATGAACGGTGAAATTAAATATTTCTGAACCTAAACTATTCTATGATGCTTATGAAGTTTTACAATGGTATCTACATGTCCAAAGTATGTGGTCACTTCAATTGCAGGAAAGGTTATAGGTGTTTCTTACAACAGAGTGTCATCACCTGTGGTTTCTCAAGTTTTTCAGTGATGTTTCACTTTAGTAAGAGCCGTTCTGGGGAGCTCGAAAATATCGATTCATTTTTTATGCTAAGGAAATATCATTGATTTTTATTACAAATGATTGGTCCAAGTTCATGTTAAGTACAATAAAAGTTGTTGAACAGGGTTCCAAATTTTACCAATGAAAATTATGGCACCAAGGCTGTATAAATGTTTACAGAGTGTATTTCCTATAATCAAGTACTAAGTAACACCACAATATAGGCTAAACCCATGAGAGAAAACACAACCTCATACACAACATGGGACAAAGGAAAAAAAATTAAGTAAACACCATTTTAGGAAAGAAGGTGTTTTGATGAGATTTTATTGTGATTCACCAATTCAACTACATATTTTTTGCAATACACAAAGAGAGCTTCTTCTATACTTACATGCATTAAAACATGACCAAATAAGTGATGGAAGGAGGCAGAGATGAAATACTCCAAAAGATGGTTGTGCTACTAGACAGAGATGAAAGGTCAATATATCAAAAACATAATCTTTGTCAGCAAAATAAAATTATTTATCATTCATTGTCTACGAAACACATGCAGGTTACTTGTAGTAATATACAGGATGAATCATAAATGAAGAAAAATATGTCATGCAAATTGTCACACACTGAGCTACAACCATAAATTCGTTTTCCGCGAGTTCCTATGTCAATAAATGACAATGCAATTGAATGGTAAAAATCTGGAAATATGAAGTAGACTTTTGGATGTTACGTTGCGCCGACATTGGTCAAGGGGGCAGATCGGCAGCAGGACACAACATACGAGTGCTGTAGGTAGTCTAGCCGCTCACGAGAAGGCGAGGCATGCGGCGTCAAGCGACGGGCTGCGTGACACTGCGAGCAACGACGTCGCCCACATCTATCTCGTACCGGTTACGCTGGCCAGTATTACGTATCGTAGCTAGTTGGCATAGGGGAAGGAACGTGGGGAGGGGCTGCACTACTGTACATGCATGTTTTATAATTTGGTTTTCGTGTCCCAGACCTAGTTTTGAGAAACGAGTACGAAGATGCGGAATACAAAATACAACTACACAGGTATGTGACAGTTAATACAAACGAATACAATACAGCTGTACAAATCTAAACTAACATAGAAACACATAACCAGAAGCAGCAGTGGCAGTTTATAAGTAGTGTTCGAAATGACGGCCACAATGTGTGTGGCAAAGTTGAACTCTTCGCAGGAACGATTGCTGAACACGGTCCAACATTTCTGTATCTCTTTGCGTAATGTCACGGGCATGTTGAATTCTGCGTTGAAGGGTATTGACATCAACAACCTCTCCTTCATAAATCACAGATTTCAGATGGCCCCACAAAAAGAAATCCAGTGGATTCAGGCCATGTTACAGGGCCTCCACGACCGATCCATTTCGAAGGGAAGGCATTGTCCAGGTGGCGTCGCACTATGCCGTTGAAGTGAGCGGGGGTACCGTCTGCAAGTACCACAGGTTGATACGAGAGGCCAAACTAACGTCTTCCCGCAATTCCGGTAATGTAGCATCCAGGAAACGCAGCTACCGCTCTCCTGTAAGCCTTTGTGGTAGCATATGTGGTCCTATGAGATGGTGATTAATAATACCACACCAGATATTGACACCGCATCGTTCTTGGTACCCTCGTGTCACCGTGCTGTGGGGGTTTTCTTGCGCCCACTCGTGCCAATTATGCGAATTCACTATACCCTCCTACGTGAAATAGGCTTCGTCGGTGAACAGTATTGCTTGTGAAAAATGCTGGTCGTGGGTCTGACGCCGTAGGATAAAGTTGCAGAAGTTCAGCCTCCTCTTTTAGTCTTCCGGCAATAATGCCTGTACCTTCTGCATGCGAAAGGGATGGTAATGGTCTCTATGGAGTATTCGCATAACAGTAGACTGTGACATTCCGACCGCAATGGTGAGAGACCTGGTGCTTATTGTTCGTTCCTCCGCAACAGTTCGCAACACTTTTCCTTCGTCATCCGCACTGTACATCGACGGTCGGCCACGACGACCAAATCCTGGAGGTGCTACACATGCACCATACTCCCTCAAGCGCCTGTCCACAGAGTAAAACGTTTTTGCGGATCGAAGGCGCCGGCTAGAAAAGCTCTCGTGATACAGTTGCCTTGCAACGTCAGCTTTTCTATCTGCAAGCCCGTAGGTGAGGTGGATGTCGGCGTATTCCTCGTTTGTGAAACTTGCCATGGTACTGTAGTAACACTGCGACGCGGCCGTCAGCAACTGTTGACACGACGAGTATCGGGCAGAGTGACCAGCGCTGAGGTGTTGTAAACACGTCATGCACGCCGCGCTTTTACTTAAGCCGTTGACCACTCTTTCCGCTTACAGGACACACATTCCCTAACATGAAACTGTACACTCCGTTACCGCCGGCAACGTGTGATTCACAAGATCTGATACAATTTCACATATATTACGATGGGATTTGTTCTTTCTCGTATCTTTCAAACGCTGACAGATACACATCAGTTCATTGGTGTGTCATGTGTTGTATCTATGGGTGAATGGCATGTCGTGATAGTGAGGCTCGTCCGTATCTCGTTCAATGGTTAACAGGTGTTTTTGTTTTACGTACACAGTACACCGAGGAGAACGAAATTAACAACGGTGCGTCACATGTTACGCAGAGCAGCATGCGGCCCTCGACATATTTTTCCTCATTTGTGACTCACCCTGTAGAAGAATAATTACAGAGGTCAGAACTTTATTTAGTATATGTATCCATAATGATATCTATAAAATAGTGTCATCTACTGCGGGAGGTCAGCTACTTTCTCTGTAGTATGTCATATCATTGTCGTCTCATTAATATAAGCATGAAAAAGAGTGAGGAAAAGGAAGTTTGCCATGGTGTATAAGTCAGCGCCAATTGTGATGATGTGGAAGTAGCTGACATCACCTAGTTGCTGATTTATCCTCCAGTAGCTGACACCTCCCAGTAGCTGGATCCCCCCAATAACTGAAACCCCCAGTAGCTGACATCCCTCTACTAACTGACATCTCCTAGCAGCTGACATCCCCTAGAAGCTCATACACATTGTATAGTTGGAAACCGTTTTGACTCGTTAAATTTCGACTTGTTGACTTACAGCATTTTCTTATTGGAATAAGTTGCACCTTACCATAATAAGTCCCAGCTTACATAGTGGACATTATGATAAACACGCAGACAAATGTGCATGCACATTGATTCACAACCCTCCAGTAGCTGTTAACCACTGCACATACAGAATCCTATACAAGATCCAGTAACAGGCATCTGTTGCACACACTCTACAGGTTCTGATAACAGAAATATATTAAAGATCTAGTAGCTGTCATCTACTGTCAGATTTTGGAACACACTATTTGTGTTCTGAATATACACTATCGACCATTAAAATTGCTACACCACGAGGATAACGTTCTACAGACGCGAATTTAACCGACAGGAAGAAGAAGCTGTGATATGCAAATGATTAGCTTTTCAGAGCATTCACACAAGGTTGGCGCCGGTGGTGACACCTACAACGTGCTAACATGAGGAATGTTTCCAACCGATTTCTCATACACAAACAGCAGTTGACCGGCGTTGCCTGGTGAAACGTTGTTCTGATGCATCGTGTAAGGAGGAGAAATGCGTACCATCACGTTTCCGACTTTGATAAAGGTAGGATTGTAGCCTATCGCGATTTCGGTTTATCGTATCGTGACATTGCTGCTCGCGTTGGTCGATATCCAATGACTGTTAGCAGAATATGGAATCGGTGGGTTCAGGAGGGTAATACGGAACGCCGTGCTGGATCCCAACGGCCTCGTATCACTAGCAGTCGAGATGACAGGCATCTTATCCGCATGGCTGTAACGGATCGTGCAGCCACGTCTGGATCCCTGAGTCAACAGATGTGGACGCTTGCAAGACACCAAACATCTGCACGAACAGTTCGACGACGTTTGCAGCAGCATGGGCTATCAGCTCGGAGATTATGGCTGCGGTTACCCTTGACGCTGCATCACAGACAGGATCGGCTGCGATGGTGTACTCAACGACGAACCTAAGTGCACGAATGCCAAAACGTCATTTTATCGAATGAATCCAAGTTCTGTTTACAGCAACATGATGGTCGCATCCGTGTTTGGCGACATCGCGGTGAACGAACATTGGAAGCGTGTATTCGTCATCGCCATCGCCATACTGGCGTATCATTCGGCGTGATGGTATGGGGTGCCATTGGTTACACGTCTGGTCACCTCTTGTTCGCATTGCCCGCACTTTGAACAGTGGACGTTACATTTCAGATGTGCTACGACCCGTACCTCTACCCTTCATTCGATCCCTGCGAAACCCTACATTTCAGCAGGATAATGCACGACCGCATGTTGCAGGTCCTGTACGTGCCTTTGTGGATACAGAAAATGTTCGACTGCTGTCCCGGCCAGCACATTCTCCAGGTCTCTCACCGACTGAAAACGTCAGGGTCAATGGTGGCCGAGCAACTGGCTCGTCACAAACCGCCAGTCACTACTCCTGATGAACTGTGGTATCGTGTTGAAGCTGCATGGGCAGCTGTACCTGTACACGCCATCCAAGCTCTCTTTGTCTCAATGCCCAGGCGTATCATGGCCGTTATTATGGCCAGAGATGGTTGTTCTGGGTACTGATTTCTCAGGATCTATGCACCCAAATTGCGTGAAAATGTAATCACATGTCAGTTCTAGTATAATATATTTGTCCAATGAATACCCGTTTATCATCCGCATTTCTTCTTGGTGTAGCAATTTTAATGGCCAGTAGTGTATTTTCATTGTCGTCATTACATTATACGATTGATGGTTATCCGTTTTCGCAGTTACGAATGCATTTCATGTATGTCAACGTAATTAGTTTACAAAAGTCGTTTTCCCTTCATTACCTTCACGGACACGTTTAAATTAATAATGTTAACGAAGTAGAGGAATATGCTGGTATCGTAATATCCCAGTGAATAGAGACCAAAAAGGTCGAATATCGTTAATAGTTCGTATAGTCGGAAATTTTTTTGCAGTGATAGGAGGGCGTGTGCCTTTCGAAACGTAGAAGAAATCCAGACTGGTGAGGGACGATTGTGGAGTGTAGATTCGTTTGAAGATCGTTTTTGTATGTTTTTCTTGAGTAACTCGAAAACAGTGGTCTCCAGCGAAAACGATACCCGGTACCAAATTTAACGATATTAATTTTCCTAGAAAAAGGTCAGGTTTTTTTTTGTGTTCTTCAAAAGATCACATTCCCATGTACAAAGCAGCTTAAAGACTTCTGATTACTTAAGTTAATCAGATAAATATTTGACACTGAGCGTGTGAGCGCGGATAAGCTTAGAAAATGTTTGCAATTATGTCGAATTCGATAAGTGCTCTCTTTATCAAACACTGTATGAGTATATTCTGAATAATTTTCTGTTCATGTTAAGTAAAAGGGAGCGGCTTACACTTTCAAATGCGTGTCACATCGTAGCTCCTGAATCATGTGTCGTACAATGATACCATTTTGCAGGAATATTCAGTGCTATATGTGGACAGTGCAAATACAGCCTGCTGGAAAGCTGAAATAAATTAAAACGTCATGCCTGATGCGGCAATTTTACTGCATGAACAGAAAAAATTTACGAAGCGATACGCTTTTTTCTTTTCATCATTTTTGGGTGGTGACAGCGAGAAAATTGTTTCATGAATGTCTGAAATTATGTGTAAAGTTTGTTACAAGTCTGTATGTGCTCTCATTCTCAAATGCAGGATGAGTATAGTGTGGGTACTTGGCTCGAGAAATACACGTAATCTTTTAACAGCAAAGGCTAAATGTCTCCGACCTCAAATCTGCTTAACCATGTGTCATTCAATGAAAAGCATTGCAGGTGCATTCAGTGGTATATGTGGCACAGTGTGAAAACTATGTTGAGGATAGAGTTGTAGTGCAGACGTAATAAATTAAAACATCATTTCTGATGCTGAAGTTTCACTACAGAGACAGGGAAAATGTAGTAAACGATGAATATTTTTTCCTATCAGCATTTTGTGGATGGTGTCAGCAAGGAAAAGTATCGCAAAAGTTTGAAATTTTGTGTAAAGTTTATTAGAAGTCGCTAAGTGATTTCATTCTCAAATATTGGATGAATGAAGTCCTGGTATTTGCCCGCCGTAATGCTGTCTCAATATTTGTTTAGAGTAAGCTGAGTGCACTGTTATACACTGTTATGCGACTAGATGGTTTGTAAGATTTCCGAAAAAATTAATTATTTGCCACTCTCTGTTTAGTTAGTTAATTAGTTATTTTCATGTTCCATGGATCATTTTGCACAATAAGTCGTAATGATGTGGAACGAATCGTTTTATATTCACATGGCAAATTAATTGGTAAATGTGGTTACATTCCGAAAATTTTTAATTTTTTTTTATATATTCACTTCACAAAAAGATAGCAGATTTGAGTCAGTAATTCCTACCCATAGCCTGTTACATTTTACAATAACAGAAATTCTTCTACAGATTAGAAGGAGTTCTCAAGCAGAAAATGTTTCAATTTGGTTTAAAATTTTACTTTGCTGTGTGTCACACGTTTAATACCACTGGCCAGGAGATCAACATTATTGTTGCAACGTTGTGCACCCCTTTTTATACTAAAGACGACATTAATGGGGAGTGTTGAATGCCATTTTTCTTCTGGTATTGTAATGACATACATCATTGTTGCTTTTGAACGTAAGTGGTTAGCTATACCGACAGTCCCACAAAACTTCAGCTTATCTCGGAGGATACTTCACACAGTCAAATGCCTTACACAGTTCCCATAAAATGCCAACTGGCGCTCTTGTATTATTTATTGCTTGTAACATCTGGTGAGTGAACGTGTAAATGGCATTCTTGATAGAACAATTCGTCTGAAATCAAAACTGTGATTTGCTGAGGATATTGTTGTTGCTAAGGTGAAATACAAATCTAGAATACCTCACCATCTCGAAAATTTTGGGAAATGATGTCAACAGTGAAACAGGTCAGCAGATATTGACATTTCACTAATCACCTAGTTGGCAGGTAACTCGTTTTACGTTGCAACCCTTCCCTTCGTTAAAATAACGAAAACATTACTTGATTTTTCAGCATTGGCATATGGAAGGTAGAAAAGACAACTGCAACTAAGAGGTGGAGCTGTTTTAACGAAAGGGAAGACGCGACATTACGTCTCGCGCAGCTCTGCCAGTGCCGCCCCTTCCTGCAGCGCCCTCGTCGTCGCATTTCGGCAGCGGGAACTTGGCCAGACTTCGTCGCTTCGTGTCGTGCCGCTTCGTCGCCTGTCCGAGTTCCAGCAAGCCACAGCGGTTCGTCGCCGGCGAGTCCAATTCCGCAGAACAGGCGACAAGCAAAGTTTTAATTACGCCTCCGAGCGCTGGCTGCAGTTAAGTGTCTGTCCGTCTAACCGAGAGTAACTGCGCTCGCCAAATTTGTTCCCTTCATTATTGCTATTAGAGGGCCATCGATACGATTGGTGTACTTAGCAAGTGAAGTTTTCTCTTCGAAACAAATTAATACTACGGCAATTTTAACAAAAACCTGCAGTTCAGCTTCCGTTCTCAGCCTTGCGAACCAAGTGTAAGATCTTACTTTACACTGCTCGGAAATAGCTATTGCTAAACCGTTCAGTGAGAATCGCTTTTCCGCTTTCAAATATCGCTCAATTACAATTGAAGTGTAGCTACTCACAGACGTCCTTTGTTGGCTGTAATTACCGTACGTCAACGGAACTTAATACCTTTTTTTATTTTATTTTGAGATCCAGAACAAGGATCGGGTTTAATTTAAGGCAAACGTGCGAATGGGTGGCCCAGCTTGATGAGTGATTTATCATTCTTAAACATATATTTTTATTTACCAACAATTCTATCATAAGCCAACTAACAGTTGCCATGATTATTGTCACATTCATACAAATAGTTAAGGTTCTTAAATTAATATCACAATACATAAGGACATTTGCCTTATACATAAACTTACAAATGGTACTCGAAAAACATATAAACTGTGCAATGCAATGTTGGTCAGATTACAAACAGTTAATTGATTAAATAAACCTGCGGTGGCACTCTGTCCACGCGAATAGCATCACAACTCTGGGATAATCCCACAGCAGGACTTGAATATAAGTTCAACATATGTTAAGTGAAAGACATTAAAATGCATACATCTCCGCTGAACAGTAAGCTCCAGGCCTACTCCAAGGCAACAATTAGGCACAAGTACATACAGTATAATGTTGGTATCGAAAGTCCGTTAGCCACTTCACCACTAGAAGCTATACAATCACGTCAAATTTTCCTTTTACTAACAATATTAGAGGGCGTAAGGCAAGTGATGACACTTTGGTGTCGTGAGAAAATGTTATTCTGCTCCCATATAGACAAGACACGGGCAAGCTGGAAAAACGCCACAGACGTGTAAAATCCAAGGCAAACGGTAATACTTCACTGATTGGTCACATACATTACTTCGATTGAAGACCAATAGGATTCATGTTAATACAAAATACATTAGTATAGATACAACAAATTACACTCATTCCTGATTAGGGAAGTCCTAGATTAAGTCGATAAGACAATATTGTCCATGTGAACCGAATAAATTAAAGAAAACACTTCGACGAATCACATATAAAAAATATAATTGTTATAAACAGAATAGATATTGTAAGCTGAAGATTGTAATAGATAAGGAAATTCTTTAATCATCTGAAAGCAATTGGTTATAGGTGGGTATCTAAAGCTTTTGTCCAGGAGACCGCGTCCTCAGAGACGTCTTTAATGGTGGACATAGTTCCGACGGTTTCCGAAAAGGACATTCTGTGACTAGGTAGCGTATTGTTTGTCTCTGGCATACGCAGTCACTCTTGGTACTTTCAGTGATTCCCCGCATCTACCGCGCTTTGTGCGATTTAGAGTGGCCCACAACCTCCTATGCAGATAGAATCCAGGAGGGGCTGGTGTAGGATCGATAATGAGACCTTCAGAGCCGGTATTGGCTGCGAACTACTCATCTTCCCATGCTGTTTCTGGCTGTAATTTTTCAGAGGTGAGGCCTTCGCCAGGAATGTTCCCTAGAATAAAGTCGTCGCCTTTGAGTGGAATCACAGTTTTGATGTAGTGGTAATTTGGGAACATTTCTGCCATTCCCTTTTCAACACAGCTTGACGTCGTATCTTATGTGGTTCGACGTTAGACAGAACTGGTAGACATTCTGTAGGTGTGGATTTTATTCTGCCAGATACATTTCTAATAGGCACATTCAGCTGTGTATCAACCATGCCTCTATGAGCACTATTCAACCAACTCGACAGCAATACTCACCAACAGAATACGCAGTTGTGAGGGCAGTTGTTATCAGAACTGACGCCTTTGTTCCCCAACTTGTTCCAGGGAGTTTGTGTTATGTGTTGTTTCTGATTCTTATTTTTGAGGCTGTTACAGTTAGGTGTTCTCTATATGTTAGGGAAGGATCCAGGATCAGGCAAAGATATTTTGTGAATGGGTTATATGACAGCAGATTATTTCTGAACGCAATTTGCGGTTTACAGCCACCATGCCTGATGCTCAGATTGAAGGTAGAAAATTCTGTTTTGTGTTCATTTACTCTGACTCGCCATACACTAAAAATCTCATCTAGAGTTCCCAATCCCAGAGTGAGAGGCGTTGCTGAAGTTGTAGTTATGCTAATTCGTTAGTGCGGAACCGATTTACGCTGGAAAATAATAGTTTCAATTTTGGATAGTAGATGCAAATCTCATGCTGTGATAGCAAGAAAGATGCACAGAAATGTTAGCTTATGTAATGGATTAGGAATCCGGGTAATTTCCAGGAATGTCTGCCTCTCGAATGACCGGGCCCCTAACGATGTATATCGAACAGACGACTCGATGTCGACTACACGACTCTGTTAGCGCGAATTACGTTAAATGTTTAGTGTGTTGACTGGGAAACATAGTTCATCGTTTTCAGTTGTGAAGAGCAACACCAGTCCGGAACCGCGCTGCTGCTACGGTCGCAGGTTCGAATCCTGCCTCGGACATGGATGTGTGTGATGACCTTAGGTTAGTTAGGTTTAAGTACTTCTACGTCTAGGTGACTGATAACTTCTGATGTTAAGTCCCATAGTGCTCAGAGACATTTGAACCATTTAAACAGCAATAAGTGAAAACGTTGCAGTTTCTAGTGTCGATACTCTTACATAGTGAAGTCTAATTCTTCGGTTGCAGTTTCTAGTGCCGATACTCTTACATAGTGAAATCTAATTCTTCGGTTACGTAGTGTGGAAAGTTGTTTGAAATTTTGTTGGGGCTTCGGATTGCATCCATATGAGGATAGCAGGAATTATGTGGAATACCATGGACTCTACTCGGCGAAACTTCACAAGACAAGTGCGGATGTTGATTTTCCTTTGCAATTATACCGCGTACAGTGCCACAAGGGAACATCTGTAGGAAAGAACACATGGTTCTATATTTGTACGTTATTGATGGAGAAGAGCATCATTTTAGTTTCCAGTTAGATAAGAGACTATACGCTTCAAACGACAGCTTCTAAGACAACATTTTCCACGAGCACCGTGTGTGACTGCTACGGTGTCTACCGAGATGTCTGTTACATCACGAACAAGAGTGTTCCAATCGGTAGACAAAAGAATGTTGTCGAAGTAGACGACTCTCATACAGCTGCTAGGAAATACTAGAGAGAATGATAGCCGAAAAATGAAGTTGAGCACATTTGGCGGTACTGAAAGGAAATCCCGTTAGTGCTTTACAGATCGAGTTTATTCAAGGGGGAAGAATACTTTATTCTCTCTGATAGAGGACATTATAATACCAGGCACGAAAATAACAACAGGCGGCTTTAAGTCATACAACACCTTAAAGAAAAAGGATTTCTGTATCATTTGTGAAGTATTCTGTTGAATTTGTGTGATGGAACAATCCATCTGTACACACAGACGGAACATTTAAGGCTTGCTGAAACGTGTTGAATCGTCGATAAATTCACGGGAGGTTCCCGGAAACAGGGAAGAAAATGGTTCAAATGGCTCTGAGCACTATGCGACTTAACTTCTGAGGTCATCAGTCGCCTAGAACGTAGAACTAATTAAACCTAACTAACCTAAGGACATCACACACATCCATGCCCGAGGCAGGATTCGAACTTGCGACCGTAGCGGTCGCTCGGTTCCAGACTGTAGCGCCTAGAACCGCACGGCCACTCTGGCCGGCGAAACAGGGAAGAACTCTACCTCTTCCTGTACCTATATTTCCACAACCTGAGGTTGCGTCTAAAAATTGAGACTCCGTACTCTCTCGATATTTCTGACTGACATAGCAACAACGTACCCGAGGTTTGGGAAAAAAGGATTGCTACCCGTGACTTATACTAGGGTTGAATGAAAAGTAATGCCTCCATCTTCGTTAATTGGGTTGGAACGGGAATGTTTCAATAAATCAAACGCATAAGTAATCCTAAGAATGTGATATTTAATTACCAATATTCACTGTTCCACATAATCACCACCCAATTGGATACATTTTTGCCAACTAAGAACAAGTTTTTGAAGCCGTCACGGAGAAAGGTGACACTCTGTTTCCGCAACCATACTCTCACAGTTCTCTCAACATCTTCAGCAGAAGTATAATGATGTCCCCACAGATAGTCTTTCATTATCGGCAACAGATGGAAGTCAGACGGTGCTAAATCTGGACTGTATGGAGGCTGCCGTATGGTGGAGAGATTCAGTCTGCTGTGGTGGCACTTGAAGTGTGTGGTTGAGCATTGTCATGCTGAAGAAAAACCTTTCCCTTTTCCTTTCGGACCCTTGTTAGCCGTCGTTTCCGATTTCGCAGCGTTGTGATGTAACGCTCTGAATTTATTGTTGTTCCAGGATCAAGGAAATCAACGTGGATAACACCACATGCGTCCTAGAACACTGTGACCATGATTTTTTCCAGCTGAGGGCTGCGTGTTGAATTTCTTGTTCAGGGGACAGTCTTTGTGTCGATATTCCATAGATGGAGGATTCGTCTCCGGGTCGTAATGGTGTACTCACGTTTCGTCTCCTGTCACTATTGAAACGAGAAAGGCGTCACCTTCATTCTCGTAACGCGAGATTTAAAGTCGGTGCGCTTTCATTTCAGGAGTCAGCATCCGGGGTACCCATCGTGCACAGATCTTCCAATAGCCAAGCAAAGCAATAATGTGACCCACACGTTCTTGTGAAATGCCGTTTGTGCTTGCAGTTTCTCTCTGAGTGATACGACGATCGACCTGAATGAATCTGTCAACATTTTGCTTGTGAAACTCGATGGCTGCTGTCACAGAACGTCCAACACCTTGTTTATCACACCGGTCAGATGTTCCCGCCTCTACATCTTTAAACTTACTCGCCCAACAACACACAGTACTCACGTCAACACAATTACCGTAAGCTGCTTTCACTCTCTGATGAATCTCCTTTGGGGTGACACCTTCTGTTGTCAAGAATTCAATGACTGCACGTTGTTTAAATCTCATTGACCGATCGTCTGCTCAGGGTTCCATACTTTACACTGTAACTACCTGTAACAACATAACCGTTCAATGATAAGGCTTTCCGCCAACTGGAGCTGTAGAGAAGAGGCTACGGTACAAGCCAGTAACTGCAGCATACTAATGCTGCCGACTGTTGAAGAGTTACGAAGGTGGAGGCATTATTTTTCAGTGAACCCTCCTACAATACGAGGAATAGTGCATGAGGATGACTTGGCTGACGAGTAAAGTAAGTAAAGTTACTACTTTCATTTGTGATTAATTGTAAATTATTCAACGTTAGTCTTTTGCCGTTGCTCTAGTGAACGCTGGAAACAACATCCATAACTCGCCCCACAAGAGTTGCGTTTCGGCGTAGAGTCCAACGTTCGATATCGATAGGAGCCCGCGTGTTCGACAGGCGATCATTCTTGGAAATTACCGAAACGGGACGTGGGCAGAAAAGGTCAAAAAAGACAGAAAGGCATAATGTTAATTTGATATTTAAGGGCCACTTATGCTATTTATTCAATACGAGCACCGGAGACGTCACACTTGTACCTGCTGGCTAAAATCAGAATAAGGTTTTTTTTCCTAGCTTACATCAGTTACGCATATTACCAAGCCTCCGTGCCATATGATAATCGCAGCCCACGCTGGACTTCGTGAGTAGCTGCACTTTAATTATAACTACCCGGTATTTGAAAGCAGAAAATCGATTCTCATTGAACATCGATGTCTGGAACGCAGAGCGAACACCCAATAAGTAAGGTAAGGCGTATGGACATACTTCTAAAAACTTCGGCCACTGCATCTCACTTTCCTCAATAGAACTCTTCACTGACTGAAAAACATCTTAGCTGTGTGTAACAGTGTGCTGTAATTAGAAGAATAAGTATTCTTCTTTCACGTTGTCATTTTTTATGTATTAGATACTTACAAGCAACTGTGCACAGTATATAGTCATCTAACTGCAGTGCAAAGAAATAACCTGATCTTATTTCGTTTAGCACCGTCTCCAAAGTACGAGTAGTCAAACTCACGCCCTCGACATGATTTCTAATTACAAAAAAAAATGGTTCAAATGGCTCTGAGCACTATGGGACTCAACTGCTGTGGTCATAAGTCCCCTAGAACTTAGAACTACTTAAACCTAACTAACCTAAGGACAGCACACAACACCCAGCCATCAAGAGGCAGAGAAAATCCCTGACCCCGCCGGGAATCGAACCCGGGAACCCGGGCGTGGGAAGCGAGAACGCTACCGCACGACCACGAGATGCGGGCTCTAATTACAAAAAAATATTTTTTATTTTCCTAATGTTGATGTCCCAGAACTAGCTTCACTGCTTGCAGTAGGTAAGGCTTTATGTTATACTTTGCTTCTGTGGGAGGGTTCATGGTTCATCTATTCGAAGAACTGATCAACATGAAGGTTCAAGACCAATCTCTGTTGAGGGAAGACTATCGCGATGAATCCATGTGTGAACTTTTCAGTGCAGCTTCTTTGCGCTTGATGAGTTCTGTCTTTTTAGTGGACTCTGACATCTTCCAAAGTGGTCTTTCAATTTGCAAGGTTTCATTCTCTCTGCTGTTAGTGCTTTACTGTACAGAAGACACTCGACTTTTCATTAGCTTTATCAAGTATCACGATACAACCATTTTGCACAAAAGCTTTTTTGTAAGATTTTGTTTTTTGTTTTTCACGTGTCATGGCTTCAAGAAAGAAGGAAACATTACCTGGAGTGCGACATCCTAACAGCAAGAATCACAAACTAATACTTTTTGTAAATAAAGTTTCGGAGAATGTAAAATTATTAGCCAAGAATGCCTCTGATGTTTAGTATATTGGCGTCTACTTGCAACTGAAATAATGCTATTTATATTTTGCCATACACGTTTCGCTTCAATTTATTATGAAGCACCTTCAGGAGCCTGAAGTCTATACATACACTATGTGATGAAAAGCAACCGGACACCTGGCTAAAAATGATTTACAACTTTGTAGCGCCCTCCATCGGCAATGCTGGAATTCAGTATGGTGTTGGCACACCCTTAGCTCTGATGACAGCATCCATTGTCGCAGACCTACGTCCAATCAGGCGCTGGAAGGTTTCTTGGGGAATGGCAGCCCATTCTTCACGGAGTGCTGCACTGAGGACAGATATCGATGTCCGTCGGTGAGGCCTGGCACGAAGTTGGTGTTCCAAAACATCCCAAAGGTATTCTATAGGATTCAGGTCAGGACTCTTTGCAGGCCAGTTCCATTACAGGGATGTTATTATTACGTAACTACTCCACCGCAGGCCGTGCATTATGAATAGGTGCTCGATCGTGTTGAAAGATGCAATCGCCATGCCCGAACTGCTCTTCAGCCGAGTTGTATCGATCAGGAAGACCAACAACTTTAGACAGTGACATTAACAAAATTTGGCCGATCATCCAAGAACATATGCAGCAGGTTGGTAAAGACGAACAAAGCTAACCGATCTACCACAGGCAACTTTTTGCTCCAGCGACACAACGCAGAAACGTTTTTTGATACCTTGATCACTGGACATGGCAAATGGCTTCTCTATGATAATCAAAAACGTAAAAAGCCGTGACTGTATCCGAATGAATCGCCACAAAGTACAGCTAAACAAGGCTTCCACCCATAAAAGGCGCTTTTGTGTATTTGTTAGAGTATTCGCTGGGTCTTTCACTTAGATGTGCTGAAACCTGGATAAACAGTGGGTGAAGACCTTTATTGCGAACTGGATCGAGTAAATCAATCTTTAATTGATAAGTGCCCAACGCTTATTAACAGATATGGCGTTAACCTGCAGTACTATAATGCAAGACCACACTATGCGAGATGAGCGCTGGAAAAAATTAATGATTTGGTATTGCCTTACACACCATACTCACCCGACATTGCGGATTTCCTTTTATTCCATTAATTTCAATTACGGGAAATTACTGACACGCCACTGTGATGGTTATCACTTTGTCTCAGGAGCGTCATGAGCCACCCATGTTTCATCTTCAGTCACAATAGAGCTCAGAAGGTCTTCACCTTCCAGTTCAAGTCGTTCTTGAAACTCGCTCTTGTGCTGCTCTGTCAGCTGTTTTGGGGCCCGTCTTGCACACAGTTTCCAGCATCCCAGCGTTTATGTGAGTGTCCCAACGTTTTTCCACTGTTCAGCCGTTCAATTTTTACGCTCCTTACACGAAGCAAGGCGTCATTTGGCATTTACCGGCGTGATGTGTGACTTATGAGCCGCCGCTCGACCATGAAATTCAAGTTTTCTCAACTCCCGCCTAACTATCATAGCGCTTGCAGTGGATCCTGATGCAGTTTGGAATTCCTGTGTGATGGTCTATATAGATATGTGCCTACTACACGTTAGGACCTCTCTTAAACTGTCGGCGTCTCTGACAGTCAACAGATGGAGTCAGTCCCTACGCTTTTATGATGTAGGTGACCCTTCACGTTTCCACATCACTATCACATCGGAAACAGTGGACCTAGGGATGTTTAGGAGTGTGGAAATCTCGCGTACAGACATATGACACGTGACACCCAATCACCTGACCACGTTCGAAGTCCGTGAGTTCCGCGGAGCTCCCATTTCTCCTCTCTCACGATGTCTAATGGCTGCTGAGGTCGCTGATATGGAGTACTTGGCAGTAGATGGCATCGCAATGCACCTAATAAGAAAAACGTAAGTTTTTGGGGATTTATGGATACTTTTGATCACATAGTGTACAAGTAATGTTACTGTGCTCGCTTAGAGGGATATCACACTGTACTATGTACTGGGGTTGGACAAAAAAGGGAAATACATGTTTGAACATAAATCCAGACGCTAGCCAAGGATACAGGTGGCGTTGTCGTATTTGATCACGAACGGCAGCTGTGCAGCGCACTCAATACGTTGCAAGTGTCGGTCGTGGTCAGAGCAGCGTTGTATGTAGCTGTCAGTGCACCATGTCGGAATCGAATGTAGGCCAGGTGTTGGCACTCATGTGGTGGGTTATTCCGTAACAACGCTAGCTGAATCGTTTGGTATTTCAGGGCCACCGTATCGGAGATTTTTACAGCATACAGGGAAACGGAAAATCATAAACTGCGAAATCACGACGCGGAAGGAGGTTTGTTAAGTGATCGTGAAGGACTGTGACGAGAAATAAGAGAATGGCAACTGTTAAAGACACTACAGAACTGAATGTCACACTCGCGATCCCTGTCAGGACCAAAACAACCTGAATGGATCTCCGTAAGGAGGAAACTGCGAGCGATCTGGAATTCCAAAACCAGACACCAGTGACGCAAATCCCCGGAGCAGGAAAACGTGATGCCGAAAGCCAGAAAGCCATAAAACCTGAAGTGGCCGAGCTGTGGAAGGGAGTCATTTCGTCAGATGAGTCCTGTTTCAGAGTGTTTAAAATTTCTGGCCGAGTCTGCGTCAGCATACACAGTACCAAGTCTACGCTGAAGACTGCTTGCCCAGGCTTATTCTAAAAGTTCGCATTACTGCCAAGGGTTATGTGACCATTTTCACTGATGAGGTCACTCGCATGGTGCAACATTTGTTCCCCTACAGGTATGCTGGGTTCGAAGACGACAAGGCCCCTGTTAATATAGCTCGCATCACCAGGACAGGTTCTGTGAGCATAAGGATCAAGTGTCGCATTTCTCCCGGCCACCAGTCACCAGATGTCAGTATTACTGAATCTTTGTAGTCTACTTTCGAGAGAAGGCGGCGTGATCACTATACACCTTCACCATCGTTGCCCGAACCTGTCACCGTTTCGTAGGAAGAATGGTATACCCTTGAAACACATACAGGACTTGTATTTATCCTTTCAGAGGCGACTGCAAGCTTTTTTGAAACACAAAGGTGTTCGTATACCGTGTTGGGCATCATAATGTGTTTGGTGTTTTCATATTTCTGTCCAGCCATATTTGTTGTTGTTGTGGTCTTCAGTCCAGAGACTGGTTTGATGCAGCTCTCCATGCTACTCTATCCTGTGCAAGCTTCTTCATCTCAGAGTAGCTCCTGCACACCACATCCTTCTGAATCTGCTTAGTGTCTTCATCTCTTGGTCTCCCTCTACGATTTTTATTGTCCGCGCTGCCCTTCAGTACTGAGTTGGTGATCCCTTGATGCCTCAGAACGTGTCCTACCAACCGATCGCTTCTTCTGGTCAAGCTGTGCCACAAATTCCTCTTCTCCCCAATTCTCACTAGTTATATGATCTACCCATGTAATCTTCAGCATCTGTAGTACGTGGTAAAGGAAAGGGAACACATGACGACCTCAGGAGCATCATGTTTTTGTCCGGGACAGAAAGAGTTGGAGACAAGAAAATCATGTGCTGCAGTATTCTTAAGCCTACCGCAGAAAGAGCGAAATAAGATCCATGAGAACTATCAGTACGGCTGCCAGCTCCCAATTTCGATGCGAAAACTGCTACAGGCGAAACAGTAGTCTTCTTTAGAGTTGCGACAACGATGAGGCGTTGTCATAGAAACTTACGCAAAATCATATTACGTGGTACACGCACGAAGCAGCAGCGCTAACCCCATTGCTGGGTCACGGACCATTTTTTGCAGAATGCTGCTGTACGCACTGGGATGCAACGCTGTGGCTGATTGTCACAGAGCTGCGCCTGGAGTTTGCAATTCAGACGAGTCCACAACACTGAGTCTTCAGTCCGTGACACTGCACCTTGAAGCTGGCGCTTGTGGGACAGTATTTCGAAGGATTCTAAATCATACCAGAAATAGAATCCTCAGACTCAGTGTTGGGAAACACTCCCTGTGGAGACATGAGCCAGTGACCACCGACAACAGTTGCGTATGTCATGAAGCTTTGTTTACTGTGTGCACTGAAGCTAGTGCTCGGAGAGAAACACATTGAAAAGATAAAGAGAATATTTTCTCGTAATTGTGAGTCATATGACATAGCACTGCCATGCGTAATGCAGCGTTACAAGTAAAGAGTTACCACATATTTCTCAACTGGCTTTCTGTTCACGGGTGCAGTGATCCATTGACTGCCTGTATGCCCGTTGCAGCAGCGTATTTTCGCTAAGAGCGGACCGGAACCGCAAAGAATCTGAATAACTTACAGATCTCCGAAGAGGAAAGAGGAATTGTGGGAGCCCGAGGACAAAAATTATCACACAAAAATACAAAATAATAGCAAGTGACAACGGGTTATGAATGGCGTCAGTTACAAAACCGACGAAACGAAGAACAAAACGCAAACTTCGATAAAAACCATTTATACATTTAAGTTTTCTTGAAAAGGTACTTCAGGCCCATAAAGGAATCTCCAGTTGCCAGTAAACAAAAAGTTATTGCCAGACTCTCTCTACAATATACTGCAGTCGTACACTTTGTGTCCATTCTTCATGCTTCATACACAATAGATATAGATTGATAAAAGCTTCCCAACCATTCACTATTGCCAGCAAGCAGTTCACCGATGAGGCTATTCCCACTTTACATTGCCCTGCTTATTAGCACCGGTGTGACCGAATGACGACGGCTTTTTCTTCTTTTTTAAATGACAATATAGCACAATGAATGCAGCACTGGTAATTTTTTATCCCTCCAGCAGCGACCCATCACGCGGTCCAGCTGCAGCCACTAGGAGCGAAGCACCGCTGCACAGCTCCTTACACACGTGCGAGGTGCGGTGCAGCCTCGGCCAAAGTGATCGCGCGAGCGTGGAACGCTCCGTTTCCTTTGATTAACCAACATCGGGCGCAATGTGTTCGCTGCGGCGTGCTGTGCGTGGACGAGTCTCAGCTTTCAGATATTATTTATTTTGGAACTTTCAAATTATTCATAAGGTTGGTAAATGTATCTCTACTGACTGGAAATAGATATAGGTCGTTTAAGGCCAGGTTCTCATTCAAAATGCCGATTTCTTAATTCACTTTTTGAAAGGTATATGTGTCTAGAGTGTTGGGACGAAAAGGGTTTTGAATCCGTAAGTTATAAAAACGTCTACAGCCCTCTGTCCGAAGCAGTGTCACGGCCGCCGTCGGACGCCCTCAGCCGGAAACTGCGGGCTCTAGTAAAAATCTTGTGGTGTCGCGGCGTTCGCCGAAAAAGCTGACGAACAACGTTCGCAGGCTGCCGAAAGCAGTATATCCAGCTCAGCCAAATCGAATTTCGTCGCCAAGAAGAACGGGGCAGTTGCTCTCCACGAAAAATTTCAGCTAAGGAAGGGTTGATATACGGTCCTGGAATTGCAGACTGAACGTAAGTAACGAGAACACTTTTTTGGTGAAATTCTGGTCAAAACTGGTCAAAACATAATTTTTGGTCCGTCATATTGGATTAAACATTCTGAATTTTGAGAACCTACCTTCAGATTTATGGTCACTGACATCAAAAATATATGATATCATGCAGTTTTTATGCAACTGAGCTAGTAATACTTGTAAACGTTTTCCCGAAATGTTAAACAGACTTTTTTCGAGAAGCGACTTCTCAAAACTGCATGCAACAAAAATAAAAACGGTTCAATCTTTTAACTTTTACCTTTGATCCCCGAAAAGTAAACACATTTTTTGCGAGCTTATACCTATAATATAAGAAATTTGTTAACATTAACTATTTTTTGTAAAGCCATAAAGTGTGAGAAAAACGCTAAAGGTCAGACTCAGAGTTAGAGTTAGCATCATGTCGTTAAATTTAGGGTTATAGTTAGGTATAAGCTCACAAAATTGATGGAGTGTCGACTGATGTTTTCCATTTTTGACTTCAGATAACTCCTACGGGTTACACTGCACGCAGTCTGCGGGCTTCACACTGACAGGCTCTTGGTCAATTCCTAATTACTGGTGTCATTTTGTTTTTTATTGAAAATATAATATACAGTTCACAGGATGATCAATCATAGTCTTCAAACATTCATTGTCTCAAAACAATTCCAAACTTTGCCTACTTTTTGTTCATTTGGATGAAAAACAATAAAGCTGTCATCAACCCCAAGATTGCTGACCACCAGAATGCTCTACTTGACATGGTCGTGTTGGAGATGGCATCCTTTGGCCTTCCTTCTACCTTACAGATGAATTACGCAGCCAGTTGTAGCGGGACACACAGTTTACGGTGGATTCCGAACCCTAGTGTAACTCGGCGTTTTTCACATCAGCCAACATCGCTACTGCTGAAAGAAACGATAGGTAACAGATAAAAATACTGTGATTCAACGGGGCTCAAACCCGAGACATTTGTATTTGTATTCTGGCACCTTACAACTGGTCACAACAAAATTATTTCTATCCGTTACCTACATTTCACATGCAGCAAGGGGTATCAGCACTGAACCTTAAAGTGCGCCAACCGAGAAGCAACAGCGCTCTTCACAAGCATTGGTGAATTTGCGAGCTTCCTAAAGAAGAAAACAGACATTTCAGCACTTGTCTTGCTTGATGCCTTGAATGGCATTCCTTGTGAATGACTGTAGAAGATTTCGAAATACTTCTGCTGTTGGTTGGGAGATTCATTTCGAAAAAAAGACAACAACCTTAGAATACCAAATTTCTGCTTCCCTCAGATTTGTAAACTTAGTTACCACTCATAATTCACCATAGATTCTTCTAAAAACGGGTATTGCCTCACATAGCTTCGAAGTATTGTAATAAACTTCACAAATAACGAAAAGATAGTAACTTTAGCATCAGCACGCGATGTGAAACTAAAAGATTCGAAAAAGTCAAACATCCTTACAGAATAGTTTCCCTGAAATCGTTTGAGGACGCTTGCGAACCAAAAAACACGTGTATCCAAAATCCGTTGTTTGTAATTTCTTATACATAAAGTATAAAGTTTTTCGAAAATCTACTTGAGTAAAGGATGCAGCTTTGCTTTGTTTACATAAAGAAATTTTTTCAGCAATACAGCAAATAACTCAAATATAAGCTTCCTGCTTTCCTTGAATGAAATATAGATACGGACGCGATTCTTTGCGTGGCAGGGTGAAAAAGTCTGCCACAAAGAGCCCATGACACAGAAATGCGGCGTTTGATCTGAACAATGAATCAGAGCGTGCTAAGCTCTGCAAGAGGGGTGCTGTCCCGGGCTGCCAACTGTGTGCTGTCTTTGCAGGCACGACCACTTGTTAAATTTGTTGTAGCAACATAAGCCAGTCACAGCCTGAAAATAACGAATATTTTCTCTTTCTTTTATATGATAATCATAAAATTGTTGCAAAATACATTTGGTACATTTCTGTAAGTATTTTCTTCGCCCTAAATTTCCTCTTCACGAGCTTGCGGCCACCATTAGGCCCATGTTTGAAATCAATGATCTGAGTATGCAACCTACTTACTGCATTGTGAAAGCCGGTTTGAAGCACATGCGAAATTCAAGTCTGACCTTGCTGTGAAGTAACTGTTAGACCGTAACTGTGTACATCGTTTATGGGAATCCTTTTATGATTATTGCTCAATGGCATAAAAATTACAAACAATAATGAAACTTACACACCCACTTACATTCTATCAACTGAACTATTTATGTCTAATAGGAAATCTACTGCACTTGTGAGCTGTAATTTAAAAAGTGTCATGGTGATCTCATTTTTGTTAAGGGATATTGGATTAGTCCAAAACTCGGATCTCCAGGAGGGGACTGCAAAGGGGTGATGGGAGGGAGTACTATGAGAAAAAGTTTGAATAAACATGAAAGGGAAACATACTACGAGTCGCAGTGTACAATGTCAGTAGTTTTAATGTGGTAGGGAAGCTAGAAAATCTGAAAAGAGAAATACAGACGCTCAGTCTAGATACAGTCTAGATATACTGGGGACCAAAGAAGTGAAATGGAAAGAAAATAGGGATTACTAGTCAGACGAAAAGCAGCAAAAATTGGTGTAGTGGGAAAATTATTGGCCGGCCGGTGTGGCCGAGCGGTTCTAGGCGCTTCAGTCTGGAACCACGCGACCGCCATGGTCGCAGGTTCGAATCCTGCCTCGGGCATGGATGTGTGTGATGTCCTTAGGTTTGTTAGATTTAAGTAGTTCTAAGTTCTAGGGGACTGATGACCTCAGATGTTAAGTCCCATAGCAAAAATGGATTAATTGGATTCTGCAATAAATTTTAGCTAACAATAGTGAATATACATCCAAAAATCATAAGAAGGGGACGTACATATGGAAAAAGCCTGGAGATAAGAGAACAATCGAGCTCGATTACATCATGGTCAGGCAGAGAGTCAGACATTAGTTATTGGATTGCAAGGCGATCCCAGAAGCAGATAAGGACCTTCATGACGATTTATTAATGATGAAGAGTAGGTTGAGTATTGAAAGACTCTTACAGAAGTATCAGTGTGCAAAGAAGTTGGATACTGAAGTACTGATGAATGAAGACATACGGTTGGAGTTCTCCGAGGCTAAACATTCTGCGATACTGAATGCCACAATAGGAAATTCATTTGATGACTAATGGAACTTTCGAAAATCATCTGCCACATAAATTGGACAAACATAGATATAACAGTAACAAGAAGGGATGGGATGATATGATATGTAGTCACACATAAAGGAATATCCTTCATGGTACTGGAGCAAGCCATAGAAGTAAGAAACTGGTGAAGAGAAACGACTATGACTCGAAACATATGATAGTTCAATACGAAAAATTTCAGTCTTTTGCTTCCGTTTCTCGTCTATGTATCCTAAATACGTTGAGAAGGTAGTGAAATTGTTCACTTCACGTGTCCGTCGAACTGGATGAAAAGCGGACAAACTGACTAAAAGAACAATGAGTGAGCCAATACTGAAAGTGGCGCACCAAGCAAGTGGCCAGTTGTCATCGTTGGCTGCCCATTAATTTCATATACTGTCCTAATACGTTAGCTGTGGCCTCCGTCGCGTCGGGTCATGCATTTATGCTCATTTTTGACAACTTTAGAGTTAGTTACCTGTCTAAATTATTAGTCTGATGAGGCTCTGATCTAGATTTTTAACAAAATTAAAACGTATTAAAACAATTTAGTTTCATGACTGAACTGCAATCGTACTCTTGGTGTTTTTACCCATCGACAAAATTTCATTTTATCCCTCATGGGATAACTACCCCGAGGTGGGGAATCAGAGCTCTAAATTTTCCATACATATCAGTACTGCATATTTTACAGCCTGATCCAATGAAAAGTTCTTAGTAGCGTGAGGCAAACTAAACTGGTCATTGTTGCAAAACACATAGCATGTTGAAATCGAGATCTATGCTTATGGACTGTCGTAATGGCCCCTTATCAGTTAAAGGGACCGCACAACAGACAAGCAAGGTGGGCTGCCGACCTCCCTTCAAGAGCTCAGATCGAAACATCGCCAGTGGATGTAAACAACAACAGACTTTCCGCATAAACACGAAACTATTTCGTGAAAAGCCATCTGACAGAGATCCACCAATTGGAAATAATGTGACTACGTGCAGCACTCCGCCAAATCGGCATTATAATGACGCCAGCAGAGTCAGATCAACAGTGTGTACCTACAGCTAGGACAGCTCCGGCCATTACCTACTCCGGCTCTAGCATAGTAGACACTCACCGTAGCATTCAGTAGAACGTTGTATTATTGTAATTGGTGGAGTAGTATTTTGGTTATTATTTTCTTTTCATTGTCTTGTACTCTTATCTGGTTTTAGCCACGACAAGAATTGTTGTTATTGCTTTTGGAAATTAGTGAACACGAAGTTTTAGTGATGATAAAGTGTGTTCAAAACCTGATTGTTAGTTCTTTCCTGCCGACCGCTGGACACTACATGGAAAACACACAATTACGACGGAACGTTACGAGTGCAGGTAATATGAGTCCTAACCAGCAGTAATGAACGAGACCAGAATTCTCTTAAACTGCAAACAAGATCAAAGTTCTATGCCTAAATCCAGGTTCAGAGAGTTGAGTAACGTATCTGGGAATCGGCGAATCTCTTTGATGGTGAGATACTAACTTCTCATCCACTAGCTGGGCCATGTATTTATACCCCACTGCGGACAAAGGCCATCTCCTTATGACGTGTTGCTTTGATTCAGGGTATCGTAAGAACCAAAAGCGGAACTATGCGCCGTACATACTGAGAGAGTCCTTCATAATATTATAAATTTTCACGGATGATGGAGAAGAGTAAATGTATTAGTTTGAGGTAAGAGACCCAGGTGAGGAAATACTGAGTCGGAAGTTATCAGTGTAACTCGTTCTGTTACCTATGACAGTGGAATACATGTACCGGTAACGTTGTTGTTAAGATTGAAGGGTAGGCAGTTTTCAGTGGTGATAGTATTGACTAAAACAAAACAAAAAAAATCCAGTAAATATGTGCACTAAAATGCATACCTTAAGAGCTATGGGCACTTGTTCAGTAGAAGACATATCTTTCACAGTGACGACATGAACGTGTGCTCGTAGGAAGAGATGTAGAGCTTGCACAAAGACATATACCTGATACTTCATAATGATTTTACAGTTTTTCAGTGTTGTTACTGATTTATCTGGCTTCACCGTTCACATAAAGATAAGAAAAGGAACGCAACTCATACATACTCCACAAACAGCTTCACTTCCTGTTCCCTTGACCATCTACACACTGCTTCGCTCGCTCTACATACTTAATCCCACAAAACATTGTTATTGTGGGCGTGGAAAATATGGATGTAAGGCACTTGCAAAAAAAGCAAAGTTACAAATGGCAATCTGTGTTTTGTTGCACAAATATTCCGGCTTTACAGAAAATAACGGCAAGCCAAACAAAAATAGATACATACAAACACAAACACACACATGCACACACAAACCTCACATGTAACTCTCACCTTTCAACTTTCTTATCCCTTATGCCACTGATAGACCATGAAAACTGCATAAATTCATTTTATTTCAGTGGAATCATGAAGGTGTGGACAGCCATTTCAGTCCAACAAGGATCAACAGTTCTCGTAAAAATTTTTAATTATGTTCATACGAAATAACGTTTCTGACCTTCTCACGTAAAATTAACAGCTCTGTTCCTGATATACATCAATGGCTTCTCTGGTAGTGCTAGTCATGAGGAAAAAATTCTCTTTGCCGATGACAACAATATTATAGTTGCCGAGCAAAGAATAGAAACCCTTGCTGAGCAAGCAGGTGACGCTCTCAGGGAAGCTTGCAACTGATTAATAAGCGATAAAGTAACAATGATGTAAATCTCAGCTTGAAGAAAGAAAATGACAGTGTTAAATTAAATGCAGATGGCACCTTTATAGACTGCATAACAGATGCAAAAATTCTAGGAATGACTATTGATTTCTAGTTGAAGTAGTCTGTACACACAAAGATACTAACAGCAGCCATCAGCATGTTATGCACTTAGAGTCCTGTGATCACTGTGTAACAGTCAGTGTCTTTTAGTTACATACTATTTATATGTACGGTCTTAGACATAAAAACTGACCGCTGGTCGCAGAGACTAAGTCCGAGTCGTTCACTTAAAGTGGCCAATAAAACCGACCGACCCTGACAACCCTAAGTCCAGCCATCTGCACAATCTGGCAACACTGTAAGATGCAGAAGTGTCAGGAGGAAGTGCTGTCTACTTCCCAGATGTTTTCGTGTTATGTGAGCCGCTGGTCTAGTGACTGATGTTGGTCGCATAAATTATAAGCTGAAACACATTCGTGACTTCTATCTTGCAGTGAGCTATTTCGCGGCAAACATCTTATGGAGACCCGTCCTCACCATGAAATTCCTGACTCGTGTGGAAGCAGCCCCTTGGCCGAACCACGTTGAAAGAGACTCGCCGCAAACAACCTGGACGACAGTTTGGTTCAATATCAGTCTTCCGATTTTGCGAAGTCCGTAGCGTCCTCGTGGTATAAGGTATTAAATAACTTGATTGCAACGAACGAGCGACTTTTACGTATTGGGCTTAGTGACAGGATTTATGTAATCGTTGTACGTCTCCTGATACGATACGACATCACCTTGTTTGTGTAGGTCATAGGGCTAACTTGGCTTGGGTCAGGACACAATTGACCTTCCATACTCGATCTTCTGAGACTGTCTACGCTACGGACATCATATTGCGCCCAGATTATTCTTTCTTTCCATGGTCGAAAACCCTTACCGTTATGCGGTTGCTCGGACACTTCTTTCATTATGTTGTAGAAGGCGAGGGGGACGATCACATGAAATTCATGTACTACATGATCGCGGCCTATTGGTCATGCTCGTGAAAGTCTCGATATCGCGATCTCTACGCCTACATGTTGAATTTTGTTTTCCGTCGGCAAGGTGTTGGATAAGTGTTTTTCTTTGTTACGTATGTTCCCATCTGCTCTGCTTGGGCTTGTCTTGTCCTGGTTTCCCTGTTCATTTTGTGATTTGACTCAGCATCGCCCCAGTTCTATTGTGAAATGTAAGTCGATGAAGTATAGCTCACGTGAGCGTATACACTCCTTGCACTCAACTTTTCTTATTTTGCATATTTCGAATGTAAACTTGTTTCGTTTTTCTTCTACTTTTAGATTCAATTACGAAGCATAAAACTATATAAAAAACACAAACTAAATGAATAAGAAAATTTTTTAAAAATTCAGAAAAAATTAAAAAATTACTAAAAACTCATATGAAAATACTTGTTGATACATATCTTGTGAATTTGGTGGTGGTTTGTCGGCTACGTTCTCGAGTTTTTCTTTTCCTTTTACTTCTTTTTCCGTTACTAATTTTTTCTCCCTTTTGCAGCCTTTATTACATGATGAGTTGACTATGGTCTACTGAAGTGTCAAGATAGTAACAAGTCATTCTGATAATGCAATAAAAAGGACTGGAATTCGTCATGCCTTCTGAACTTACAGTCACGTGTTCGCGTCCAACTGTATCCCCTTTATTTTTCCATATTTCGGCCCTCGTCAAAAGTTATAAGGTTATGAATCTGACTGAACATCGAAGGCAATTCGTTTCGCATTCTACCCACCAGTTATAATGGACGCTTCCAGAAACAATTCCGTAGGACAGCTCGTGGCTGCGTCGCGATCGGAACAGCTTACGCTCGAGCGTTTCCTCGTGCTGCAGCAGCTACTGGCCACCGGCCAGACGCCACCCGCCGCCTGAAATCCGGCGCCGCCCAGGTGAACTCGGCGCGACGCTGTCAGTGCGTGTGTCAACTGTCATTTTCAAATCGGCAGTTCTAGTTATCATGTTGCAGTTAAGCATTGGATTCTGCATACTTGAAAATCATGATCTACAGTTAAGCGTTGTAAAATTGGGTCGTAAGTGGAAAAAGGTGTAACATCTGCAACACAATATTTACTTTTGGTATAATAGAGGGGTGAATGTAGAGGAGGCAGCTCGAAAGATCTGAACTTTGTGTGGAGCGAGAGCTATTGGGAGAAAAACGCCAGAAAAAGATATTCTTCTTGCAATAAAGATCGTTCTGGCTTGAATGATTTTCCACATTAAGGATGTCTCGACAACTTGACTGCTGATATAAGTGATGGATTACCATTTAACCATCATGAGAAATTTGCATTCAACAGGCAAGGTTCAAAAGGTTGGTGTAGGAGTACCGCTATGACAGATAAATCGCAACATAAGAGACGAGAGTAGTTCTATTTCCAGTGTGGAACGAGTTTCGCTGACTCAAAAGTAATAACTGAAATCCTTATATCACATCTCAAGAGAAAATCACATTCAATTGAAATGACACGATAATATCAAGCGAATTTAGTAGGATAGTTCTGTGCCATCAAGGAAGAAACTCGTCGGTCCCAGATTTGCCGAACATATTCTGCGTTTTTACCAAGTGGCAGTTATACTACCAGGAAGGATACCAACTGATGTGTTCCGTGAGTGACCTCGGAAGTGACTATAGCTATAGCTTCGTTTCAAAGTTGTGGTTGGCGAGGAACAGAATATCCTCATTATATGTCTTATTCGCATTTCTGTAACTAGGTTTAGGGGCTAGAGTGTAATTACTTCTAATACATTGATGCACTGAGTGCAAACGAAACATCATAAATTAATAACTGCGACTATTATTTGTGTTTCACTGGCTTAATCGGACCAAAACCTTGAAAGCCTATTCACCACACGCGATTCACAATTTTGAAGCTTCTCCAGTGATTGAGTTGGCAACGTATCTTTGCTATACAATATTATGAGATCACTGTCATTGGCACTCCCGCCAGTAAACAGACATGAAATAGCTTTCTGCTGTCAATTTTCCTGACGGATATTCTGCCGCTGCTCGAAAGGTGAAGACTTACAGGTGAATTCGAATATTCCATGCGGAGAAAATCTGTTTTCTGTGCTCAACTGTAACATTCAAAAAATAGTTACAATAAGCGTCAGAAAAGCGCCTGTGAACCAACAATTAATAATGCAGTCATAATTAGTGGAATCTGATAAACTCTATCTGTCATCTGATAATTGTGAAAACTACTTATTTCATCTGCACAGCACCGCAATATGAACTCAAGGGTTTCGTAGGATTCCTATACCCATTTTCATTGTCATCGTTTTCAATGACAATAGAGGAGGAGCAAAACCAGCTGATAATTTTCCCGTGGGATATGAATCTTCGGCTACAGTTGCAGTAGTGCATGTAGTGAGGCATCGACAATGTAAACATTCGCTCATTGCTGTACTATAGGGTAGGGTACAAAAAAGCAGGTTTCCAACGAAGAAAACGACGAGAGATACTGTTATTAACTTATAAAGTAACCATCTCACAAAGATAAATTTTTCAAATCACTGTCACTTATTGGACATGAATTGTTCAGAAAATTACAACTATATCTAGTGAAATGAGTAGGTTAATGCAGCTCGAGTCCGTCACTATCACTGAGTTGCCAAACATTTTCCGAATAAAACTTGAGATAGAAATGTGTGTGTGTGTGTGTGTGTGTGTGTGTGTGTGTGTGATGTCTGTTCTTTCGGACATGTGCGAAAGGACAGACACTACGAATCGAAACAGACAGCCTTGATAATCAATTAAATATCGAAGGACAGATGTCCAGGCTGTCACAGGGCTTTAAAAGACAGCTACGGTGGTAGATGAAAATTTGTGCCTGACCAGTTTCGAACCCGGATTCGTGGTGTATATGCATATACAGTGTGTTTCAGGAGGAGTAGTAGACATTTTTGCAGGTGGTAGTATAGACGAATCCCCATAGGCAAAAATCCAAAGGGATAAGGTCTGGGGACCATGGTGGCCAAGAAAAGTGCCCACATCTGCTGATCCATCTTCCGGGAAACGTTATATTTGGATGATGTGTCAGCTGACGACTAGAATGTGTAGGATCCCCGTCATGCTGGAGGAACATACGCATTCTTGTAGCCAAAGGAACCTCTTCCAATAAAGACGGAAGCTCATTTTCAAGGAACTGTAGAAAAATGGGAAATTTGTGGTAAGGTCTTATGGGGCCAAACTACTTAGGTCATCAGTCCCTAAGCCTACACACTACTTAATCTAACTTAAACTAACTTACGCTATGGACAACACACAAACTCCTGCCTGAGGGAGGACTCGAACTTCCGACGAGGGAAGCCGAACAGACCATTACAAGGCGCCTCAGACCGCACGGCTATTCCACTTGGTTACCCCGGGCGGCAAGGTAGTGTAGACAACGGTGTCCTGTAAGGATCAACAAATGAAACGAAAATGCATTGAACCCAGCTGTGTGTTCTCAATAAAAATTGCACACATGTTATATGGAATTTTTTCTGCAATTTGTCTACACTACCAGCTCCTATAATATTTACTATTCCTCCTGATACATCCTGTATAATTATTCAGGTCTCGAAGAGCCATCGAAAGTTTTCAGTGCTAGACTCACATCATCGTACGAATTCTCGCGATCAGCTGCGAGCGAGTGGAATATTGGACGGGGGTCGTGTACCACGTATGTGCAAAATAGAGGACCCGTGCAGTGAGTCATTTCAGCTGCATAGCTGATGGTGATATTTGTCAAGCAATTCACGCAGAGTTAACCCACACTATGATATCTGCAGGATTAGCAACTTGTGAATGGAGTACCATATTCGTTAAATCAGATTACTCAAGCTAATTGAAATAAAGACAACCGATGACGTCACCACACGATCTTTACTTAGGTAGTCAGCGCTAGATTATGTGCCTCACCATTAACGTTACTGTAAGCCGTTTGACAGCATAACACCCCCACATCCACTGACAACCTGTACCATTATCATCATAAACGCGGTGATTACAAGTCGCTGATGTTTGTCAAGAATAGCGGAAAGCGCCTCATGAATGTGAAGTTCCATTTAATTTACGCCAAGGTCAGAGACAGCCCTAAATAACAGTAAGAGCCAACCGGGGAAAGGAAGAGTCAACGTATTCTCTCGAGTTATTGCAGTTTGATATTAATGTAGTCCCCGATGGTTTCACTCGAACAGCTTCTTTTGGCTATCAGAATACTCATATGGAAATTATCAACGTGTAATTGCTAGAACACTCAACTACCTTAATAACTCCTCATTTTGGATTGAATATGATTCGGAAAGCGACGTGAATTTGCCGTTTCCGTCGGTGTCCTGACGACTTAATGAATGAATTCTGAAGCACTCACAGCCGTGATGCCTGCAGCATGTATTCTGTAAAGTGTTGTGGCAGCTGGCAGTAATTGCAGAATATAGGCATGTGCAAATATTTTCAATGCTCTAGGGGAACTCGTCTTTGTTGCATTTGTTCCATACCATAGCTAGAACAATAACATACCGCTCATTCTGCTGAAGAACTTGATGCCCGCAAGTCCTTAACTAAGAATCTGCGAGCGGTAGTAATGCATGAAAGGAAACAGATTGTTGGACTAAAGAATGGAGAGGTCCCTGCTTTTTGCGTTTCCGGCAGGGCTTCGATAAGAATCTGGTGTCATATTACACTTCAGAACCCTAAACTCTTTATTTTTCACTTCATACTAAAACAAAAGCTATTGTATGAGAAGAGGAAATGACTTAGATAATTCTCCGAAAATTTATTTTTTGGTGTTTATTTTCGCACTTCATACTAAAACAAGGGTGTTGATGTGAGAGGAGGAAATGAAGTCTATTCTTCCAAGACACAATATTTCCTTGTGTGCTACTATTGCGTGCATGAAAGCTCTGCATTTAATTTTTGCGTTGGACAAATTTTGGTATCACCTCACATTGCTTTGTGACAAGGTTCCTGTTTTCTTGGGATTCATAAAATAGAGTGGATATTTCATTACTGATTAAAATTCTGATGACTAATGACATGATACCCGTTCCAATTGCTCCTGGACACCAGTGAGTAACCTCTCGTTGGTTACTATAAGAACATACAGGCAGTGATGTCCGCTCATTGCAGTCAGAGTCAAGGAGGTTTTTTTCTGTTTATGGCGACGCGTCTGGTGCAGTGTCCACGCACAGCCAACATGAACAAATTGCTGCGGCATTGGGTACTGCTAATCGCTGCACTTGTCGCGAGCCGCGACAAGAGCGCCCTGGCTCTGCTAACGATATTACGGACTTAATACATTTTACTTACCTAACGTAACATGCAGTACATGGGTTGGGTAAAAATTCAGTTTGAAGTAACTAGCCATTGGATTAAAATACTTTACAGTTATATCTGATGCATTATTTCTTGTTGTTTGTCTCTCTAATGTTAATAGTATTGATTCAGACTGTGCGTGAACACGAAAGCGAACACGCGCACACAAACACACACACACACACACACACACACACACACACACACACACACAGAGAGAGAGAGAGAGAGAGAGAGAGAGACAGACAGACAGACAGACAGACAGACATACATACATACACTCAGTCATTGATTCCAGTGAGAGTGACGACTTTTGTCTGTTGAATCTGTTGAACAACACATGCGTCCATCAATTACGCAGATACACTGTGACCGAAAGGTGTCTCAGTTGTTGGCAATGAATTCCAGCTGTGATAGACACACCCTTGGGGAAGAATGCATAGTGCAAAACACGCTTTTGGAGCTAACAGATGGAAAATATTGTGTTCACACTACTCTTTGCTCCAGTTTACGTTTTATGGTAGGGCTGAGCCTTTTATTTCTTAGGATGTCAACGATAAAGGCATCATTACACGTCACCAGTAACAGTACTGCATAGGAATGCTGAATGAGCGACCGATGACGTTCAAGCAAAACTGCAACAATAATCACTTCGTTTCTTTTTGTTGTTTCTAATTAGAGCATGCAGTACTCCTACAAAAGACGTCTGAACCTTGCCTATTGAATGAAAATGTCTCATGATGGTTAAATGGTAATCCATCACTTCTGTCAGTAGTAGAGACTTTCTTAATGTGGAAAATCATTCATGCCATAAAGACCTTTGTTGAAGCAAAAATGTCTTTTTCTGGCGTATTTGTCCCAATAGCACTCGTTCCACACGCATTTCAATCTTTCGAGCTGCCTCCTCTACACTCACCCCTCTATTAAACCAAAAGTAAATATTGTGTGGCAGATGTTACACCTTTTTCCACTTGCGACCCGATTTTACAAAGCTTAACAGTAGACCATGTTTTTCAAGTATGCAAAATCCAATGCTTAACTGCAACATGATAACTAGAACTTTCGATTCGAAAATGACAGTTGACACATGCACTGACAGCGTCGCCCCGAGTTCACCTGGGTGGCGCCAGATTTCAGGCGGCGGGTGGCGTCTGGCCGGTGGCCGGTAGCCACTGCAGCGCGAAAAAACGCTCGAGCGTAAGCTGTTCCGATAGCGACGCAGCGACGAGCTGTCCTACGGAATTATTTCTAGAAGTATTCGTTATTACTGGTGGGCAGAATTCGAAACGAATTATCTTCGATGTTCAATCAGAATCATAGCTTTATAACTTCAGACGAGGGCCGAAATGTGGCAACAAAAAAGAAAAAAAGGAGATACTGTTGGATGCGAACACGTCACTATAAGTTCAGAATACACGAAGAGTACCTCTACGCCAGGGGCTCACACAGCACGAGAATATCTCGGAAGTAGACAACAGTTCCTCCTGACAATTCCGCATCTTACAGTGTTGCCAGATTCTGCAGATTAGCATTGACAGGGCGGTCGGTTTTATTGGCCACCTTAAGTGAACGACTTCGACTTAGTCTCTGTGGCGCCCGGCGGGTGGTCATTTTTATGTCATGTCTGTACATTCAAATCTTAGTTATGGAATTCTTTTCTGGGGAAAAAGGGTGCAAAATACAATTATCAAACTACGTAAAAGGACAATTAGAATAATAAATAAAAATTGTAGTCGAGCTCATTTTAAGGATCTGTCGAAAAGACTAAGTGTTTTATTCAAACCAAGTGAGTACATTTAACAATAAAAGAAAAGAACGTTGGCAGTCACCACACAAATAGCTCTGTTCAGTCATGGAACAGTAATTAGGCTGACCTTACATTTCCCAAGAAGGAATAAATATAAAACCTTATAACAGCATTTCCTACAGAGAAAGAAAACTGTATAATAAGTTGCCTAATGAAATTAAAAAGAATACGTAAACAAACGTATTTAAAAAGCAGTTAAAAACTCTCTGTTGTGCAATACATTCCAAAAAGTCAAGACTTACATAGAGAAGGAGTTTGGTAAAAAGATGTAACACAAACATGCGTACTATTTTTCACTGTAAGTTTCTAATTTTTTTCCTCTCTTTCTGTGCTCAGCATCTCACTCATTATACAGGAATGCTGATTGAGTTTTGGGGACTAGCCAGTTGGAAGTTACAATACACAACATGGAAGCCATACATTGCCACCGAGGTCCTGATGTCAGGTGACAGTGCGCGTAACATTACATTAAGAAATAATGTGTGTATAGTGTGTGCAGTGATTGGCAGCGAGAATGAATGAACTATGTCTATAAATGACATGAAATGATGGTACGAGTCCATGATGAATGCACTGGCATTTCACATTATTAAATAAGTTCCTTGCAAAATATTATTCCACAATATTGAGAAATGGAATGTGGTAATAGTGTTTCCTTGTATTCAGGAAGGAAGAGGCTCCAGATTTCAACCAGTGATCTTTATTTATATTTTACGTGTTTTCCCTAAATAACATCAGGCAAATGATGGTATGAATCCTACTACAAGCTCACAGCTGACTACTTGTACTGTAAGTAGGCTGTTTATGTTTTCTCTATGTAAGTAGGCTGTTTATGTTTTCTCTATGTAAGTAGGCTGTTTATGTTTTCTCTATGTAAGTAGGCTGGTTAGGTTTTTTTTATTGGTAACGCCAACTCTGTATGAAAATCACTGGCTGTGCTGTGTGCAGTCTGTGGCTGCTTTGCATTGTTGTAATACTCGCCATTGTAGCGTTAGGCAGCTGGATGTGAACAGCGCGTAGCGTTGCGCAGTTGGAGGTGAGCCGCCAGCAGTGGTGGATGTGGGGAGAGAGATGGCGGAGTTTTGAAATTTGTCATGAACTGCTATATTTATATATGATGATATCAAGGTAAATACATTGTTTATCTCTATTAATATCTTTCATTTGCTAACTATCCCTATCAGTAGTTAGTGCCTTCCATAGTTTGAATCTTTTATTTAGCTGGCAGTAGTGGCGCTCGCTGTATTGCAGTAGCTTGAGCAGCGAAGATTTTTGTGAGGTAAGTGATTTGTGAAAGGTATAGTTTAATGTTAGTTAGTCAGGGCCATTCTTTTGTAGGGAATTTTGAAAGTCAGATTGCGTTGCGCTAACAAAATATTGTGTGTCAGTTTAAGCACAGTCCTGTACAATTGTTCAAAGGGGACGTTTCATATGTCGACCCTTAGCCTAGGATACCTCACTGGAATCTTCTGATTTTTTTTCTTGTAGTTTGTGTAATTAGTGTAGCTATTGTTTATTGCTAGCGCGTAATTGTAGAGAAAATCTCCTTTGTAGTTGCAGTCTTTCATTGTTGTACAGTAAAACAGTTGTGGCATGCATGTAGATTTGCACCAAGTATTTCGCAGCTGCAATTAACTAGATATTATTTTCAGTGCTATGTTAATGTGTTCTCTTATTTTTGATCTTTAAATTGTGTTTTTCTGTGTTGTCGTGTGAAATACTGTGACAATAATGGCGTGTGAAAAACGTAATACTAGGCTCCAAAGTAAACTGAGAAATGACAGTGAAAATGAAAGCAGTGTGTTAGCGCCACCGAGTAATGAATTAACTGATGTTCAAAGTAGTAATTTGGTAATTGTGCATAGGGAAATGGAGCGGGTTGCAAACAATGGTGTAGACAGTGAAACAGGTAGTGAACAGGGAAGCATTATCGATCGATCGGTCGGCAAAAGCTCGCCTCGGGAATCGGGAATGACAGAACACAATATTGCAAATACTGTAGACTCAGGTTTTGGGTTCTCACCGTTTTCTCAAATGAGTCAAGACACATTTTCCGCTTGTCAAAATGTGAATGTTGCCGGTGCAAATGCACTGCCGAAAAGCGTAGAGAAACAGATTCCAGACACTAATACATTATTATTGCAATTAATGCAACAAATGGAACAAAATCAGAGACAAATGGGACAAAATCTTAAAAAGTTAGACACAGTGGAACAAAATCTTAAAAAGTTAGACACAGTGGAACAAAATCTTAAAAAGTTAGACACAATGGAACAACACCAGAGACAAACACAGCAACAGTTAGACGCAATGGAACAAAATCTTCAAAAGTTAGACACCACACTTGAACAAACACGCGAAGATTTAACTACTGAGTTACATAACATTGAATCGAAATGTCAAAAAGTCTGTAATGACGTAAAAACACAAATTTGTGAGCATTTTCAACCTATTTTTTCGCGGCATGAAAATGCATTACAGAATCACGAAGCAGCCATAAAAGAACTGCAAACCATTGTTCATGAAAATCATGAGACCTTGTGGGCTAAAATTGACTCAGTTGCATCTACCGATTCGGTTACGCAACTTGCAAAAACTCAGGAAAACTTAAAGGACACATACTGGTACTGCTAATGAGATTTTAATGCAACATTTTGGTTTACTTGAAAATATATTCTGGATTTAAAGTACTTTCTGTGAGATACCAGATGACATAGTGGTTAGTTTATGTCACAGCTACACGGTTTTATCACGACGCTACTAATGAGTGACAATTAACAATGTTGCTTTTGCAGTGTTTCTGTTTTATATCTGCACAGTTTTCTGTTTTATTCTGCAAAGTAAAACATGTTTTAGTAGTAACTTTTGTGGTATAGCTACAATGAGATTGCCTTGTCCGTAGCACAACAATACATTACAGCACAGTACTTTCTTCATCATGGCAATAAGCGTAATAACTAAGATATCTCTACGCAAAGCATTTCACTTTTGTTTATCATGAGGTAAGTACATTGGCTTCTGCAGAACTTAGCTTTCGGAGGAAAATACCTACGACACTTCCACAGAGATTATCTTACAAGAAGATGCACATTTAGCGCTACAGGACACGCATTTCAGTGATTAATTTTGTACTTAAAACATTTATTTTTAAAGATATTTGAAGTACAATGATACGAAGTTTTTCCGTGATACATTTTCCGTGATACATCTGTAACACCTGAGGGTATAATTACATTAATCCTCAGGGGGGTACACGCTTACTTTGTGTACCATGTGTGTGGCAACAACAAGGAACCCTAGCTAATATGGTATTTGCTTATACAACTTTACACATCGGTACCATATTTCTCTAACACACAAATTACACAGCTATCTGATCATGTAACTGAGAGATAAACTTTTTTTTATTACATCAGTGACAGATGTTTACGCAATTACACAGTTGGATAACTTCACACTTATGAAACTGTATTTTGTCTGTACTTTGTAAACTGTTCATATTTTTTCGGAATCGTTGTGATACTAGGAGAGCTTTGAATGATGTATTTGGTAAGGGAGCATGATCTTAAAGTACGTTTGAGGTAGATGACACTATTGAAATGAGCAGAGAATTTTTTTTAGGTTTTGAAATTATTGGAGGAAGCTACGACGATTTTGAGAGTTGACTAAGATGTTATGATATTATTACGACGACGATGTGTATTATACTGTTGAGGTATGTTTATGATTAATAAGATGATGATACCGTATATGAGGAGTTTGATTATGCTACGTATTTCTTATGATGAAATACTGAAGAAGTGTCGACGAATAAGGTAAGGAATAATGAGTAGTGATTAGGGACTCTGATTTGTGAAAAAGGTTGTTGGAAACCAAGAATCGTACTTTAAGAGTTATGAAATGTGTGTATATGAGTGAATGTATCACAATGCTGGCGAAAATTTTTTCAACACTGTTATATTTATAGGGTTTTGTTTCTACAGATTTGCAACGCTAATTCTTGACCTGTGAAATATTTTTATGTGAGACTGTCACTGTAGCGGAAACTGGTGTCGTAAATATTTCCGTAAGAAAGTTAAGTGACCACCTGCACGTAATGCGTCGTGGGCACGCAGCTGTGTCAAACACCTGGAGAACAAGCCATTAGGGTGTGCCTTTCCGGAAGCACAGGTAGAAAAGAAAAAAAAAGAAAAGAGGCAGGCCTTTAACCTCGCCATTGACATTCCTTTAGAGAAAATATTGCAAATGCGACACCCTCATTACTTCCATTAACCTCGCTATTGACATTCCTTTGTAGAAAGCATCGCAAATATTACACGCTCATTACCTGAAAACATATGATTACTCGTACTTTGTGCTAATTACTGAAATGCTTATGAATTGATGGGAAATATTCGTACATCTGCACACCTGATTATGACAAGTGTCTTTCTATGAGAGTTGAGAGCTACTGACTTACGAAATGCCACATGACTATTGAATGATATTTTTATGCTTTGGTTTGCGTAATTGCTTATTTCATTTCATATCTGGTTTCCAGCTGCGTTGCAGCATTGCTTTTATAAAATAAAATGCATTTGCTAATGTGAACACTTTCTGTCAACAGACCTATTAAATAATTATTTTATGATCCACATTCTTTAAAAAAGGAGCACTTGGAAAGGAAAGAACAATAAGAAGGAACTAGTAACAGTAACACATAATTTTCTTTTGAAGTACATGGTAATATTTTTTTTTTACAATAAGTTGTTGTGGTGCATCACTTTAATTACTTAGACATTAAGATGTGATTATACATTTCCCTTATCTGCATTGTTATCTTTAGTGTACTATTTTTTCTGCTTGAGCTATGTCATGTTTAGATATAAGCTGCTGTTTGCCAGGCATAGTGCTACTGAACTTTAATTTGTGTTACTCTGCTAAGCCAGATTTATTTTTTTGTTTGCTGCGCATTGCCTCATATTAGTTGTAATGTTGAATTGCTTGGTAATTTAGATTTACTGTAGCTTGCTTTGCAATTTTCCATTTTTTTGGTCATTGCTGTTTGTGTTACTTATTTTGTGCTGCTGCATTGCCTCGTCCCTTAGTTTAGCATCTGAGCTCAGTAGATTCAAGTTAGCTTAAGAGGGGGTAGCCTATAAGAGAATGAGTTGCGATGAATTTGAAGAAATGCACTGAGAGGCTATACGAGACAAGTACGGGAAGGAGGTATAGATAGGACCTTTCGGGAATAATGATGAATGAAGGGAGATCTCCAAGAAGTAAAGAAAGTTTTGTTCACAAAACACTGCAGTAAAACAAACCCTGTCCTTTCCTTGTGTTATCCCCCTATGTGTTTGTGTACCCTTGTGTATTTGTTTTCTTCCTGTCTCTGTGTACTGTTTCATAGAACTTTTTTCTCTTCTAATCCTAAGTTACATTCACTATGATGAGGAATACTGTTATCCTCAAATACAATTGGCATTAATAATGTGTTATTTACTTTGTAAAGATGTTTAGACATTATTTATTCTGTTTTGTGTTAATGCTCATGTGTGAAGTTGATGTTTCAAAAGTTATTGTGATCTTTTATGAATGTACTCATGTCATAATTCCACTGATGTATATGTTAGTTCGATTCTTTTGTAAAGCCTGTACTACAAATGTTATCTGTATTGTTATGTTCTTTAATGATGTATTTAGTACCTTTGTAATTGTATTCTCATGTATTAATATTGTAATTGACACCAGTTCATCAAATTAAGTTACATTTTACTGCACACGTTTCTGTTGGTCATAGTATATGGACAATATGTGAGAAGTAGGGACTGTTAGTGTTTGCACGTGTGTTAATAATTCAGCAAGGGACTGGATAACAGCATTGCTGGTTCTAAGGACAATTCCAAAAACTTTGTGAGTGCACAAGTGGTGGTTTATGGACTTGCTATGCTCTCCGCAAGACTCTTCAATGGTGATTGTGCACCTGCAAAGTCACAACAGATGGCTGCTGGCCATCTCTACAAGGACTACAGTGGGTCTGCATCTTTGATGACCCACCAATACCATTATTTCCACAAGGACTACAGTGGGTCTACACCTTTGCTGACTCACCAATACCATTATTTCTACAAGGACTGCAGTGGGTCTGCACCTCTGGTGGCCCACCAATACCATACTCTCTACCAGGACTACAGTGGGTCTGCTCTGTGATGACCTACCTACCTATATTCATCAACTTCGAATGACTCTGCTGTGGGTTTGCTCTGCTGTCTTTCCGTTGGAAGGACAACACTACTTCTTCAAGACTGCATGGAAATCCACTACTTCTGTGTGCATTTTCTTTTACTGCTCAGACTTTGAGAAAAACTCTGCATTTTTACTGTGATGAACAATCTGGACTGTCTTTATGGACTGTGAAAAATTTTTAGCTTTTGATCAACATTGTATCAATAAGTGTGTGCATTTGATATCTTTGTTATTGCAATTATGAAAAATTTTTTCAAATCTGGATTGGCCACTGCCCAACCCAATTTGTAAAATTTTTTTTGTGGGGAGCATGGGGGCTATGTAAGTAGGCTGTTTATGTTTTCTCTATGTAAGTAGGCTGTTTATGTTTTCTCTATGTAAGTAGGCTGTTTATGTTTTCTCTATGTAAGTAGGCTGGTTAGGTTTTTTTTATTGGTAACGCCAACTCTGTATGAAAATCACTGGCTGTGCTGTGTGCAGTCTGTGGCTGCTTTGCATTGTTGTAATACTCGCCATTGTAGCGTTAGGCAGCTGGATGTGAACAGCGCGTAGCGTTGCGCAGTTGGAGGTGAGCCGCCAGCAGTGGTGGATGTGGGGAGAGAGATGGCGGAGTTTTGAAATTTGTCATGAACTGCTATATTTATATATGATGATATCAAGGTAAATACATTGTTTGTTCTCTATTAATATCTTTCATTTGCTAACTATCCCTATCAGTAGTTAGTGCCTTCCATAGTTTGAATCTTTTATTTAGCTGGCAGTAGTGGCGCTCGCTGTATTGCAGTAGCTTGAGCAGCGAAGATTTTTGTGAGGTAAGTGATTTGTGAAAGGTATAGTTTAATGTTAGTCAGGGCCATTCTTTTGTAGGGAATTTTGAAAGTCAGATTGCGTTGCGCTAACAAAATATTGTGTGTCAGTTTAAGCACAGTCGTGTATAATTGTTCAAAGGGGACGTTTCAGTACCATCCCTGACAAACTAGATGCGTAAATATGGAAATGCCTATACATGTAAATGAGATTTTTGTGTTTCTTAAACCGTAATAAGGCGTGTTAGATATCCTTTTAAAAGTGATCTACAAGTCAATAGAACTATTGGTACCAACGCTGTTATTTTTAACAACCTGGTCAGATTCCGAAGAACAAATTCTTGGAAACATCATGTTGTAGAGTTTAACAACAGACTTTTAACTCTGTGCCACGCAAGTCACTGAGAAGTAATAAACATGTAGGCCATAGAGACAGACTGTTATTACTAACAGCTTTAACAATGCAGACTTAGTAAGTTTTGTTCTTTGTTTAACACAAGTTTCTTTGTAGCACCATTCTCAATATGACAATAACCACACTAAAAAAAAAGACCTTGATCGTCGGAAGAGAACTAACAAATAAATAGAAGAACTAACTGTAGAGAAACGTGCCAACTATCAAATAAATATTAGTAATGAGATATTATACAAGCTAATGATGCATCCTCCTGAGAAATGGGGTACTGCAGCCTTTATCATTATCACTCATTACTCACCTATTATCATCTACACTCCTGGAAATGGAAAAAAGAACACATTGACACCGGTGTGTCAGACCCACCATACTTGCTCCGGACACTGCGAGAGGGCTGTACAAGCAATGATCACACGCACGGCACAGCGGACACACCAGGAACCGCGGTGTTGGCCGTCGAATGGCGCTAGCTGCGCAGCATTTGTGCACCGCCGCCGTCAGTGTCAGCCAGTTTGCCGTGGCATACGGAGCTCCATCGCAGTCTTTAACACTGGTAGCATGCCGCGACAGCGTGGACGTGAACCGTATGTGCAGTTGACGGACTTTGAGCGAGGGCGTATAGTGGGCATGCGGGAGGCCGGGTGGACGTACCGCCGAATTGCTCAACACGTGTGGCGTGAGGTCTCCACAGTACATCGATGTTGTCGCCAGTGGTCGGCGGAAGGTGCACGTGCCCGTCGACCTGGGACCGGACCGCAGCGAAGCACGGATGCACGCCAAGACCGTAGGATCCTACGCAGTGCCGTAGGGGACTGCACCGCCACTTCCCAGCAAATTAGGGACACTGTTGCTCCTGGGGTATCGGCGAGGACCATTCGCAACCGTCTCCATGAAGCTGGGCTACGGTCCCGCACACCGTTAGGCCGTCTTCCGCTCACGCCCCAACATCGTGCAGCCCGCCTCCAGTGGTGTCGCGATAGGCGTGAATGGAGGGACGAATGGAGACGTGTCGTCTTCAGCGATGAGAGTCGCTTCTGCCTTGGTGCCAATGATGGTCGTATGCGTGTTTGGTGCCGTGCAGGTGAGCGCCACAATCAGGACTGCATACGACCGAGGCACACAGGGCCAACACCCGGCATCATGGTGTGGGGAGCGATCTCCTACACTGGCCGTACACCACTGGTGATCGTCGAGGGGACACTGAATAGTGCACGGTACATCCAAACCGTCATCGAACCCATCGTTCTACCATTCCTAGACCGGCAAGGGAACTTTCTGTTCCAACAGGACAATGCACGTCCGCATGTATCCCGTGCCACCCAACGTACCCTAGAAGGTGTAAGTCAACTACCCTGGCCAGCAAGATCTCCGGATCTGTCCCCCATTGAGCATGTTTGGGACTGGATGAAGCGTCGTCTCACGCGGTCTGCACGTCCAGCACGAACGCTGGTCCAACTGAGGCGCCACGTGGAAATGGCATGGCAAGCCGTTCCACAGGACTACATCCAGCATCTCTACGATCGTCTCCATGGGAGAATAGCAGCCTGCATTGCTGCGAAAGGTGGATATACACTGTACTAGTGCCGACATAGTGCGTGCTCTGTTGCCTGTGTCTACGTGCCTGTGGTTCTGTCAGTGTGATCATGTGATGTATCTGACCCCAGGAATGTGTCCATAAAGTTTCCCCTTCCTGGGACAATGAATTCACGGTGTTCTTATTTCAATTTCCAGGAGTGTATAATCCTGCTCTCCCACCTGACTCATCTATATTACTAAGCGATTGTCCTGGAGCCTGGTACCAGTTGCACTTTCCAGGGGCAACAAAAATTTGAATTTTATTACTTCGCGTAGTTATCGTTCAAATTAAAAATTTGAAAGACTGTCATAATGTACTCATTAAGAGGTATAATCCTATGTTATAAGTATAACACAATAAGACAATTATTTTTGTTGTAACCTGTGTGTTTGCCTTGATGCAGCCCAACTGAGAGTATTCTCATACCTGGACTTCATGCATCCAGTATTTGAGCAGGAGAGCACTTAGCAGTGGTTATCTACTGAAGGTTCTGTACAGCCTTGAGTTTGTGTTTAGGGTTACTCCGATATAATAAGGCAACTGGACTAGTTGTATTCAATCCTCCCTCCAAGGAATCACTGCGCACGTTACACAATCGTGCAAGTTGTATTCGAGGTCACCTGCACTCTCCCCATGCACCTGGGGCACTGGTACGGGGTATATTCAAGATCATAACATAACTCGATACCGATCACATTGTCGCCTCACAAGTGGGTGATATAAAATTCGAAGGGAACACCCATCTCTCTTGGACAGAGGGAGTACATTAAAATAATGAGAAACCCCGCCAATATCTCTATATCTCTCTCAGCCAATGGGAGCACCTTAAAATGGCAGGAGAACTCTCCCCCTCTTCCCTGGATCAATAAGGTTCCAGCACCTTTCCACCTTGTCATCCCTTATAACTAGCTCATTTGCATAGATCTACAATAATGGCGTCCTGGCTGGAATGATGCACTCTCTTGTGAGTGAAATAACACAGATGTATGTGATGAATAATTGAACAAACAATTGTTTTAATTTTGAGATGCCGATGCACCAATCTTCTAGTCGTTACGTACCCGCCAATTCATGAGAAAGAGTACTTTTACTGCTGTTTTAAGGCATATGCAGTATCCTGTACGTCGAGATATGAAGATTGTCATTTTGATTACCGAAACCGGCTACGGTAAATAAAGGTTACTATGAGATCTTGACAAATAAGTTTATCTTCGCTAATACTTATAAACAGTTCAAAATTTCCCAGTGGGTATCTATATACAGTTACAATTAAAAGTGAACCATTCTTAAATCTTCATTAACAGGTACACATTCCTTTGTCCTGATCACAACTACATCTACCCGTCTCGACGTTTTTGAACTTGTGTTCTTATAATATGTAACAGCTCCTACTTTTCATATTAGTTCTACATGATAAAGCTGACAGAGTGTAATCTTTTATATGTAATTTATCTAACCCTGTGAATATTTTACGCTCAGGTAGGCACAGATTGTCTCTCTTTTCAGAGGTCTCTAAATTTCCCGTACAGACATGATGCTCTTGTAGCTTATTACTCAGTCCTCCAATATTCTGGTAAAATAAGCTAACATTAGTTTTCTGTGCATTATTAAGGACCTGGGTTTGAATCACAGCCATGGTACAAATCTTCATTCGTCGCTTCAGTCTGCACATGTACAACACAGTTGAGGAGCAACTTGAATGTGGAGCAGCGACTTCAAGGTCTGGAACGCTGACAATGGCTAGGAAAGCGGTGTACTCAGTCCCTCTGCCTGGCCGTTAAGTGTGATTTGCAGAGTATCCATTAGATGTAGATGTAGATACCCCTCTGTACGCGTCGTATTCCAGCCAATTAACCCCGGAGTTGCTTTTCTTAACTCGAACTCCACACCAAAGAAAACACAATACACTCGTTTTATAGTGACTTGAATCTGCAGTAACAATGAACGCAACATGTTCAACCTCTAGAGGACACAAAATCTACTTCACGTTATACGATCGAAGATGGCCTGATTTCGAAATTCCCAATAATTATGGTATTTAGTGAGGGCAGAAAGGCATTTGACTACACCGTTTTAAGATACACTTTTTAAGATAAAAAGATAAACTCAGATTTCGAATTCCGGTCTTGGTTTCTTAGCAACTACTTCTGAATACCACCAAATTCGAGGATATTATAATACGTAGTCCAGTGCACTGTAGAATTACCTACTTCTTAAGAACATTGTACTGCACAGTTCCCGGTAGGCTATAAGGAGACGCCATACACACTCCTGGACACTGGTATCCATTCATTGGAATCAACAGGAAGAAAATCGATAAACGTATAGGTAATTTTCGTGGAAGTGTGATAGGATCGTTATTGTTTACAATGTATACAAATGATCAGTAGAAAGCGTCGAAATCTCTATGACTGTTAGCAGATGATGCTGTTGTCTATGAGAAGTAGCAACTTCAGAAGACAGTATCGATTTGCACAATGCCCTGCAGACGATTGGTGAATGATGCAGTCTCTGGTAGTTGAGCCTGACCATAAATAAATGTAACATAATGCGCATACATAGGAAAATAAATCCACTACTGTATAACTACACTACTGAGGACAAATTGCTGGAAACAATATGTACCGTAGAATATCAAGGAGTAATTATCCAGAGCGCCATGAAGTGAAATGACTAAATGAAACAAATAGCAGGAAAAGCAGATCCCAGACTGAGATTCGTGGCAAGAATCTAAAGGAGATACAACTCGTCCACGAAAGAAGTGCCATCAAGGCTCTTGTTTGATCGATTCTTAAGTACTGTTCATCAGTGTGATACACTTATCAGGTAGGCCGGCCGCTGGTGGCCGAGCGGTTCTAGGCGCTTCAGTCTGGAACCGCGTGACCTCTACGGTCGCAGGTTCGAATCCTGCCTCGGGCATGGATGTGTGTGATGTCCTTAGGTTAGTTAGGTTTAAGTAGTTCTAAGTTCTTGGGGACTGATGACATGTTAAGTCCCATAGTGCTCAGAGCCGTTTGAACCACTTAACTGGTAGCAGTGGTAGAAGAGATAGAGAAGGTCCGATGAAGAGTGGCACGTTTCGTCACAGGATTGTTCAGCCGGCGCGAGAGTATTAGAGAGATGCCCAGAAAACTCCAGCACCAATTGCTACAACACATGCGTTGTGTGTCACGATGAGGTTTAGTATTGAAATTTCGTGGGAGCACTTCCCGAGAAGAAGCGGACAATTCTAGAAATTGGAGTTAATACAGAGGTTTACCGGCAATAATTCTTCCCAACCGCCATTCGCGAGTAGAAGAAGGTAGGGGCATTAGTGGTACCAGAAGCACCTTCCATCACATATCGTCGGATGACTTACGGAGTAATGAGTTGGCTAGTGCTGTATAAGCCTTTTTATCCTTTTCCGTAAGGATAGACGCAATGGTGCGAATTGGATCAATTAACTTTTTTTTAAATCTAGTTATTAGGAACAGGAAATGATACTAGGAGAAAAAAACTTTGAAGGAACGGCTGTGAGAAAAATACTATGCATGCTCACTTCCACTGATATTTGGATTAAATGGTCGAGATCATCCTAACTAGCTGGATAAACTGCGCCACAGATTGGAAACGTGCGACAGTCAGCAGTCGATAATGGAGTTATTAACGGTATTATGTCTCGAATATTTACATTCGGCTTCCATATATTGACTGTATTCAACAAAATGGCAATTTGAAATTAATTAAAATTAATTCTAGCTGCGTTTGGTAGAATTAAAATTATAAAGCGTATAGTCGTCCATTCCGGGCTACTCTGTTTGTAATTGCGCAGGCTACTTGGACGTAATTAACTTGCGAATAGTAATTTACTCGAGTTTAGGCAAAGGAAGCGTGGTGTCCTTGCAAAAGGACACAATATATACGTTAAACGATGTGTCACATATACCGATACGAATAACAGAGCTGACAGACAGTCCAGATGAACTATCGAAGGATGTCATCTGAAATTTGTAGTGTGTTTTCTTTCCTGATTTGGGGTCTCCAAAACACAGTTTGTGTAAAATCTAGTCACCCCACAGTCTTGGACTTTCGCCGGTTGTAGAAAGTTATGAGTGCTTGCCTGATCAGTACTAACGGCTTTTTGAAATTTCCTACATGCCTTTAACTAAAGTATGTTTGCACCGTACTGAAGTATATGTTCATTTACGAATAAAATGAATTTGTCATGTTTCAATTGGACTTACGCCTTTAATCCAAATATCGTGTTTCATGGTTCCTATCAAAGATGAGAAACTTCACGGGTATGGAACGGTTCAACATAAATGTATAAATGTGGAGCGGACGGGGACGGGCGGGGGGTTGGGGTGGGTGGGGGGGGTGGGCGGGGGGGGGGGGTGCAAAAGGATAATGCCCCTTCATATGTTGCCAAGGTTGTTGCGACTTAGCTGCAGAAATTGTGCTGGGAGGTCCTTACACATCTTCCGTGGAGTTCTGATCTCTCCTAATGCGATATCAATACACGTGTACGCATTCTACTTAGGTTTACATTTGTCCTCTGTCAACGTCAGCACTTGGATGCGTTCCATTGCCCCGAGTAGCTGCAGTAAGCGCTGGGAGCGTCAACGTTAGTATTGTATTATGTAATTAATAACGTTGAGTTTCAGTGAATGGCACACTGTGATACATTTTTGAATAGGTCTTTAGGAGCGGAAATGAATTACCGAATAAAAAATACAGGTTGCCATTAAAGTCGTACCGCTGTTCATATGTTTGTAAAAACATAAAGCTACAACGAAGGCAATCATGCTGATTGATGTCCACCTGACAGCTAAGGAACCTGTGCTTGAAACATTTTGTAATTTGCATCTGCACAAACAGTTCTTTAGGGTGGTTAAGATAAATTAGACACCCTGTATATTGTAAACAATAACGGTCCTCCATACTTCCTTTGGGTACTCCGGGAATTACCTTTACATTTGCCGATTTTGTTCTGTTTGTAATATGTATTTCACAGGATTTACATTAAAACGCATTTTCAGTTGACGGTTGGCCACTCTCTTATTTAGATGAAAGCGTGGACATTCTGTTTCACTTGGGACAGGTTTGAGTCGCCACTTAACGATAGAACCGCCGAATGGTTGAGAGATATTCTGTCAATATCATTTATGCTTCATCAGTGGGGCTTATGTGAATACCAACGGCTATACCATCTCCGTATTCGATTTTCCTGCTCACAATGACGAATATCTACAGTACACAGACTGAAAATTAGTTTAAGTATACAGCCATGACGAGGGACGTTATTGAGAGTTGTTCCATACCTGATTTCCTTAGCAAGGATATCCTGAAAATATCTAAAGAACCACTGAAATGGTGTTGTGCATTGAACCATTCTTACGAATTTCAGAAGACATCCGTCTCTCAACATAAAACAGCAATATAAGCTAAAATTAAATAAGCAAATTCTGAGGATGTTTCCAAACCTTTTTGGAAACATGGAAAAATAAAAGTTTTGAGACTGAAAACTTTATCTTTACAATTCAGCGCAGTTCAAAAACCAGTTCGTTTAACTGAAATGTGTTCCATAATTTCGCTATCAGTCCGCTTTAGGTGCATCGTTTCCAGTGGTATACAGCATGATACATATTACGCGACTCACAATGACATTCTGGTTGATTGACAAGTTGCTGCATGGTCATGAATAAAAATCGTGTTTTGTTCCTTTAATGCAAATGTATGATCTAAAAAATTGTCGTGGGACTGTCGATTTCGGTCCATAACCAGCATCAGATGTGTTTAAAAGATTTAATATAACAAAGCCTAAGTGACAACATTAAAAGTCATACTAGATAACTTACACTAGAAACTTTACGTAGGTTTCAGAAATCTACGCTCGGTAGGTATTTACAAGAAAACTGTGTAATCGTAACTTGATGTAATTCGAACAAACTGCAACTTGAAGGCCTGTAGCAGGCCGTAATTAACAACATGTAATTGTTTTCAACTGTCCAATTAATCAGTAAATTACATTATTTACCAAGCCATTCACGCTGTGCCGCCTGAGCTTACAACTTGTGCATTATTGTAGAGTATATCCCATTTAGGAATTGTAATGATGTAAGGACTACATGGATTTATTGGCAAGAGGAAAGATTAGTGTAGGGTTTTTTCCGATACTTAGCCACCAGTGACGAGCCATTGACTTACAGTTATTAAGCGCACGATAGCTCAATAGCGTATTGGTTAACTTCAACGCTGTTCAGGATGACACTGTCAATACTGTCTACAGCATTTTACTATACTTTAAGGTGTTACTATTCAACATTGAATCGAATGGGAACGGCATGGACGAAAGTGTGGAACCAGCGAAGAGAACCTTCTGAAACTCACGCTTTGTCGTAATGACTAGCTGGAATTATTAATTGCCAAACTAAAGCCGTCGTCACACAGGACGATGCAGCTAACGTCGACGTGGACGAGGACGAGACGTCTGACCTCACGAGATCAGCGCCGTCGGCACACCAGTCTAGCGCGTTACCGTGATTTGTGCTTTCAGCGATCTCCAGTGGCCGCTGTCAGCCTTGCTTGGCTAGCAAATCACACAGTTCCTTTGCGAAAATGGATGCTTGTAAAAAAGCTGCGGTTGTTAGCGATTGTCGAAGAAGATGGGAGAAAATCCCGATGAAAATTCTGGGCTCGGCGCTGGCTACAATAGAGAATTGCTGGTAGAGGAACACTACATAATGCTGTAAAATGATCTGAGATACACACTAATTGAAGTTATTCGTTAACTCAATTAAATTTTCACAACATTCTCTGCTTTAAATTGAATGTAGTTAAAACAGAGTATGCCAACGATCCCTCCATCTTCTGGTGCAAGCAGTGGCTTCTCAAAATCAACCCCACCAAAAATCAAAAAATAGTGTTATATGCCAAAGCACCCACAGCTTTTACCCCAATGACTATTACCTTACATTTTACGACCGTTATACCCAGTTAACTAACACACTAAAATACTTTGGACTACTATTTGATCACCGATTATCATGGTACCCCATCTACTAAGTATCCAACAGAAAGCTCAAAACAGAGTAAAATTACTAAAACTAGCCGGCAGATGTGGCCGAGCGGTTCTAGGCGCTACAGTCTGGAACCGTGTGACCGCTACGGTCGCAGGTTCGAATCCTGCCTGGGCATGGATGTGTGTGATGTCCTTAGGTTAATTAGGTTGAAATAGTTCTAAGTTCTAGGGGACTGATGACCAAAGTAGTTAAGTCCCATAGTGCTCAGAGCCATTTGAACCAGTTTTTACTAAAACTAATAACCTGCTAAACATGTGAATTGGACCCTTCCACGATTCTCCACACATATAAAGCCCTGATCTGACCCATCCTCTGACATGCAAATGCTGCTGAACTTCCGCTCCTCCCTTCTGTTATCACAACATACACATGCTCGAAAGCCACGCACCCCCCTAGCCTTTCGGATCCGCTTATACTCCCCATCTCCTATCCTCTACCAGCTTATAAAATTCCCCAACCTACTTTCTATCTTGAATACATCCGAACATTCTTCTTTGCCAGCGAACCCGACACTATTCGCACCCTAGTCTCCCCCTGACCACTCATCTTAGTACTCTGTCACTCTTATCCCACTACATTCCCCCCAACAGTACACCTCCACACCCTCCACATTGTCTCCAGTAGGATAAATTTTAGGCATATGATCATTTCATTATAAGAAAAACTGACATAGATCACAAATCCCTTCAGAAATTCGTGGTTTTTGTCATTTTTCCTGTATACAAAATAAACCCAAACCTACAAATGTATCGGACTAAATTTCATTCAACTTATTCACCTACTATATATTATAACTCATTCATGTCAATCTATAAATAATAAAAAGTAAATGAAAAAAAGCGGGGAAATGACCAATTTAAGAATTTATATTTACGAACATTTTAAGGTTTATAAGACCCTAACACCCTGCAAAAACATTGCCTTAGCAACTATTTTAATTTTTTATCTTTTTATTTTACTTTATTATATTTTATTTTACATATTTTGTATGGAATCCCCAGTGCAAAAGACTTGGAGCTGAAATTATAAATATTTCATTTATTTTTTTATATTAGATATAATATAAGAGTTCTACATCATTTCCCTAAAATTTTCCTATTTCTTTTCTTTTTTTTTTTTTCCTCTTTAGCAGCCGTAAGATTGCTGTGAATTGATGTTTCTGTATGTCTTTGAGCGTACACTTGGTAACATTTCTTCCACATTCACATGTATTTTCATTTCCTAGTATCTCTTATCACATTCCTTATATTCAGGGTGGTCCATTGATAGTGACTGGGCCAAATATCTCACGAAATATGCATCAAACGAGAAAACTACAAAGACGAAACTCGTCTAGCTTGAAGGGGGAAACCAGAAGGCGCTAGGGTTGGCCCGCTAGATGGCGCTGACAGAGGTCAAACGGATATCAACTGCGTTTTTTAAAAGTAGGAACCCCCAATTTTTATTACGTATTCGTGTAGTACTTTAAGAAATATGAATGTTTTAGTTGGACCACTTTTTTCGCTTTGTGATAGATGCCACTGTAATAGTCACAAAAGTATGGTTCACAGTTTTAGACGAACAGGTAGGTTTTTTAAATTAAAATACAGAACGTAAGTACGTTTGAACATTTTAGTTTGGTTGTTCCAGTGTGTTACATGTACCTCTGTGAACTTATCATTTCTGAGAACGCATTCCTCACACACAAATAAAGAAAAGATGTTATGTGGACATGTGTCCGGAAACGCTTAATTTCCATGTAAGAGCTCATTTTAGTTTCGTCAGTATGTACTGTACTTCCTCGATTCAGCGCCAGTTGGCCTAATTGAAGGAAGGTAATGTTTACATCAGTGCTTGTGTTGACATGCTACTCATTGCTCTACAGTACTAGCATCAAGCACATCAGTACGTAGCATCTTGATTGGGCCCCATGTTCTTCCACCTACGCGCAATGGAGCACGTTATCATGATTTAATACGGGATACTCTACCTGTGCTGCTAGAACATGTGCCTTTACAAGTACGACACAACATGTGGTTCATGCACGATGGAGCTGCTGCACATTTCAGTCGAAGTGTTCGTACGCTTCTCAACTTCGATGACCGATGGATTGGTAGAGGCGAACCAATTCCATAACCTCCACGCTCTCCTGACCTCAACCCTCTTGACTTTCATTTATGGGGGCATTTGAAAGCTCTTGTGTACGCAACCCCGGTACCAAATGTAGAGACTCTTCGTGCTCGTATTGTGGACGGCTGTGATACAATACGCCATTCTCCAGGGCTGCATCAGCGCATCAGGGATTCCATGCGAAGGAGGGTGGATGAACGTATCCTCGCTAGTTCTGTTGCTGTGTGTTTCCATTCCATGATTAATGTGATATGAAGAGAAGTAATAAAATGAGCTCTAACATGAAAAGTAAGCGTCTCCAGACACATGTCCACATAACACGTTTTCTTTCTTTATGTGTGAGGAATTTTTCCTGAAAGTTTGGTCGTACCTTTTTGTAACACCCTGTATATAAATATATATGTACAGTGTGGTCCATTGATAGTGACCGGCCCAGATATCTCACGAAATAAGCATCAAACGAAAAACCACAAAGCTATAGCAAAGTAGTGCTGCGTACTGCCGCGCAGCTCTCGCGGCCTACCGACCTCGTCCGCGCAGTGGCTGAAGAAGGCCCAATTATTTTGGCTGAAACCTAGGAAAAGACTGATTTCTATTTGCAACTGAGGCTGACGTGTTATATGTCTCATTATTGAGCTCCATAGAAATTTTTTCACCACATCTGGTATTAAAATATTTGTATCCAGTAATGTTATATGAATAACTTACTTCTAGCTCACTGGTTGTTATCCGGATAGAGGCGTGCCACACACTAATATCGTGCAAAAGATTCCCTATCGAACATGTTCCACTTGGACATCATAAATAGCTGAAGTTAAGGATTTCTGCTACCTAGGCAGCAAAATAACCCATGGTGGACAGTGCAAGGAGGATATCAAAATCAGACTAGCACTGCCAAAACTGGCGTTCTTGGCCAAGAGAAGTCCACTAGTTTCAAAAATAGGCCTTAATTTGAAGAAGAAATTTCTGAGAATGTACGTTTGGAGCACAGCATTGTATGGTAGTGAAACATGGACTGTGAGAAAAATGGAGCGGAAGAGAATCGAAACCTTTGTGATGTGCTGCTGCAGATGAATGTTGAATATTTGGTGGACTGATAAATTTAGGAATGAGGAAATTCTGTGCAGAATCGGAGAGGAAAAGAATATATGGAAGGCACTAACAAGGAGAAGGGGCTGGATGATAGGACATCTTTTAAAACTTCAGGGAATGACTTCCATGGTACTAGAGGGAGATATAGAGAGAAAAAACTGCATAGGAGGACAGATATTGGAATGCATCCAGTAAGTAGTTGAGGACGTAGATTGCAAGTGCTACTCTGAAATGAAGAGGTTAGCAAAGGAGAGGAATCCTTGGCGGTTTGCATCAAACCAGTCAGAAGAGTGACAAATAGAAAGGGGCTGAAGAATGGCAGTCTGTATCCGCTGACAGCCCACCCCTTGCACATTTGGGGCAAGGGGAATGAAATAATAAGAAAAATAATGTTCAGTGACCAATGTCAGTTTGCTCATGCATAATAGACATATTCTCGTTTTTGCATTGAGTACCAGTAGTCTCATATAACGTAGTTTATCACGTAGATTTCGAGATCGAGATTCGTTTCGTAATTTATTCGAATGGAAGAGGCGATTTTTCCGAATCTGTTCACCATTTTTCAAAACATATTTACCACTAAGACGTAACCACGAGCCAGGCCACAATCCCGGAAATGGATGTATATTTCATAGAAAGTCTCAGGTTAGTAAACACTTCCAGTGTGATACTTGTGTTTACTTTCAAATTGAGAGAGACAGTCAGGTAAAATTTCTGGACACTGAGAAAACTCTCCAGTCGTTGGCCCTTGCAACAATAATTCCAGCAAATACATTATTCCTAGTAAATAATATCGATTCTTGAGATAATACTTCTATTAACTGAATAAGAAAGACCCAGAATCTTTTAGAAAACAGAAGGTGACAGTAAATTGGGGACGGCTTCATGTTAACCTGTTCCTTTTTATTTTGCAATTCAAGAGGTCACGACGCCACCAACTGAGCTACAGCTTTGACTTAACGCCTGTTCTTCTGAAGACGGCGTACATTTTGTAAGGATTGTATCTGTAAATGTCATTAGTTAACGTTTAATATGAAAACTGCACAAAAGGCGCGCTTCTGAAGGGTGATCATTGTGCCGTGGCACTGAAACTGTATACGTAGCTAGCATGTACGTTAAAACATTAGAATGATGAACTGCAGGGTGCCTTTATCTACCGATATGTGGTTATCTGTCATTCTGTAATAACAAAGCGTAGATGAAACGACACGTTTTCGATAGAAAATCAATTTGCTGATGCTTTGAAACAGCTTATATTCGTACCACGTATTCTATGAGAAAGAAAATGCACCAAATACAATGTTTAACGACACAAAACTTGGCGGCACCCGGCTTCTGTGGCAGAGCGGTTCTAGGCGCTTCAGTTCGGAACCTCGCTGCAGCTACAATCGCAGGTTCGAATCCTGCCTCGGGCATGGATGTGTGTGATGTCCTTAGGTTAGTCAGATTTAGGTAGTTCTAAATGTAGGGGGCTGATGACCTCAGATATTATGTCCCATAGTGCTTAGAGCAATTAGAAGCATTTGAAAACGGGGCGCCTATGTTCTGCTTGTGACGTAAAATGATGCCGCGTCTCATTGCCGACGATCCTCTCCACGAGGCAGAAATCTGACATGCCAGATTCTTTATTTCACACACCGCAGTGTATTGGAACGTGGAATTTCACCCTGTGACGTCACCACCACCAGTTCCACTTGCGCTTTCACGTCTTGCCAGAGGTGCGTCTGACGGCGTGTGTGGATACCGCGTAATTTCATGGAAGAAAAGGCTTCATTCAGATAGCACCGATCGTAAATTACCCGAATGACGCTATGGTGTGATGGTCATGGGCTGTGAGTATGAAAGAAGAGGCTGAGCTCGTGAAATAGTGTACGAAAAGTGACATAGTTTGTACGGGTGGTGCTCCATTGATCACAAATGTTTGATGATCGTCACCACGGAAAATGAAATTATTTACGTTAGTATTAATGCATGTTACTAATAATGATAGCACTTTCGGTCACGCATGGTGCTTCTGATGTCACTTTATTGACACCATAGCAAGAACCATACCACAGAGGTTCATGTAGATGGTTTTATGTTACCTGGTAATGATCGACAGATCGAAACTGGTAGTGAATAAAGACGCATTTCATCATCAGATCTCCACACAAATTAGACTTGATTTGCTTGCAACAATACAGATATTGTGCTGTATTTAACGTAATTATTTACATGCGCAAAGCATTAATATAACCCGTTTTATTGTCGTATCGACAGAGGTCTTCCCTCTAACGCATCTTTGACGTTGTAACTTGGTAACGACTGTGACAGCGTGTCAATAGCGCTTTGCGCCGTGCCTGTCAACTTACGAGAGCCTTGTGCACGGTTTCCCGCTACCGGTGTTCCTCGTCGATAGCCTTGGAGCGCCGAATACAATTAACTTGGTTACAAGCCTCTTAAAAAATACGCGTTTTAGCTGTTATACGTCCCACACAGACTGTGTTTCCGTAAGAAGGACCTTAGCTCAAAATGGTCCAAATGGCTCTATGGACAATGGAACGTAACATCTGTCATCAGTCCCCTAGACTTAGAATTACTTAAACCTAACTAACCTAAGAACATGACACACATCCATGCCCGAGGCAGGATTCGAACCTGCGAGCGTAGCAGCAGCGCGGTTCCGGACTGAAGCGCCTAGAACCGCTCGCCCACAGCGGCCGGCGGATCTCAGCAAATGTCATTCACTTTCCAAGCTTCTTGGCTTCTTCAGCGTTGCAGTGCAGTCCGTCTCCTCTTCACTATAATCTGTAAAGTTGCAGATCACTGTCGTTGGATTTGATGTATGAGGGCTTGCTGCAAAGTAATGCCACCATTTTTTACCGTGAAAACACCTAAAGTTTTTTAAGTAAAACATATATTATTAACATTCAACATCTTTGTTTTTCATGTCTACATATTTATTCCTCAACGTAGTCTCTCTGGCCACGAACACATTTCCTTCAGCGAGAGACCAGTTTGTTGATACTTTCACTGTAGAATGTTTGACTTTATTATCGATGCCAGAATCTCACTTATGCTTGCACTGCTTCATCACTATCAAAGATAAGTCTTAGAACGTGTTCTTTAAGTATTGGAAACACATGAAAATCGGATGCGGCCAAGTCTGCACTGTATGGAGTGTAATCCATGATAATGTACCAAGGCGTCGGACTATTACAGATGTAGCAGCATATGTGTGTCCGTCTGGCCTTGTCATGCTGAAGGAAAGGGTGCTACATATGAGCACGAACTCATCGAATTCGGAATTCGATTACAGCATGTAACACGTCATGGTCTCCTGACCTTCATTGCTTACATATTCCGCCCTAACAATCATATTCCGCATATCAAGACGCTTCATTTGAACCCAAACTCGATAAGATAAAGTCAATGTTGTATGAATTCATGTAAACGATATGCAAATAACAAAATAGCAAGTGCACACCGAGATTGAAATACTCTAGGCTGGCGTACACACACACACACATTCCAGACACGACGGTCACAAAAGCTTTTAGTTCAAGAGAGGCAAACTGCACGCCCAGAACCCAGTCCCTTCAGAGGACGAGTCAACCTATCTACGTCGGCTGAGAGGCGACTGCCCCTAGAGCAGACAGCGTTTGCCTGAGTGAAAGGGAGAACAACCCTGTGTTCGACTTAAAAGTAAATTCCGCTACATTGTGTGGGAGCGTCCAGCCTACGCATTCTTTACAAACATAGCACACAGTTTCAGAGGTTTTCACAAGGAGACAGATTTCCAGATTGGTCGCCTTAAACAAAACGTCATTCTCCTGTTTTAGAAGAGCAACGCTGATTGGTAGACGATATTCCTGACGCCTTGAGCTGAAGGAGTAATGGAAGAGCAAAATGATATACTCCTTCACGTCTGGCTCTTGGAGCAATAACATGTAACGTGAGCGTGTGCCCTCGTACGTGTACTCAAAGAGCGAGTAGCAAGTCTCTCCTCAGTACTTCACTGGGAGAGCACCTCTGTCGAGAGCGAATCAGAGTGCGACTCTATATTGAGTCCTTGCGATTAAGTGTTGTTCACTGTGTTGGCCACCACACTTATTGTGCGGTGTGAACGGACAGAGTTATAGTTAAACGTCTGCGAGCGAATTTTTGATTGGCATCACGGTGGACTGGTTATCTGACCGGTGTACCACGCGTAGCGTGCGGCTGCCTCGAGTCGAATGAGCCTGCAGCTGCCTGCAGACATGATTATCAAGCTACATGACATCAGCACTTCCTGCCCCCACTCGCGCGCGCAGCGCCAGCGCGCCTTATCAGTGTTGCGCAATCTTGATTTTCCAGCAACACGGGCCTAGTAATACTAGGGCCCGTGTTGCCCAGCAGCCTCGCTCAGTGGCTAAGTCCCGCTCAAGGTCACCCGCCTTACACAGCGGCATAAGACCAGCTACTGAAGCTTCTTTCTCTTCTCTGGGTTGCAGGGGTTATGACCCGTGGGGAGGTGGGTGGGTATCACTTGTCTTATGCTGCTGTGTAAGGCGGGTGACCTTGAGCGGGACTTAGCCGCTGAGCGAGGCTGCCGGACAACACGGGCCCTAGTATTACTAGGCCCGTGTTGCTGGAAAATCAAGATTGCGCAACACTGATAAGGCGCGCTGGCGCTGCGCGCGCAAGTGGGGGCGAATAGGAGTCCCTGACTTCATCAAGGCGTAGGGAGAGTTTGATTGTCGAAGGTCAATCCAGATAGAACGAGAGTTATCTATCTTATTTGTCAGCAGCGAGCGGTGCAGACAGCAGTCATCACAACTTACGGTATTGTGCGCTACAGCTCTTGCAAGCCCCATATTTCCTCCACAACAGTGCACTTCACTGCATTTCACACGCGACAGCCTCGACCATACCTAGCAGCATTCTATTGGATAATTATTCAAGTTGAGTAGGTGCGTCTCTCAGCCATTCTGCCAAGTCAATAACAATCTTAAACTTTGTATAGAAATTTCATTAGAGAATCCTATCCTTAAGAGGTAACTTCACATTCCGAAAAGAACCTGGAAATAACTTGTTCAGTTGATAACTAAAAGTGCCATTGTCATTTCTCAGAATTTTTGCAAAAAAATAATAATTTTCGTTAGTTTCATGTTTTTCTTACACTAACTAGCACTACTCCAGTACCCAAGTATCCCACTAGTTACATAAGAAATTTTATGAATTTTTGTGATTTTCTTACAGCGGACGACTCCAGAAGATATTTATTGCTGAAAGTTTTTCAGGCATTGCTCTTTAGGACGTTAGGAGCGCCTGTCTGACTTCTGAAGTAGTGTGGGGGTGGAAATTGTATCTTGCAGGAGCCACAGGGTAAAGGGTACATCTCAGATTAATCCGTTGCACATAATGATAGAATAGCACCCACAAGCTCACAAGCATTCTGTTTCTCGTGCACTTATGTAGTTATGTTATGCACCTCCACATTACACACTACAATCTGGAGCCCCTAGTGGTAGAAGGCTGCAGATACGCAGACATGAAGAATAAGTATGTAGACTGTTAAGTATGTAGAATGTTTTATTCAAGAAGCTTCAAGAATTTTCAAGTAGAAAATTCGGAGGTATTACTTTTCAGCACGCCCTCCTGTGTGTACCAACTGCGAAGTTATCTGTTTTTATATATTTGTTATTGTGTGTGTTTTATCGTTTGCTATTTTCTGGAAGTTCTAGTTAAGATATGACCACTCTTCTGGGTGGATATTGTCAAGTTTTGCATTGCGCAGTGCAACTACAGTCTTGATGACAGAACCTAACTGCTGACTGTAAACTCCCCGCATATTAATGTGGGCAGTCGAAAATTTATAAATAATCTGCTCCTGCTTTTTATTGTTTTGGTGCAGTACTGGCTTCAAAAATAAAATAATTTGTTTCTTTGCGATAAATATTTTTTCGGTCTGGCAACCTCCCCTCCCAGCTCCTAGCTCTCAACTTTCCACGAAGATTTAATGAGATAATGCATGTTGGAAGAGGCAGAAATAAAATATACCCTCCACTGATTATATCGAAGTGTATGTTTGTGAATCATCCTGCTAATTTTCCAATACCTTATTCAAATATCGTCGTATCTCATATGTCGGTATATGTATACTATACACATATATATCACATGTGCAGTTTGGTTTCAGAAGCTGTTTAACAACTGAAAATGATATAGTCTCTTTCCTTTGTGAGGCACCAGACGTTTTAATAAAAATGTTGTAAACAATAGGCGTCGCCTTTCATGTAATTAAGACATTTGATTTTGCTTCAATGGTTGACGGGTGTCGTGTCGGATAATGTTGTGCTGTTGTGCTGACTGATGTGTTGCGCAATGGCTCGTCAATATAAACGCCGACTCGCTAGAAGAGCGCAGGTGCCAAGGGTTAAGGCTACAACGTCATCTTAGACGAATCATAAGACGCGGCTATATCCAGAGCTCCCTGCCGTACAAACAGACCACGGACTTCTCATTCACGACTTGGGAAAAGAGCGGCCGCAAATAGCGTCTCAGTGCGTTTGCAGGCAGAGTTTTCGACCCAGTTTAAATGTGCAGACTTTGATTCTACGTCCGCCAGTGCTGGTTCCCATGCCTTGCTGAGTTGAAATCCCGTGTCTCAATTGATGAGGTCTTTACTTATACGAATTTCGACTTCTTCTTTAATAATGGAATCCCAGTACGTGGAAGCAGACGAAAGGATCTTTGTCTCTCCATAGTTCATTCTGTGTCCCGTATCAAGACATTGTTCAGCCACAGCAGACTTTTCTGGCTGACTCATTCTGGTGTGACGTCTGTGTTCAGCACATCTATCCTTAACAGTGCGACACGTCTGGCCAATATATAATTTCCCGCACTGGCACGGGATTTTATATATGCCTGGTCTCCTTAGACCTAGGTCGTCTTTAAAAGAACCCGGCATAGTTTGCACACGCGCTGGAGGGCGGAAGACAAGTTTTATTAGATGTTTCTTGAACAGCCTGTCAACTTTAAGGGACACGCCACCAACTTATGGTAGAAAAACCATCCTCTTGGAGTTCTCTGTTTCTTCTGGCTGTTCTTGAGCTTCAGTGCATGCAGGTTTAAATGCATTATGGATATGTTTATCATACTACCCGTTTTGTACAAATACAGAGCGCTGATGGCTAAGCTCTGCCGATAAGCTTCCTGCATCAGATATTATTCCAGCCCTATGAAAGAGAGTCCGCAATGCGCCACTGCGTTGAGAAAGGTAATGAAAACCTGTAGCTCTTAGGTATACGTCACCGTGAAACATTGAAGCAGTTACTAAGTCGGGAAAGTCTTAGACAGCACACATTTGCTTGTGTTGATCAAAAAATATTACTGCAGCAGTTGGACCACTGTGGATTAAGAGTGGAGCACAACTGGTTCCTCTCATACTTTAAGAACTGGCAGCAAAATGTCATTCTCCACAGTGATGAGAATAGCTGTGAGCCGATGTCTGATTCGGGCAGGCTAAGGTGCTTCAAGGGTCAGTGCTGGGACCACTATTGTTTGTTACAGACAAAAGTGATATGCCTGAACTTTGATCATGCAGAATGAGCATAGGATTAGTATATCTAAACAATACAATTTCCTAAGTGTTCAGACAGATGGTAAACTCTTGTGGAAAACCAATGTTCAGTAACTTGTTCAAAAACTGAATATTGTTTTATTGGCCATTACAACACTATCTGCAATACGCAATAGCCCAACACGAATATTAACCTACTTTACTTATTTTTTCGATTATTAGTTATATTGTTGGGGCAACTCTTTCCATTCACAATGTGTATTAATGGCCCAGAAACGGCAGTACGAGTAGCCTGTGGTATAAGTTCACAAACCTCTTGTCGAGCCCTGTTCTTTTGTCAGAGAATTCTGACATTAGACTCTGAATATTCATTTTCTTTAACGCCGTTCGATGTTGAAAATAAGAGATTATTCCCAAAAATTAGCAGCATTTCCCCTGATTGCATCAGGCAGGTATACAGTCTGCATTTGGATCACACCTCGCTGACTGTTGTGTAGAAAGGTGTACTGTATTCTGCTGCATCCATTTTCAGTATACACCTTTTTTTAGCAGTCATCCTCACACTTTTAAGTCTAAATCGAACAATTTCCTCATGGCAGACTCCTTCTACTCTATAAGTGAGTTTGTGGAAAAAATTCCTATCTCATATTGTTGATTATCCTAATGTATACTCAGCAAATTGTTGTCTGCGTAGGATATGTATACATTTTATTTTATTGACCTTTCTGATGTAACTGTGTATACTGACTGGTTCCATGACAATGGAATTGGCTCCTCAGTTTTATCCTACGTAAGTAGACTTGTAAATAAGTAAATAAATTATGTACGCCAGTGCTCGGCGCACTTACAGTAATTGGGAACAGGTGAACTGTCTGAATGCTAGAAGACAGTAAGTTCTATTGTCGTGAGTACAACAGTGTTAGACGATCTTCCGCAATCTCTTTTATTAGGAATACATGCAGGTTCGTTTGGTCTCATTTTATTGCAGAGTCATTGATTATTTGCGAAGCAACCTCGCCACTGACCTGCGAGGAACCCACAGATAGTTTTGGAAGTTTTCTTAAGTCATGTTACGACTAAACAAGAGCTGCAGTAATGTCCTTTATTGCATTGTATTCAATAAGTTTCGCCAGTAAATGAAAAGTGTACGTACACCTCACCTATTTGAGGTCATCTTCTTTAACTTCACGGGTTTTCCAGACTTCCCATTGCATGACATCCAATTTATAGTCTTACTTTTGTCAGACATTAATTCTGTTCACGTGTAAACCTAACACAAGCACATAAAAAAAGATTACTTACGGATGCGCTGTAGACGTAAATTTTGTGCCGTAGAATGCATGTCCCTCAAGTGTTAGGCCATTAGGTTTTCTGTTGGAGTCATGTTGTGTCTATAGTTTCCACACAGATTTTTTACTTCCATAATTATTAGTTCTTTCTAAAAATCTTATAGGTAACAATCTGGGTATTATTATATATTTTTGTGGGAAGACCGTTACTTTATGGCTAATATCATTGGAATTTGCATTTCGTGAGTTTTAATGTCAAGTTCTGTTGCTGAAGCTACTTGATTTATCTCGATAGGATTTCTGTTTCAGAACGAAAATATAACACATTTTTAAGTATCTTATTTCAGTTTTAGTTGAAGCCTGATTCACCCAACATTAGCTTTGCCATATCATTTCATTGCAAGGGTCATTAGTTTTAGTGAGATATTCCCATTTGTGCACAAGTACTACTATGCTATTAGCCTTTATGGCTATGGCTAACATTCATTTTCCTCTTTTTCATCTTTCAGTTGTATATTTTTGGCACCAAGAGTCTAATCAGTAACTCTGTACCATAAAAATTATGTCTACGGCTCAGATGTCTTCGTTGACAGGCGAGGAAAATTATGATATACACTGATGGGAAAAATCCCAACACCAAAAATAATTAATGTAAAATAATGCAATTTCGCAAATACATTTCTCTAGACAACGTTTTTAAGTGTTTAACATTGCAATGTTACAGGTTAATGTAAGCTCGAGATAAATCACTGCAATTTTGAGATGCTGATGCATTAACAACACGTATAACCACCAGAATGTTGAACGCAAGCACTGTGTTGTGGGATAGAGGTCCATGCCTGTTGCACTTGGTCGGCCAATACAAGGGCGGTTAATGCTGTTTGTGGAAGACGCTGGACATGTCGTCCGATGATGTCCCATATGTGCTCGACTGAAAACAGATCTGGTGATCAAGCAGGCCAAGGCAACATATCGACACTCTGTAGAGCATGTTCAGCTACAACAGCGTATTTGGGCGACCGTTATCCTGTTGGAAAACACCCCCTGCAATGCTGCTCAGTAATGGCAGCACAACAGGTCATGTCACCAGACTGACATACAAATTTGCATTCGGGGTGTGTGTGAAACTCCTGCGTTCTCAGACCATAACTCCAGGTGTACATCCATTGCGTCTAGCACGCAGACTAGTTAGTTACAGGCGCTCAACTGATCTCCTTCTAACCAACACACGACCATCACTGGTACCAGACCAGAACCAGCTTTCATCAGTAAACACAACTGACTTCCACCCTACCCTCCAATGAGCTCTCGATTGATACCACTGAAGTCGCAAATGGCAGTGTTTTTTTTGGGTCAGTGGAATGCACGCTACAGGGCGTCTGGCTCGGGGCAGTTCTTGAAGTAAACGACTTGTAACAGTTCGTTGTGTTGAAACTTCCTCGCAGATTAAAACTGTGTGCCCGACCGAGACTCGAACTTGGGACCTTTGCCTTTCGCGGGCAATTGCTCTAGCATCTGAGCTACCGAAGCACCACTCACGCCCGGTACTCACAGCTTTACTTCTGCCAGTATCTCGTCTCCTACCTTCCAAACTTTACAGAAGCTCTCCTGCGAACCTTGCAGAACTAGCACTCCTAAAAGAAAGGATATTGCGGAGACATGGCTTAGCCACAGCCTGGGGGATGTTTCGCAGGAGAGCTTCTGTAAAGTTTGGAAGGTGGGAGACGAGATACTGGCAGAAGTAAAGCTGTGAGTACCGGGCGTGAGTCGTGCTTCGGTAGCTCAGATGCTAGAGCACTTGCCCGCGAAAGGCAAAGGTCCCGAGTTCGAGTCTCGGTCGGACACACAGTTTTAATCTGCCAGGGAGTTTCATATCAGCGCACACTCCGCTGCAGAGTGAAAATATCATTCTAGTTCGTTGTGTTACTGTGGTGCCAACTGCTGTTCAAAATGCTGCTGCAGATGCAGTTCGATGCGTCAGAGCCATACATCGAAAACGTCGTCGGCAGTGCCATATGGTAGTCGAGGGCCAGGGCGTCTTGGAAGAGTACATTCTCGTGACTTCCGCTGCCAGCAGTCATGTACAGGGGCTACATTCCTGCCATGTCTTTTCTGCAGCACAGAAGAAAAATCCAGTTTTTCGTAGCCATTTTTACACGACCACGTTCAAATTCAGTGAGGTCTTGACAATTGCGGCTTTGTAGCTTTAAAGGCATTCTTCGCTAACATCAACTCACCACGTCCAATCTCAAAGGTAAAAAACGCTCACAACCCTTACAAATTGTGTTTAAAACAAACCTGATTTCCATCATAGTGGCGCTACTAGTGCCACTGTTATGCGTCTGACATGGACTTTGAATGGACATCATCCTTTAGATGTAGGAACACATCTACCAGCTTTCATTTACGCCGCTAAAATTCTTGTTGTTGTTGCGATTTTCTTCTCCATCATTGGAGCGGAAGGGTAGTTCGCATTTCAGCATGCAGCTCAAATGGTTCAAATGGCTCTAAGCACCATGGGACTCAACATCTGACGTCATCAGTCCCCTAGATTTAGAACTAGTTAAACCTAACTAACCTAAGGACATCACACACATCCAAGCCCGAGGCAGGATTCGAACCTGCGACTTTAGCAGTAGCGCGGTTCGGGACTGAAGCGCCTAGAACCGCTCGGCCACAGGGGCCAGCAGCATGCAGCAACACACTTACTTTGATTACCATGTATCTTATTGGTGCGAGGTATTAGATTGACCGGTAAGGGTAATAATTTGGCCTATTTGTGAACCTGCAGCAGCAACATACTCTTCCTCAGTTCTGATTGTTATAGCCCGCCTGTTAGGCCATATTTCATTTACTATTGCCGCTCTGTAGTTTCGCGACGTAAGAGTTCTATTTTCATTTCACTGAAACTGTTTAGATCTAAGTGATATAATACAGTAGTGACTTACTCGTCAAAAAATTGTTACCATGCATGTGCCCTGTGCAACTTCTGTAACCTGACTCTGAAACAGTCGCTTCAGTGTGATGATTTATGGCGCTGTTTTTGTATTCCATTACAGTTTGAACACTAAGCAGCCTGATGATAAAAAATAATTTTGTGCATTCTGTTTTGTACCTTTTCTCTATACGTCTGTCATTCACTTAAAAACCTATTTTTATCAGAAGACTACATACACTCTTGAAGTGAAACGTTATTTAGTTCATCTAATAACAGATGTTTCACTGTGTTACAAAAAAATTCTATTTTGTGCTGATTTGCCTCCAACTACATCAGTGTTTCACGTTGTTAATAATTCCGTGGTCGGTCTGGATAATACCATGCCTTTCTGCTGTAGAGCACTCTCTGCATAAATTGGAGGCAGGGGATGCACAAAAAGCAAATGTAATATTGCTTCCAAAACTGTGCTAAATAAAATCAGTCTAAATACACAACGACTGCTTAACTCGTTTAATTACCAACTACCAGAAATACACAGTAATTGCAAATCTATTTGCCTGACAGACAGACTGTTAGTAACAAATATTTGCCCCTGCTGCTTAGAAGACTGATGTTGCGATATGCAGTCTGTAATATATACCTCATTTCGGTATTATTTCCTAATTCGCTTGTCTTCATTTATTTTTTTATCTTGTTGTGTAGTTGCAGCATTTTTTATTCATTTTTCAAGTGTCCTTCATTTTGTTTGCAGTGTGGATACTTTTTTACTTTTTTTTGTTTCTCTTCCATACTAAATTTTGCTCTTATGTTTTGAATCAAGTGCCTAGACATTGTTTACCATCAAATACATAATTCTTTAAACCTGACTATTTCGTTCATACCGTCAGTAGTAATTTCGTTTGTATTACAAATGAGAAAGCATATCTGTAGTACACCATCTTTCTAGCTGTTGGCTATTCGGCATATGATATTGTGTCTGTAGTTAAAAAGCTAGACAATAAGGTGGTACAAAGGAAATTTATCTTACCAGTCTGCATTTATGTGTTACAAATTCATATCCTGTTACAGATAGTTAAATCTTTGGGTAGTTCTATATGTAGCTGTTTTCTCTCTGTGTATGATGAAGTTGTGTCCATTATTATTTTTTACACAAACTGTTACATCTAGGAAACGTAATGTCTGGTTTTCGTCATAGTCAATGAGGAATTTGAAGTTGGGATGAAACTGAATGAAAAGTTTACATATTTGCTCTACTTCAGTTTTATTGCCTTGCAAAGATATGATAATGTCACATAGATATCTGTAGAGGAAAATTAATATACTAAATAATGCATGCTATGAACAAAAACTTTGCTTTCCTAAATCATCAATATGAATATCAATTAGAAAGCTTAGTATTTTATCCATCTTCAGCAACTTTGGACGTATATTACGAGTTAATAAGCAAGCAGTTGCATAAGAGAAATTTAATTTCTTTACCGGTTTTGGGCACTTGTGCCCTCCTTCAGAAAGTTATCCTATTGTATTATTTTCAAATCAATAAGTCACACAATACTGAATTAATTAATGCAATAAGAACTCTTAGATGTGTTTCACAGTATCTGCACAAAATGTGACATTCGTTTGCTCTTGGTCTACCTTAAGTGCTTTTTTCAGAGCTAAGTTATTTTTTTTGAGTCATTATTACTTGTCATGTGGGATCCTTTATTGAACATTTTTCGGCTTTTGATATGTCACTAATCGGATTGACCATTGTTTGTTGTTGTAATTTCTAATACTGTGACTGAAGCCATTTTCAAGCAAATAATTTCATCCTGATGAATTCTTCTTGGGTTATCAGCCGAGTGGTGGTGTTGGTTGATAACCCGAGAAGAATTCACCAGTGGAATACGCCGAGAAAGACTACAATCACAGATTTCATCCTTTTCAAATTGATTGTCTCAAGCGTAGATGACTGGAAGCTGAAACTTATCTGTAGGAGCTTTTTCATGAAATGTTGGTGAATTTTGCTGTGTTTTGCGTTCCAGTAGTTCTTTCTACTTTTTTAGTTATATCTGTCACTTTACCATTAGTGTCGCTCATTATGTGCTCATATATGAAACTGTGTATGAACATGCTTAGTTGCAGCTGTAATCCGTGTATTACCCAATGACATGTTTTTGAAATGTTGCTTCTTCTTAGAAAGCGAGAAAATTTGGTATCGAATCCTCAGGTTGTGGGCAGTTGGGATCGCCTTGGTAGCATTTCTACTATTATGTTCCGTAACAATCTATGCATAGACGGGTATCAGTCCTTTACTAAGTCATGTTGTATTGAATTTTATGTGAGGTATATTTCCACTAATTAAATTCACTTATTTTTGAAATTATATATGGCCTTTCTTTACGTGACAAGTTATCGTTGTACCATGTTTACTTTCTTGCCGACAAGCACTGGATAATCATTATATACTGATATCTGTAAGTTAAGAACTCGTTATTCACAAGAAAACACAACAGTATGGTGAAATGGGGTGAACTAAACTGTGATATGGTAGTATGAGACAGCTTACACAACCTACAATAATCTCTGTGGGAGCGTAGGTCTTGGGTACAGTGGTTCAGTCTGTGTGTTACCTGTATTTGCCGTACAGCATACAGGCAGTAAGAACAGAAACGAGCAGCAAATAGAAACTGATGACAGCTAGATCAGCGGTTAATTGGAGACCAGCAATAGTCAGTGTAATGCGACCTTGAAACAAAATGTCTACACTATCACCTCATGGCAGTGGACAAAATGAGCAAACTTTCAGTAGCAGGACATGCGTGCTGTGTCGTTGGTACAAAGATGAGCCAGGGTCTTTATTTTAAGCACCTGAGAATAGCAAATTAGCAGAAATCCTGCCCTGTCTAATATCACCTCCGAATGGGAATCATGGATGTTAAATGCAAAGAAGGAATGACTAGGTCATTAAAGATGGGGGATGTGCTCAGATTGGGAAAAGATAGGCAGTTCCGGCAGAGTACTTTTCAAAGGATTCATCCTCACTGTTACCTTAAGCAATTTAGGAAATCCAGAGGAGAGCCGAATCTCGATGTCCAGACGGGAATTTGAAACACTACTAAATGCGGGTCCAGTTTCACACCATTGCACCATCTTTCTCGGTCTTCATCTTTGAGAAGGCACTCTGATGCTCGGGGACCTATTAGATGCTTTTCCATAGCAAAACCTCGTGACTTGCTCACAGCGAGGTGCCCAGTAGTAATGGTGTAGTAGCCAGTTAATGGGATGGGTCATGGAATGTAGTTCTGAGAAATTTTCTCCTAAAGTGGCATGTTACGAAGGGTAGTGAAGATGTTTCAAGACCTCGAAAAAGCAAAATTATGTAGCTCATTTTATATCTGTTTGGTAGTAGACCTAGATACTTACAGTCCTGGTACATTCTGAAACTATGTGGTACGATATCATAGTATACTGCTAAAGGAGCCAAATCAAAATATTGCAACTCATTGGTAAACTAAAATATCTAAGAGTAATTCGTTTTCTGCATTTGTAGAGGAATAACACTTCAACGGTCAGTGCTGAAGTTGTGGAATGCTTAAAGGACAGAGACGCTTCCATTGCGGTTAAACTTGTGTGGACGAATATTTTATTCAGAGCTGTGATTTTTTTCAGCAACTGCAGTACATATTTCAGAATAAAACTGAGTTTATAGTTGCACAGGTAATTTTATTTCGCTCTACTGGTTTGAATACACTTGTTATCCTGAGAAGCAATCAATTTTAGGCTTCTATAAATCGCTAGATTTTGGCCATACATTTATGTAAAATATAAGAAATTTATTACACAAGCTTACTTAGTACTGCTTTAGCTTAAGCTGAACGCCATAATATGTCGAAAACTGGACATATTGTATAGGATTATTGTGAACGCAGATTGACGATTGACAATATTACATTAAATGAATGACATCTATGTACATGTCAAGCTGTTGTTTATCTTCTATACATTAGTTATACTTTTTGTATCCTTAATAACGTTCCTTGCTGTTGACACAACAGCTTGAATCGTACATAAATGTGATTCATTTACTGTAAATTATCAACCTGTCAATATGTTTACAATAATTAAAGACAATATGTACAGTTTTGGAGATGTCGTGGCATTATGCACCTGTGAAGTAGATGTTGGCATCTCTTACATGAAACTAAGTACATTTCTGTAATACATTTCTTCTCTGTTGCGTATGTAAAGTAGGAATTATGTATGTCTTGTATGTGTATGTGTGTGTGTTCGTCCAGGGCCTCCTCTCAAACCACTGGATCGATGTCAGCCAAATTCGGCACAGAAACAGGAGGCATCACACGTATCTGCACTGTGGGGCTTAAAACCACCCAGTTCCAATAAGAGCAGAGATACAGACCCCCTGCTCTGCATGATATACTTGTTGTGTGGGCAGCCTACATGCCAGGGACAAGAAAAGATCTTAAAGGCACCGACTTGTAGGCATGCTGTGTTGCATGCCATGGCACTGTCTGGGGCAAATAAATGATTTTCAAGCCCCTGGTGTATAGAATGCACTGCATGAGGGGTGTGTTGTTGGAATAGTATCAGTCTGCTTTATTGAACTATATTGCAGAGGCTTCATGTGCCTAGGAGCATGCCTGGGTAGATGTTGAGATAGAGGAGGGGATGGACAGAGTGAGGGGCAGGAGGAAAGGGACTACAGAGAATGCAAAAGGGGGGAGGTCCATGTGACAGGTGGAAGGTGTAGAGGGGTAGTCAGCAGGTGTGAAAGGAAGAGGGGGGGGGAGATGGAAAGAGAGAGGGAGAGAAGGGTATTGTCAGAGGGAGGGGAGAGAAAGATATGATCAGGGAAAGGTGTGGATGAAAAGAGGGGCAGGAAGAGATGAAGAGAGTGGGGAGGAAAAGATAGACAAATAGAGGTGGGAGTATTATGAGGACAGACAGAGGGAGGAAGAGATGGGCCCGGTGAGGGGGAGGATATATACATGTGCAAGGTTGCAGGGATAAAGCTAGTGCTTTATTTAAATGTATAGCCAAGGTCTAATGATTTATACTATCCCCAGTATTGTAAGCTTCTGAAGATGACAAACTAATTTGTTGCAACCTGTAAAACAAAGGCCTGAGCAATGCCTATTTGCAGTAGCTGTCGAAACGTCTGACAATTCTATTTCCGTGACTGCTAACATCATTTCAAAAATACCACCGGACTGAGGCAGAGGCAGAATTTTTGCATCTGTGTCAGGACTTCATTTACCTCCTATTAATCTTGCTGTATATTTCACTGCAGTTCCGGGAAAAAAGAGTAAGGCGACCAGTCGAAGCATGTGGTTTCACCATCGATGAGAAACGATAAGATATAA